>NC_043968.1:31492066-31829566 GCF_902148855.1 Sphaeramia orbicularis | reverse complement strand
ACGACTGGGATGTTTAGAAGTCAGCAGGTTATGATCTCAGGTTATGATCTGTGGTTTGAAGTAAAACTGACTCTTAAAAACATTGGAAGATCACAGCAGGTAGGAGGTTCAACCCAGGCAGAGAAAGTGAACAGTGAAGCTTTTTTCTTGTAAAATTCCTCCTGTGAGACATAAGCCACCAGGACTGTTGATCTAAAACATGTCTGAGCCTCTGATGATGGTGAATCGGTGGTTGGTGGTCTGCATTGGTGTTTGTTGATTATTTATTGTTGATTACCTCTGCCAAGGAGGTTATGTTTTTGCCAGGTTTTTTTTTGTTTGTTTGTTTGTTTGTTTGTTAGCAAGATACCTCAAAAAGTTATGGACGGATTTTCATGAAATTTTCAGGAAATGTTGATACTGGCACAAGGAACAAATGATTAAATTTTGGTGGTGATTGGGGGGAGGGGTTAGGGGGATCTGCCTTGGCGGATGTCTGCACTCCACAGTGCTTTTCTAGTTATTTAAATGCATTTATTTGTAGTTGCTTTCAATGATCTTCTATCTCTACGCTGATTTGTTTATCAGAATCAGTTTATTTGCCATTTGCATTGGAAAACGAGTTGCAAGAGCTCAGCATAAAAATACATAAAAGACAGTACAAAGTAAAAAACAAAATGAAAAATTGCATGAAAAAGAGTAATAAAAAGACAGGTGCCCCCATAGATCAACCGACACTCACTTGGACAAAGTGCATAAGTATAAAGTGCATTATTTATACACAAATACAAAAATAAAACATACACCATACATTGTTACCTCCGCCAAGGAGGTTATGTTTTTGCCAGGGTTTGTTTGTTTGTCTGTCTGTTTGTTTGATTGTTTGTCTGTCCGTTAGTGTGCAACATAACTCAAAAAGTTATGGACAGATTTGGATGAAATTTTCAGGGTTTGTTGGAAATGGGATAAGGAAGAAATGATTAAATTTTGGTGGTGATCGGGGGTGGGGGGGCCCACGGGGGGGGCCACTGATCAGCCTTGGCGGAGGTCTGCGCTCTCCGAGTGCTTCTAGTTAAGTATGTGATATGGAGTTGTTAAGGCTACACACTGCATGTTTGTCACATTGCACTTTGGATGTGGGCTGATGTCTGTGGTAAGCTGCAAATGAATTGCCTGTATGGGATAAATAAAGTTTTCTGAATCTGAATCTGAATGTTTACCCCACCTTGGGTTAATACATCAGCCAATATACAGTCACGGAAAAAAATAATTAGACCACCCCTTTTTTTCTTCAATTTCTTGTTCATTTTAATGCCTGGTACAACTAAAGGTACACTGCTTTGGACAAATATAATGATAACAACAAAAATAGCTCATAGGAGTTTAATTTCAGAGCTGATATCTATCCATTTCCATGTTTTCTTGATAATAGCCAAAATTACTTCAGTTCTTGCATCAATATCCATGGCATTGTACTGACAAAAACAGTGCTTTTAGGCATTCCATGTTTTCTTTTCTGTCTGTTTTAGTCACATGATACACACAGGAGTTACTACTTGATTGCATAACCAATGTTTTTGATGACTTTTGATGGTTTAATAATTTTTTCCGCGACTGTAGATCCATAGTAAAATGATGACAGCCATCTTTTCAAGTTATGCTTCAGATGACTCAACACTTTAAGGGTATCTTAAGGTCTCAGCCCTACGTTTTTTTATGTACTCATTTTGATGGACAATTTCTTATCCAGCTTTCCGTGTGCTCAGCATAGCCGTAAAGAGCTTCAATTTAATAGAGTTCAGTTAGATAGTTGAAGCTATTCTTAGAATGACCCAGCCCTCTTGTCACTCTGTCTACATCTTTGCCTCTTTTTCCTTTATCTTTTGTCTTTCTTTCATATAGTACTACTCACAAGTCCTGGACTAACATTAGTTTTTATAGGTTCAGTAAAGTTCTAATGACCACACTTACAGTCTGCATTTCTCAGTCTGGATATATGTGAAGTATGTACAGCAGTAAAAACAAGAGTTTCAGGGAAAAAACAGCTTCTATAAGTCAAAGTGGTAGTATTTAGTGTGACCTCCCTTTACTCTTAACATGTCTTTAACCCCTTTGTTCAGAAAATATGAGATTTATTTCATTAATTTTCTGATGTTTTATACCAGGTTTCATTCAACACACGTCAGATATTTCTAACTGTTTGTATTGTTTCTTGTCACGGGGTCAGAGGTCACATTGAGTAGTGACATTAACATTTAGAACCCATTTAGTTAAGTTTTTTGTGAGTCTTTTGAGGCTGTACATGTTTATTTTAATTTCATTTTGTATCTGAAGAAAAGAGAGAAAATAAATATGTGCACTCATTTCAACCCTACAAAAACAACAAAGTGAAAAGTGGTCTAAAACTTTTACAGCTTTATTTATTTAACTTGTATTTAACTAGGTAAGTTAGTTAACAGATTTTCATTTTCAATAACGACCAAGTACGACAGTAGTGTACCTCCTCCTCCTTTGTCCTCCTCCTTCATTCCATCCATTTCCTTCTTTTTTTGTTCACTCCCTGCTGTCTTTGTCTCTCTCTCCTCTTTCCCAAATGATGTCAGGTCATTCTGACAGTTTGACACTGTTTTTAGACCTTCACTCCTCTTCTTCTGTTGTTCTGCTCTTCCATTTCTTGCATCCACAGGTCTCCTCTCCTCTTCTCCTCTCTTTACTAATTTTGGGACACTGTAGTCAAGGGAAAAGTCAAGATGAACTCAATTTGACCCTGCTGAGTGCACAGCAAAGTATGCCTAAGATACACACATAAAGTCTCATGCACACACATGCACAGAAAATAATGTGTGCTGCTTTTTTTTTTTTTTTCTCCACTGTAGACTGTTGACAAGCTTCGAGATCATCTCAACAGACACCTGCCTCGACTGGGGAAGAAGAAGATCGACTCCCTGGTTGTCAATTACGTAGCCAAACTGGTTTGTATATGTTTTCGTTGTGTGTGTGTGTGTGTGTGTGTGTGTTGGTTGGTCAGAGATAAAGAGAGGTCCTGGAGTTCTGTGCATCCCCGTGAACCCATTTCTCAAAAGTGCATAGTTCCTGAAGTTATGTTTATTTAATGTTTCCCCTTACTCTTTCTATGGTAAGGTTAAGTGACTCTCACAGTGAGGATCACTCAGTAGGCAGAAGGTTTTTTCCACTTTAGCAAAATGGTTAACAGAGTTCAGAGGTGTGTGTGTCTGTGTGTGTGTGTGTGTGCTCTTCACTGCAAAGACGATGCAGTAAAACATCAGGTCACTGTTTCAGTCTTGTATTAAAGACATTACATCACTGATGAACACATACTCCCTCCGCCTCCCAAAGTAGAGCAGGTGGGATTGACAAAAGCAAATGGAAAAACGTCAACACTTCTAGCCTCCATACCCTATAGAAGCATTTGGTGAAGTCAGTCTTTAGTATTCCTAGGAGGTAAATCCCTTCACAGCGAGGAGCCGCTGAAAGCAGACATACAGCATATATCAACACAACAGTATTAAATCAGGCCAAGGGTAAGGCTGGAATTGAATAGAAAGCAGGATGCACTATGTTTTGGGACTCCTTGGAATTGCAAACGACAGAATAAAAAAGACCAAAGACATCGTCCTCGCACTCTGCTGAATCGGTCGACGGCTCAGTTCAGTGCGACACACTCATAAGTTTTAACCCCAGACTTCAAACTTGAAGAGAAGTGAAAGCAGGGTTTAATAGAAATAGTGTAGGTGTGTCTATAATCACTTTGACATTGCATCGCATTTATTCAGCTCAGTGAAAATGGAAAACTTTTCATCCCGGGAGCTGGACTTATTAAAACACACTCACGCAGGAACCCCTAAGAACAGCCTTGAGGGGCTTTTACTTAAAGAACAGCTGACTAACTCAGCTGCCAACTGATGTGCTTCTACATCCAGCTGACTCACTCTTAAAGAACAGTGGATGGCACCGTTCAGAAGAAGGCTGACTTCCTTTGCACAAATAAAGAACATCTCCCTCTTTTGTCGGCGCTCATTGAGACTAATGGCTGCGTTGACACAGGGGAGAAGTTGGGGGTGAAATAGATTACAGTTTTTAAGAACCAGGGAAGTTCTGTTATGACAGATTACAGCTCTACAGTACATTATTGTCATAATTATTTATTTCCCACCCCTGTTGCTATAGACAACTGAGATATTTCCTTTTATAACTCAGCCAATGTCAGAGCAAAGAACAACCTGCTAATAGCTGAATATGAATGAGTCTACTAAAAGCAAGAATACAAATTAAACGTAATGCACTGCATTGAAATAGCCTGATATATTTTTAATTATGCTGCAGAAAAGTTATTCTATACCCAAGGTTATTAAACTTTTTCTCAGCGGGGGACCCACATTAAGTAAATCCAGTGTCTTTGTCAAGCCAAGTCTCATTAAGACAAATAGCTGATTCTAGATTTTATTCTAATGGGAAGCCACACAGGAATTACAGAGTATGAATCTAGGGCTTTAAATCACTTGTTTTGCCTTTTATTTGAATCTTTTTTCATCTGTAAAAAACAAAAAAACAAAAAACAAAACATCTTAACTCCATATCATTAAGTCAAGAACAAGCACCACAGGTTAGTTGTGAACAAAAGAAATCAAACTTTGAATAATTCATTTATCTTGAGGAGTCGCCACCTTTTTCCAAACAACATCCGTTTTTCAAATTAAGCTAATGAGTGAAACATATGTTTACTGTCAAACTGCAGCTTTTAGCTCTTCTAGGTTATATTTTTTCATCTGCTCAGAGATGCTGACAAACATTGCCAAGTTATTAAACCTTAAAACAAATTCAGTGTAACAAATACAGAATTAAAAAAAAAAAAAAAGAAAAAAAGATTGTATTATTGTCACAATTTTTTTAGCAACTGACAGTCAGGGAGTTAGACTATTATTTCAGCATGATCCAGTATAAACAAACACATTAAAAAAGCATCAAGACTAAAAATAAAAAAAACTATGTAAAATATACAAAATTGGTTTATATTATTATTCCGTCCGTCTCTGATACTTCTTTAATTTTTGGCTGGTGAAACTAATTGAAATTCCCATCCAGAGTTCACAAGAGGTTGGAGCGTGCAGGGAAAGGATGACAGTTTCCTACTGATGTGCAGGATATGAATTAAGCTGTTCTTTTTCCTGTTATTCTCCAGCAGATGATAGAGCGGTCATACAGTTAAGTCGGAATGAGCGTGTTCAATATATTGCACAGTGTTGCAGAAAGTCAAGTGCATTAGAATAATACCAAAAGCTGACAGATGTGTGGCGAAATGACGTGGGCGTGTGCGTGCATGTGTGCTTGCTCATAGACTCATCGAATGTGTTGCTCATTTTCAGTGGAAATGAAAATGGGAAGTAGGAATAAAACAGGGAAGTGAGGATTTTTGACATTATGAGGTTTTTACATATGGAGAAGATGAGATGTACGTTAGCAGGATCAACTGCAAAATTCTATAAAGCATGGTGGCCTTTTCTAAAATTCACAGAAACTTATAGAATGAGTAATATATCATGACTTTAACACCAAATCACCGCTCATCACCTGGATAAGTGTAGGTAGGGTACATATTTTATTTCTGTCATTGTTTTTATATATATATATATATATATATATATATATATATATATATATATATATATATATATATATATATATATATATATATATATGTACAATTATCTATTTATTCTTATTTTATTTATTTAGTTTTGCTTTTGCGATGTTTTCACATCTGGGCGACACGGTGGTGCAGTGGTTAGCACTCGTGCCTCACAGCAAGAAGGTCCTGGGTTCGATTCCAGCACCAGTCGACGGGGGGTGGGACCTTTCTGTGTGGAGTTTGCATGTTCTCCCCGTGTCTGCGTGGGTTCTCTCCGGGTACTCCGGCTTCCTCCCACCATCCAAAGACATGCACTGATTGGTTAATCTAAATTGCCCATAGGTGTGAATGTGAGAGTGACTGTTTGTCTCTATATGTTCAGCCCTGTGATGAACTGGCGACTTGTCCAGGGTGTACCGCCTTCGCCCCTATGTAGCTGGGATAGGCTCCAAGCGACCCCCGTGACCCTAGTGAAGATAAAGCGGGTTCAGAAAATGAATGAATGTTTTCACATCTAGACTTTGTGTAAATGCTATATGCCTCCTGTTAATAATCCGGATGTCTTTTGGTAGATACATTTACATGTTTATGTTTACATTTAAGTGGGAGTGGGGACTTTTGTTTAAAAATTGTAAAGATTCTGTTGGGTTTCTGTAAATTGGCTTAGAGTCTGGTTTTGACCAACTCTATATATAAAGTGTCATGCGATAACTTTTTCGTTGTGATCTGGCGCTATATAAATAAAATTTGATTGATTGAGTGATTTGATTGGTTTTCCCCTGTAAAAAAGCAAAAAAGCTTTGGAAAAAAGCATCTGCCAAATGCATAAACATAAAAATAAACATAAAAAGACAGTAGAAATGTACACATTGTATGATGCTTCCATGTTATGCTGTTGAAAATCCATAAATAAAATTATACAAAAACCCCCCCAAAAAACAGGGAAGTGAGGAAACTGAACATACAGTAAAACATATGTTCCTTCAAACCCACAGAAACACATTCCTGCAGAAAAAGAGAAATCCTACACTGAAATTGTTTTTAGCACTGTGAGGTTGATGCTTGTGTTTGATGTGCACAATCTCTTGTAACAGACCTGCGACAATAGGTGCACGTCGAGGAAAAAAACATCTCATTTGAATCTAATCGAGCATCTCTTTCCCTAAGCGCTAACATGTGTTATTCTGTGTGTGTTTGTGTTCAGCTGGAGCTCATCAGACACATGCTGGAGTCGGTGTGGCTGAAGTACAAGCTCGGCCCTCATGCTTTGTGTCTGTAAGTATCCCTCTTTTATCAGCACGTTGTAATCGTCTTTAATGTAATGCACAAAGCAGTGACAGAATGTGTGTTCATCTTCATGCATGTGTGCACCGGAGCTCCTCGTTCCCTGTTGTGTGTGCCCAAACATTTTCACGTGTGTGCGCTCACGTTACATAACATATCCCACTCAAATTTTAGTGGTTTATGTGTATAAGTATCTTGGTGTCTTGATTGATGACTCCCTCATTTTCAGACCCCACATTGCAAACCTGGTAAAGAAGTTAAAACTTAAACTGGGCTTTTACTTTCAAAATAAGCTGTGTTTTTCTTTTGATGTAAAAAAGCGCCTCGTCACTGCCACTTTTTTATCGGTGTTATATTGTGGAGATCTACTTCATATGAATGCATCGTCCAAATGTCTTCATATGGTTGACACAGTTTATCATGCTTTTCTGAGGTTTATTACTAATTCTAAAGCCATGACACATCATTGTGGTTTATATTCCAGAGTGGGTTGGCCTGTCCTGTCCACTAGGAGGCTGGGACACTGATGCACCTTTATTTATAAGGCCATACTTGGACTATTGCAGTGGTTCCCAACTTTTTTTTGCTCGTGACCCCATTTTAACATCACAAATTTCTGGCGACCCCAGACATTCAAAACTGAGATGTTTTTGACTAAAATGTATTTGTTTTTGATCATGTAATAGTTTGCTATACTATGTTGCAAATAAACGTTAATTGTAGGGGACATTTAAGGTAAGGTAAGGTAAGGTAAGGTAAGGTAAGGTAAGGTAAGGTAAGATAAGATATTCCTTTATTGATCCCACAATGGGGAAATTCACAGTGTTATCAGCAGCATAAAACATACACATAAACATACACATACACGTAAAACAGTCATATAAATTTGAATTAAAAAGTGTTTAAAAAGGATAGTGCAAATATGGTTTGGTGTGATGTAGTGCAATGGTTACAAATATAAATAAATAAATAAATAAATACACATATATAAATACGGATTTGAAATTTAGTCTATATAATGTATGTTATTATGGACGGAGGCAGAAAAGCCAGGTGTAGATTACTGCACAAAGTGAGAATTTTCTTTTCCTTGGTCAGGATATGTACAGTCAGTCCAGCTTGGATTTACAAGGCTGACAATTAATACTGAACAAACAAGAACTCAAACTATGAATTATGAAAGAGCTGCAGCATCTGAAACTGACCACAACGAACATTTGACAGATAAACAGAACCACAGTGCTTCAGTTTCAGCTTCACAGTTTGTCATGTCTGTTATGGACTGGGATTGTCTCTGTCAACTCACCATAGATTTTTTATTAGTAAGTTTTTATTTTTATTTTTTTCAATTCCTAGAAATTTCAGGCGACCCCATTTGAATTCCAGGCGACCCCAAGTGGGGTCCCCACCCCAGGGTTGAAAAACACTGGACTATTGCCTTCCTATAATTGTAGTTTAACAACAAGAAGAAGTGTTGATTCTTATTGTCTGCGATCGAATGAGCATTTGTTCCTCTTTGTGCCGTTCATCTGTACAGAGCTGGGTAAAAAGGCATTTGTCTACTCTGCTCCTTGCACATGGAATACGTTGCTAAAAGACTGGAAACTGACTGAATTGATCTCCTTGAATCCTTTTAAATCCAAACTCAAAGTGCCAGAGAATAACTCGATGACTTACACCTGTTTTTCATAGTTTGATTTGTCCTGTAAATTTTTATATGTTGTAACTGTGTGGTGTATTTCATGCTGCATCTTGGTCAGGACTCCCTTGGAAAAGAGGTTCTTAACCTCAATGGAATCTTTTTTCCTGGTTAAATAAAGGTTAAATAAAATAAATAAAAATGGTGTGTGTTCGTATTCCAGCTCACAGCAGGCCAGTCCAGCAGAGTGGTCAGTGTTTTACTTCATGTTTCGCATCCTGGAAGCTGCAAGAAGTCTCTGCCTGCCTCTCCCACCTGGTATGAAACCACACACACACTCCTTCAGACTTACTTTGAGCTGTTATGATTCAGTTTGTCTCAGTCTCACCCCAGAATAACAATGTGTGTTTGCACTGAGGGACAACAGAGCGTCTCTCTTCCACGCTAATGTAACCAAAAATATGTTAAACATTAGCATAGTGCAGACTTGGGTAAAGCAGAGCATGAATACATTTTCAATAATTTGAATTCATTTTTTAATGTTTGGGGCAGAAATCTCCTGTTACAATGCTCAAGAGCAGTTTGTAGGTTTGAAAACCACACTGTTATGACCTTTACCATTTAGGCTGCAGGTGTAAATGTGAGTGTGAAGTATTAGAGCATGCTGAGGCAGTGAAAAAAAAAAAAAAAAAAAAAACAAGCAAAAGAGTTACACATTGTTTGTTAGAGGGTGCATGTCAGGTTACATTTATGCCAAACATGAGAGGCTTTTTTTTTCATCTTCTCTTTTTCTGCTGTTTCTTCTCCATTTCTGTGTCCCTCCAGGCTATAACACACTGTTGGCAGTGTTCGCTGTGCGTTGCCTTCCTCATCCCACCTTCCTACAGTACATTGACCACAAGCTCCTGCAGCTCACTGAAACCTTTGTGTCTCGGGTCATGACAGGTATGTACACATCACACCGAAAATACAACTAATAGACGTGGCACCATTAAGAAAATATGAAGAAAAATATTGTTTTTAAAATGAAGAAAAACTTGCGATCATCCATTCAATGCATTTTAATAGTTAACCCCTTTTTTTCTATATTTAACCTTCCTTAAATGAGTGATGTTTTGCTTTTTTTAAAAAATGGAATTATGCATTTTAAAACATTTCCCTGTGGTCTACATAAACTGTAAATGCTATGTTTGGGTCTGAATTCTTCATTAATTCAGCTCCACAGGTCCATCTTCAACCCTATTTCTGAGTAGTGACACCAGAAAGGTGGTTTTGAGCACTGGCCCTTTAAATGCAAATGAGCCACTTCAGGCTCCACCCCCTGACTGTGCTGCTCTGTTCCGTTCAGCTAAAAACTGAACATTTTAGGCAATCGGCTCAAAATTTGGACATATTTTCAGTACGGACTACAACCGCTGCTGCTGACAAACAATTATGTCTTACTCAGAGAAATGTTTGTCTGAAGTCTTGACCTTATTTGTGCAAATGTCGTGATGTAACTAGTTATAGACGTAACAAATTAAGAAGGAATTAAAACGAGCTGTAGAAATCCACTCGATTTTTGCCAAAATGAATATAAAGAGAGCTTTGCAGCACCTGGAGGGTTCAAATTCAAACTTTTGGAACTATTAGGGTCCAAATACACAAATAAATGAACCAAAGACTAATAAAAGTGGGTTTAGATAAATATGACCCCTTTAAGTGATTCAACACCGTTTGTTATGATAATATCCTCAGTACTTCGCATTTTTCAGTGAAAATCAGATATTTCCCTACACTTAATTCACTGACCATGTAGATGTTCATAAAAGTTCAGAATGAATTTAAAGATTATTATATTAAAACAGAGAAAATTGAAGAAAAAGTTACTTTTTCAGTAAAATACATCATTAACTAAACAGAAAATGTGTCTATAACCACTGTCATTTATCAAACTACATGGTTTTTATTGAACATTAAAACAAACGTACACTAAAACAAGTGACTACAACCACCATCGTTTATACAGTTACATGGGTTTTATTAATTATGGTGTTTCCACATTCAGGAGCCTTTGAACATCCAGATGGTTCATATTTGATGCTGCTGAAAAGCTGAGAAACTGTATTTTACCTGAATTATTTCAGTATATTGATAGGATTATTGGTTCAAAAGTTATTAACCCATAAAGACCCAATGCTGCTTATCTGGTAGTTCCAAAATAATTTAGTTTCTCTATATCTGCTTTTTCTGAAGTGATTTTTCACCATTTGTTATAATATTATCCAGTGTGTTTTGTATTTTTTTTTTATTTTAGTGTAAATCAGGTATTTTCCTATATTTAATTTACTGATCATATAGATGTTTATAAAAGCTCAGAATAAAAAGTGAAGATTATTAACTGAACATAAACCCAGTGTGTCAATCCACTGTCGTTGATCCAACTCCATGGGTTTTACTGGTGATTCAATGTTGTAGAAGATGACGGTGTTTCCACGGTAACGATGGAGCCTCTGAACGTCCAAATGGGTCATATCTGATGACTATGAAAAGACGACAAACTGCATTTTACACCAATTATTTACATGTATTGATAGGATTAATGAATCAACAGGTAATAAAAATTTTAGATCAGTAGATACTTTTGGTCACCAGTGACTGTTTGGGTCTTTACGGGTTAAACATTTTTCATCAGTGGATGCTTTGGGTGGCTGATGGCTGTTTGGGTCTTCTAGGTCTTTGAGTCCTTGCATCATAAATAATGCAGGGATCATGTTATATGCGCTCTTTAAACAGCACACTATGTCTCTCATTTTTGGTGTTGCTTCCCCCTCTCATTAAATAGCTGGAGGAAAAAAAATACAAGAAGGGATTCAGGCAGTGATTAAAAAAGTAAAAACATTCCACAAAGGTCAGCTTCTTGTTGATAGACATCAGATGGTCTGATTCTGTAAAAAGCCCGGTAACATAGATCGCACGTACAACGAGAGGAAGAAAGGCCACAGCCAGAGCAGCAGTCACGATCCGAATGAAGACTTTTGTTACACTGTACTGGTACTGTTTCTTTTCAGAACTTTGTTTGCTGTTCACACCTCTAACAAGCCGAAGGTAATAAAACAACATAATTAGATAGATGAAAACAGTAAATGTGATATACACTGCTTCGAGCACTGGTGCGATCCGCTTATCCTTGCAGGAACCGTCATTCTTTTCGTCTTTTTTTTCCCAATTTGTTAGTTGAAATGGAGCAGGAAGAGCCACCAGGGCACCAAGCATCCACACACTGAAGAATATAACACGCTGCCATGTCCGAACCACCTTGTCCCACTTATTCTGGTGAAGAACCTGAGAAGTGAACCAAGCATTAGTTTCATCTGTGTGTCATTAGTACTGACATGTCTTCTGATTACATTTTAGTAACCTCACACTAACAATTGAGATGCAACTGAATTTAGCAAAATAAAACAACCAACATCAAACCAGACATTTTTTTTATTAACTTTCTTTATTGGAAGTAATTTATAGAGGTATGATAGTGAAATGTGATAAAAAGGACTTTCATTCTTTCATTTTTCTTGTCTAATTAACAAAACAAAACCCAAAAAACCCCAAAAAAGTAGCTAAAATAAAACAAAGCAAGCAAACGAAAAAACAAACAAAACAGAACCAAGAAAAAAAAGAAAAAGGAAAAAATGAAAAGAAAAAAATATAAAAAAAAAAAAAAAAAAGGGGGACAAAGGGAGGGCATTTTGACCTTTGTTCAATAGTTTTAACTGACTTTTTTTCAGATTTTTATTTAGAAATATTGAGAAAAATTCAACATACATTTAAATTACATTGTGGTCACTTAACAAGTATGTGACCAACGACCAATCTTTCTATTCTCAACATTTCAGTTTTTCTTTTTTTTTTTTTTTTTGTTAATAAACAAAACAATTGAACAGTGAACAATGGATGCATTGTTACATAAAGAAAACACATACGAAAGACCAAGAGACTTTGACCTCCTCTCTAAAGAAAAAAATAAAAAATAAAAAAATAAAATATAAAAAGTAGAATTAATTAAATACAGAAAAAACAAGACAATTCCAGATACATTATCATTACATTGTCATTTCTTGTACATTTAGGGTTCCAACAGATTGTGTTTGGTAAATGTAAACAAAAAATATCCACTTTGACCATAGATCTGAAAATTTGTTCATTTGTAATCAAAGGGAGAAGGTTAATCTTTCCATCTGGTAAATTTCATTCACAATATCTACCCATTTTTCCAGATTAGGTTGAAGCCAGTGCCTGGTCACAGCCTTTGCCAGCAGTTACTAAAATTCTATACAAGTAGGCATTGTTCACTAAAATTTCAGTTTTTCCCATAATAGTTTTAAGTGACTTTCACCGTGGAAACACCATCTATCAGTCAGTTTTTTGTCACTAACTTTTTAAGCTAAGTTAACCTGGAGTTAATGTTAAAAAAAGTGAAGAACTAGAAAAGCACCGGGAGAGCGCAGACCAAGGCAGATCAGTGCCCCCCCCCAATCACCACCAAAATTTTATTATTTTTTTCCTTGTGCCAGTATCAACATTTCCTGAAATTTTCATCCAAATCTGTCCATAACTTTTTGAGTTATCTTGCACACGGATGGACAGACAAACCAACGCCGGCAAAAACATAACCTCTTTGGTGGAGGTAACAATTCCAGCCTCCATCTCTTTTCCTAAGTCTGCCCATGTTCTACAGTACCACAAGGTTTTATTATATTCTATGCAGTCTTTTTATGGAAACCTGCTGACAGGCAGGTAGATAGATGGACAAACAGGAGGGGGGACCACATTGTAATGGGAATGTGGTGCTAAACCATTGTAAAGGAAGTTAAAATTTGGAAACAGGCAGCATAAAAAAAGTCATAGGGTTCAGTCATTGTGGACATCATTATTGTTAAATCACATTGTATATTGATCGCTTTCTATTTCCAGTACTTTTGCCTCAATTTTCCAGTATTATATCGGCTTTCTTTAGCTTTAGCTATCAACAATACAGTTTTTTTGTATAAATTGCATCCAAGTGACATGTCCCTACCTATAACTGTGCAGAGGATTAAGAATGAATGAATGAATGAATGAATGAATGACAACCAAGTTACATACCTGGTAGTACCTCTGGATACTTATTAGCAGCAGGTTGTTTAAGTCAGAACTGATGCAGAAAACAATGAAGAAAAAGAAAAACTGACATGGTCCATTTGCCAAAGATGGTCCGCAGAAGAATATAAGCCCACCAGCAGGCAGACAGAGCAGGCAGAGGAGGTCTGACACAGCCAGGCTGAAGAGGAGGCGATCTGTCATGGAGGACCCGTGCAGACGCTTTCTGAGTTTTACTAATATAGTTAAGTTGGCAGGGATGCCAACCAGACAACTGCCGGCTATAATCACAGTAGCAGTTATCTGCCAGGGGGTCAGCAGCGCTCCTGAGCAGGAGTTGGTGATGGAGGAGTTATGGATGAGGCAAGAAGAGGTGTTGGAGCTGCTGTTAACAGTCATCATGAAGAAAAATGAAGGAGTGACAAGACTCTGAAATATAGAAATGTCTTCTTCTCTGTCAAAAGGATGGAGGCTGTTCTTGTGAGTGAGATGAAGAAGCCCACTGTTTATATCGACACTCTGGTGGTTTGTGGTTGGTGCATATGAGGGAGGGTTTCCAGGTTACAGGACCTCAGTACGATCAAAACTAGACCTACTTTACCTCTGAGTTTGATTCTCAATATTTTTTTTTTTTTCTTTTGCTTTCATTTGATCACGTGAAACATTTTCAGCAGTACCTCGACATGAAAGGAAGAGCAACTTTGTATTGACAGAAAGATTCAGCAGGACTAAAGTGAGAATCAAACGTCCTACAAGTCTAACATTTTTATCTACGGGAGAGGATTAGGGCCACTGGAAAATAAAAAAAAAATAAGGTCCAATAGTTTTTTTTTTACTATTATTCTGAGAAAAAAGTCAGAATTGTGAGAAGAAAGTCTGACTTAAATCTCAGAATTCTGACTTTCATTCATTCATTCATTTTCTGAACCCACTTTATCCTCACTGGGGTCACGGGGGTCGCTTGGAGCCTATCCTAGCTACTTATGGGCAAAGGCGGGGTACACCCTGGACATGTCACCAGTTCATCACAGGGCTGACATATAGAGACAAACAATCACTGTCACATTCACACCTATGGGTGATTTAGATTAACCAGATAACCTATCAGTGCGTGTCTATGGATGGTGGGAGGAAGCCGGAGTACCCAGAGAGAACCCACGCAGACACTGGGAGAACATGCAAACTCCACACAGAAATCGACTGGTGTTGGAATCAAACCCAGGACCTTCTTGGTGTGAGGCACAAGTGCTCTCCACTGCACCACCGTGTCACCCAATTCTGACTTTAATCTCAGAATTCAGACTTTTTTCCTCACAATAATAATAAAAAAATATATTTTGGACCTTTTTTTTTGTTTGTTTTCCCAGTGGCCCTAATCCTCTTCCATATCTAGCAGATAAATACATATATACTTACGGTTTAGCTTAGATTAAATTATTATGTTGAAGAGACCTTGCCTCATATGTCTAGGGATGGCAGCTCCTGTCGGTTCTTTGATGTTACATCACAATTTTACAGACATGATTGAGCTCATTGACTTTGATGGTTCTAGCTTCACTATCTTTACATGTCAGGGGCTGTAACTAGTGAAACATTTCATTTGTCCTGTACAACAAAACGCCCTAACATCATTTGCATGAGCCTCAGATGTACTAATACAAATGTAAGAGCCAAAGGGTGTCCCTGGCTCCCACACATTAAACTGTGGTCCACCACTTCCAGCTGTAAAGTCATATCTCTGTTCCATGCATGAACACTGATTAACTCCTACATAAGCATCTTCAGTCAGTGGTGCCAAATGGGTGGTGTCCCTGGAAGTCATAATTCAGACAAATCTGAACATACGCACATGATAGAAATAATTTTAGATTGACACTGACTTAAACCCCTTGAGGATGCTATAATTTGTAATGTTTCCTTCAATAGTGTTACTTGTCCACAACTAAACTGATGCAGATACATGTACATATACTGTTAGTAGCCAATACAGTAAGTGTTAAAGTAGTTCATTTTCCTAAAAAACAACACTCAAATAACCCACAGGAATAGTCATTGACCTAATCCATACCAGAGCTGTTTGTTTTCTGTATTGTCCCGTACATATTCGACTAAATGTGTAAATTAGATGTATAAATTGGCTCTTGAAAGCCTGAGTTTCTGGTGTGAACAGATGGCTGATACTGTACAGTGCCACATTTGTTATGAACTACTTTTGAGTTCTAACAAACCACATGAAGACATGTGTGAGCAGCTCTGATGCAGGTGATTCCAGTATCAGAACACCTATTCTTCTGTCATCTTTACATGCAGGCAGATCTCAGGAGTGGAGCGGCTCCATGTTTTCTGTTTAGTGGGAACACAGATGATGTCACGGCCGCTGAACACATAAAGCAGGTCGAACTCTGTGTTCCACTTCCAGCTCTACAGTTATTTTGCTTATGAGGAGCCTTCCCAGGAGTCACCCTTTGACAGTGCATCCACCAGGCTGTGCATATGGATGTGCACACCTCCATTATTCATACAACTGACAGGCTGTTTGCTGTTGAGTGATTTCATTGTGAGGAAGCTTCAGGAAATGTTCATTTTGCATCCTCACTAATTAACTCCTACAGCATCTCCAGTCAGTAGCGAAAATGGTTGGTGTCCGTAAAAGTCATAATTCAGTCAAATCTCAACATACACACAGTACTTAAGAAATTTATTAGACCACTACCCAGTGTAAGGTTTATGCCACAGCTGCCCTAAATTAACAACACTGGAAATTACTGAAATAATTATTTTTATGTTTCTGTAATGGTTAATACACCAGTAGGTAGAAGCTCTTTAACCAAAATGATATTTTTAATGCTAAAATAAAAGTTTTATTGTTATCCATGAATTTTCCAAAAAAAAAAGAAAAGAAAAGAAAAGAAAAGCTTGATATTATTTTTTTATTAAGATGTCAAATTATAGTTATTTACTTTCATTCCTTAACAGAAAAAAAATGTTTTAATGGTTGAATGTTACGCTAGATTGATTTCTGACTTCTCAGAGAAGCCCAATGAAGTTGGGGAAAAAAAGGAGAATTCAGTCTGAAATTCCGTATTTCTGTTCAAAATGGTAAAATGTGGAGTACTCACAGAAAATTTAAGAGTTACTCGATGATACTGGATGGTCACTGAGATAAATAGGGAAAGGTGGTCTAATATTATATACATAAATTTGTTTAGCACTGTACATGATAGAAATCATTTTTTTACACTGACACTGACTCAAACCTTCTGAGGTTGTCATAATTTCTGATATTTCCTTAGTGTTACTCATCCACAACTAAACTGTATACACACACAGCTTGTAGCCAATTCAAGGTACATGATTTGTCAAACAACAACAACATAACAAACACATTTCTATTTTATATTATTCAAACTGAGTTTATTTGAGTAGTTTAGTAATTATTTTTTGTTGATGAAAGGTTCATTAATTAATGACCAATGTATGTATTATTTATCAATGAAAGAAGGCACATTTCAGTTTATATTTTGCACATAAAATTTACTTTAAAAAAATTCATTTTTTATAAATTACAGTTAAATATATGTTGTTTCTTTACAAAGTTTTGAAAATATAAACACACAGCTTTGGCACAGGAACAAATTTTGCCTCAATTTTTTCAGTCAAAAATGCTGAAACGAGAGTTGGGGTACTTGGCTAAAAAAGTATATTACAGGGAGTTTCATTTCATTTATTAAGCTCCCAATTAGCAATTGATGATTCAGTTGCTATTCTTCCTGGGGTCTCCTCGACATTACATTACAATTTTAAATTTTAACAATCTTACACCATTCACACCCACACACACACACAAACAGGACATATACAACAGCCCAATGCAATTAAAATAAAGAAACAAAATAAGTACTATACATTCGTACTCCTTCACCAAATAATAGCTGTCTGATACAAATGAGACAAACAAAATAAATGCTATACAAAAAAAAAAGTTTGAGAACCACTGAACTAGATGATGGTATGAGGGGAACGTTCTCATGTTGTCTGCTGCTTTGTGGGAACCAAAATGATGTCCTGGCCACTGAAAATGTAAAGCATGTCGAACCACAGATCAGATGTAGAGCCGGCTGTCGTCTGCCACTGTTTATTTATCATATTTTTATTCATCACATGAACAGAAAGGTTAAAAGCTGCTGTTATGAATATTCCTCAAATGCACTGATGTTGTTCCTTTGGTATGTCTTCTCCATTTCCTATGAAGGAAACTGCGTTGTTCAAAAGCTAAACAATTTTCTTGGCAACGTGATAAACAGAACCAAAATATCTCTTCGTCTTTGTCGCTCTCGATCATTTACATGGTTCTTTCTTGTGAGCAGAGCAAAACAAAGATCGTCAAAGATGAAAAGATTATTTAAAGCACTTGGTCCAAATGGTTTCACGCTTCAAAGTGAGTGAAAAGGATGCTTTACAACTTTGAAGTGCAAGGGTTCGTGCGTCACCTCACCTCAGGGATCAGTCAAATACGTATATGTCTAATTAATGTATTTTTAATAGGGAGAATTGGAGGGGTAGGTATGGACTTTCTACCTTATTATAAGCATACACAAACATAAATCCCTGTACAAGAGACAAGGGTCCAGACATCTGAAAAGACACATTTTTTGAGCAGTTCAGTAAAATGCCAACGGTGTGTCATTATCAGAGGTTACCTTTTGTCTTTTCCCACAGTATTTTTTTAGCATTAATACAGTCTTAGCAGGTGTTTAACGCTGTACTACACCACAGCTGCTGTGAACTATTTTCCACATTACCCCAAAACCCCTGCAGAATTTACAAGAAGACAACTTTGATGAGCAGATGTGAACATGTACAATTAGCGACTCTTCCTGTCACCTACACCTGCAGGGATACAGTTGGAGTAGGACATAAATTTGGTCTAAATAGAGAGAAAATGCAGCGCTTCTTGTCATTAACTACAGCCTTTTCTGTTTGCTTTTTGTTTAGATTTGGACAACAGCGATGTCCACGAGAGACTCAAGTTCAGCATACTTAAAAGACTCCCTCAGGTACTCTTGTTGTGTGCGGCCAAACATGTTCTTTTTTTTTTTTTTTTTTTTTGCATTTTAACGAGTAGTTTATCTGAAATGGTAATAGTAAAGAGTATGAGACCTTTTTCTATATGTGTGTGTGTGACAGTGTGGATGGTATAAGGAGTAAAACAATGTATGATGCTATTATAATCCCATCTATTAGTGAGGGGGGAGTTCGATTCTCTGCACAAACTTCCCATTCTGGTCTAATTAAAAGTTTGAAGTTATTTTCAGTCTCATCTCCCTCAAGCCCCCCTCAAGCCAATCACAAACCGGCTGGTGTGTGTGTCTGTGTGTGTGTGTGTATGTTGGGGAGTGGGTAGTCCTGATAGTGTGATAGAGTGTGCGTCCCTAACTATTGTGTAACTTCCACGTGTTCCTGTGCGTATATTTTGTCTCCAGCCCTTGTGTGTGTGTGTGTGTGTGTGTGTGTGTGTGTAAGTTTGTTCCGTCCGCATTGTGATCAGAGGAATGTCGAATGTTTAGTGTCTCTGTTCTGTTTCCTGCCCGGTAGACTTTTGTTGTGTGAGTTTGGCAGGCAGAGGAGATTTTGCAGGTACAGTACACACACACCCATAGAGCTACAGAAACAGGACACGACGGTGGGATATTCTTACCTAAGCTAAACCCAGTTCTTCCTCTCTGGTTCTGATTATGTAATTTTAACCCCGCTGCAAGTCTCGGAAACATGATCATATTTCATGATATTTTTACAGATACATGTACACCAGTGGCGTTTCACACCTTAGGCCTTCGGTGGTGTTCTACCTGACTTCATTCACCTTTTAATATTGAAACTAAACCATCAATACTACACAAAAAATGCAGTATAAACACAGTGCTGTACCAGACAGGTATCTCGTGTAGCAAGGATGAAACTCAAGAATTGTCAATATTTACTTAAAAGACAAAATCAATGTTAAAAAAATACATTACAAATATATTAATGTTATAAATATACTGAGTTATCATACCATTTCCATATTATTGTAAGTGTAATTTGATGTATTTTTGATGGGTTTATATGAAGTTTGGAGTTTACGTGTTATACCCTGCATAGTTTAGTTGTCTATTTGTTTGTTTATTTTTTTTATTTCTTGGCAGAATGGTTGCACAGTGGTGATATAACCAATACAAGGATGCTATGACTGGTTATTTATTGTTATGTATTTTAATGTGATCGCTGATGAAGGAAATTTATTCGGTTAAAAATTTGACACTGAAAGTAAGGAAGGGGCAGGACTAGATAAGCTTTGGCTTCTTTCTGTCCTTTCTCAAACTGTTTTATGAGTTGATATATGTGTACATTTATGTTAAATTGACTGGATTTCATTACTTTTTCTGTGATTAATGACCGTTGATAGGTGCATATGTAATTGACTTCTTGTTTTTATTTATTTATTTATTTATTTGTTTGTTTACTTCAAAGTTTGAGACAACTGAACTAAACTAAACTAAATTAAACTAAACTAAACATTATAGTCACCTGTGAGAAAATCCATTTCTTCTCTGTTGGCCATTGTGGGTTGAGAAAACAGCTACCAAATCTAAAAGAATATATTTTAGCTTGTATAAGTCACTATAAATGTGGTTTGCTAATCTTGCTCTGACTATCCTATTTGACCATCCAATCAACTGCTGAGAAAATACACATGGTACGTACACCTACTAGATCGCCCCTGTGTGGCCAACATGAAATCTAATAATTGGTTAAAGCAACAGGTTCATTGATTTGACTTGAAACTGTAGATCCTGAACTGTTGATTCTGAGCCTTCGGGCAGATTTCTTTTACCCGGCAACACATGACGGATGAAATATGATTGGACAAACATACACATACACACACGCATACGCATACACATACACATGCACATGCACACACGCATACACATACACATACATATACACCTACCAAGGTTATAATAGTTTTGGATTTTTCATTACAGTTTTGTTTTATTTAGTTTTTACTTTTTTTTTCTCCAGTTCAGTTAGTTTTAATTTGTTTTTAGAGCAGGTTTGCTAGTTGTTATTAGTTTTCATTTTTTTCTAAATGCTGAGTTTTAGTTTAGTTTTAGTATTAATTTTAGTTTTCTCGTATCTTTTATCTTCTTCACCATTGTATTAAAAAAAAAATCCCATACAGGACTCTGCTGCTTTCTCTCAACTTTAGTCTCCATGTTTCCAGGTAGAGTGGGGACGAGAAGACGACTCTAAACAAGTGATGAGAAGTGATGGACTGTGAAGCACCGTTTGGTGCCACCAGCTAAAATTGCTACAGCGAAATAAATTGCTTTCGTATCAATCCTACATTGACAAAGATGAAAACGAAGGGAATTTTTTCCATAATTTTTATATGTTTTAGTTAGTTTTTTAAGCACACAATACAGTTTCAGTTAGTTATCATTTTTTCTTTTAATTATAGTTTTTATTTATTTCAATCAAAGAAAATGTTTTTTTAATTCTAGTTTTCATCATTTCGTTAATTTTCGTTAACAATAATAACCTTGACACCTACACACACATACACACACGCACACACACACACACACACGCACATACAAAAGTTACAATGAACATTTAGTTGTTTTTTCTCAGCAGGCACTACGTCAGTTGTTTTGAAACCAAACATATATTGATGTCATAATCATACCTAACACTATTATCCATACCTTTTCAGAAACTTTTGCCCATATGAGTAATCAGGAAAGCAAACGTCAAAGAGTGTGTGATTTGCTGAATGCACTCGTCACACCAAAGGAGATTTCAAAAATAGTTGGAGTGTCCATAAAGACTGTTTATAATGGAAAGAAGAGAATGACTATGAGCAAAACTATTATGAGAAAGTCTGGAAGATACTATTAAAGAAGAATGGGAGAAGTTGTCACCCCAATATTTGAGGAACACTTGCGCAAGTTTCAGGAAGCGTGTGAAGGCAGTTATTGAGAAAGAAGGAGGACACATAGAATAAAAACATTTTCTATTATGTCAATTTTCTTGTGGCAAATAAATTCTCATGACTTTCAATAAACTAATTGGTCATACACTGTCTTTCAATCTCTGCCTCAAAGTATTGTAAATTTTGCTTCCTCACCCTGTACATATACACACACATGCATGCATTCACACATACAGACACACTTACACATACACATACATATACACATAGACTAGTGGGAATAACTTAATATGTCTTCATGGAACCAATGTCAGGTCTGAGGTCCATGATCCAGATTTAGACCAGCAGAGAAGGCTGTGCTGGCCCTAATGATCCAACAATGAGATAGAAGGAGACTTAAAACTTGAAATAAATTGCCATAAATGGTGGTCTACTTATTTCCATGTTTTAAGGCTTTGGTAATGATGACGCAGAAGAAAAATATTTGTATTAATAGTAACACAAATTAAGAAAGTACAGCAAGATCCTAATTCCATTGGTTTTATGGGTTTGTCTCAATTTGATTTACTTTACAACAACAAAAATCAACCTTAAATTAAGCATAAAAAGAAGAAGAAAAGCATGTAAAAATATACCTCCATCTGCAGCTCTCGCCAGTGTCCTAAATTTAAACTAAATATAAAAATCGGTTTCATGCTGATACTGAAAAGTGAAGCCAAAAAAATCACAGTTATAGGAGCTGCTGATCAGCCACAAGTACATGCTGTATAAATCCTACAGTAAAGCACCTGTTTTTACATCCATATAAAGCCTAGAAACGGAGCCAAAGGGAGGTACAGAAGTTTAGTTTCTCCTTAGACTATCTCATTTACAGTCTACTGAATGTTCACTTTTTTTTTTAGTTTTTTTTTTTTTTTTTTAGCAATAACATCAAAAAATGCTGCCCACAGTTTCAGTGAGAATTTGTAGTAACAATATCCTCCTATCAGAAACATATTCTTATCACATTTTTAAAATTTGCATTTTATTCGTCATCTCTAGTCTTTGTCCTTGACCAAGACATTTAATTCCAAGTTCCTCCCAGTGATTGTTTTTATTGGTGTGAATGTGAGTCATTGTGAATCACTTCAAGTACTATTTAAGTAGAGTCCATTTATCAACTCTTCGTTTTCTTGCTATTTTTGTCGTTTTTTTTAACATTCTTCAGCTGGGTGTGGATTTTTTTGGTACTGAATTTAAATCTGACATAAACATTTTGTGACATCACACGTTTTCAACAGCGGCGATGTAGTATGCAACAGTGTCATTGTTAAACCTGACTTAGAAGAGTATGAAACATCGCTGAGGCTGGTAAAGCTGAGGTCATACTTCAGTAAAAAGCAACTCATAAAAAGGTTATTCAAAGCCGAGTATTTTTATCATGTCTGGAGGATATTTTTGATGTTAACCTATAAGGTATGTTTGCTTATGCATAATTTATGACTGCACTGTGCCTTTTGCAACATTGAAAAATTGGTTTTATCTAGAATCTGTTATTAGTAGTCAGCTCTCCTTAAAAATAGTTTCCACTGCTCTATTTGGCAAAATAGAAAGGAACAGCTGTTCACATGCTTCAGCGATGATTTCTTGAAGACCACATGAACTAAATGGCTTCAATGTAATGTCTTGTTTGTTTGTGTGCAGCCTATGGAGCAGACTATCTACCATATGTGGGACCATCCTGTCAGTTCAGCTTCAATCTCCAGAGATTACGTTCGAACCCTGCTAGAAAAACACAACAAAAACAAGGTAACATAGCACAGAGTTCTCACACATACTGAAGAGGGTATGCACTTTCTCTGCAGACCCCCAAACATCTACAGGGTGGGGAAGCAAAATTTACAATATTTTGAGGCAGGGATTGACAGACAGTGTATGACCAATTAGTTTATTGAAAGTCATGAGAATTTATTTGCCACAAGAAAATTGACATAATAGAAAATGTTTTTATTCTATGTGTCCTCCTTCTTTCTCAATAACTGCCTTCACACGCTTTCTGAAACTTGCGCAAGTGTTCCTCAAATATTCGGGTGACAACTTCTCCCATTCTTCTTTAATAGTATCTTCCAGACTTTCTCGTAATAGTTTTGCTCATAGTCATTCTCTTCTTTACATTATAAACAGTCTTTATGGACACTCCAACTATTTTTGAAATCTCCTTTGGTGTGACGAGTGCATTCAGCAAATCACACACTCTTTGACGTTTGCTTTCCTGATTACTCATATGGGCAAAAGTTTCTGAAAAGGTATGGATAATAGTGTTAGGTATGATTATGACATCAATATATGTTTGGTTTCAAAACAATTGACGTAGTGCCTGCTGAGAAAAAACAACTAAATGTTCATTGTAAATTTTGCTTCCCCACCCTGTATACATACTAACACTACTGACTACAGATTGGATAAATAATTAACGAGTAATATAACGCTTATACTGTAGTTCTCCAACATGTATGTATGACACCTGGTCAAAGAAACTCCCACACTCTAATATTTCACCCTTTAGCTTCGATTACAGCATTAGCAGTGATCTTATTTAATGTTGCATTTTCTTTTCCATCATTTTTTGACATATAATGTTGCTAAATCTAGACCTGACCGACTGCCCCCACAGGCTTATACTGTAGGCACTAGGCATGATGGGTAATCACTTCATCCGGCTTAACCCTATTACGCCAAATGTATCATATTTGATACATGAGTTTTGAAGCCCTGTACATGATCAGGGTGATATTTTTTTTCTTGAAAAACCTGATGTATACAATTAGATACATGCAATACACAGATAATCCACCAGGGGGGGAGGGATTCATTCACCAGAGGCCTTTCCAGTGACACTACAAGACTGTCATTAATGAGGAAGGAGGCAGGACTTTGACAATTTTGAAAAGGAATTACCAGTTTATTAGACATGTTTGTGTTATATTATGTTTTTGTTTGCTCAAAAATAATATTTGAGCATTGAGACCTGATGTATCAAATATGATACAAAATTGAAACTCATACATGGAAATTGATATTTGAAAAAAAAAAAAATGTTGGAGTTGTTCAGAAGGACCGATAAAGGCTCCAGTTTCAAAGAACTGGAATTTTCTGTCAATGATTTAATGGTTCAGGCTTTACAGGGTTAATTCTCTCTCTCTCTCTCTCTCTTTTTTTTTTTTTTTTTTTTTTTTTAAATAATTATCACCCTTATGCACCCGTCACTCTGGAACAGGGTCAGTCTAGAACCGTCAGACCTTTTTCCATGGAAACAGAGTCCAGTCCTTATGCTTTCCATTAAACTGATGCTTGTTTGATAAATGAGATGCTATTCACAGCATCAGTTAGAGATAAAGAACTTGTTGAGGCTGAGCCTTATTAGTCACTGCAGTCATTTTCTAATGGAAGGCTCTTACCTATTTGCGTAGTTAGATCCAGGATGGGATTTATTATTTTTTTTAAATAAAAGGTGTTTATTTCATTACAATGGCAAAATCCTTGTGTGTTTTCCTGCTAATTATATGGCCATTTATTAAAAAAATCTAGAATTTTGCAGAAAAATATTTTAAATAATTTAATTGTTTTGAGAATTACATTATTGTTGCTGTTAAATAAAATACCGTGGTCCATTAGAGTTTTATTTATTTATTTTAATTTTGTACATATATTTGTCTCAAAGTTCTTCATCTACATGGTTGGTAAAGTAAATATAGGAAAACAACTGATTTTCACTGAAAATTTCTGAGGATAATATTGTAATAAATGGGGATAAATTACTGAGGAAAGGGTAATCGTAGGGAAAAATAAATGGGAAATTTCCACGTAAATAGTTCTTGCTGTTATATTTATGTGTATGTGTGAATGCATGTTTTTGAAACATTTATAGGAAGTCACCTGAACCTGGGAGCTTGAAAGGAACAGTGAAAATAATTGGTGCAGCCCTAAGAATGTCTCACACCAAAAAAGTTTTTTTTTTTTTTTTTTTTCTTTTTTTTTGCAGGAAGTAAACACCACATGCCTCGACCTTCTTTATATGTGTTAAAATAGTGACCCCAGCTGTATGCTTCACACAGTGTCTATTCACTTCATGATGCCAGTTTGAGCCAGTAATTAGTGAGCAGACTGCCATGGAGAGCCACTGGCATTTTGCATGATGAGAAGGAGAAATTTATACTGTAGAGCTGCAAAAAGTTACTGCAAACTTGCCTAACTGCTGCAACTTTATTATAAGTGGAGCTCAGCTGCTACTTTCTAGATTTGCTGTAGATTTGTCTCAATTGTTTGTATCCTGGAAACCTTGAGAATTCAGTTTTTTGGGTTTTTTTTCCCCCTCCTCAGGGATTTGCATTCACCGGCAGAGATAAGCCAGGTTTCAGACCTGAGTTTCTCCCTCTTACCTACCTGGCAAAGATTCTGTCTGATATAGAGGAACAAGGTAAGGATATGGATGTGTATATAAATATATCCTACCTGGGTTTTATGTTTGGATTCACACACCCAAGAGGATTAAGAAAGACTGTTTTCTGTGTGCATTTTATGAGTGCTAGGTCAAAATGCTGTTGTGCCCATTGTGGAAGTGGAAGGAAGGAAGTGTGTGTCTGTGTGTGTGTGTGTTTGGTGTTATATCTATCTATAAGAGGCTGCATCTCTCTTGAAGTCTTTTTCCTGTGTTCCAGCTGCGAACCCATTCGAGGAGCAGGAAAATGTGGATGCAAGGTTTGTGGAGGAGACGGCTCTGAAACAGACACTGATTCAGCTGGGCTTTGAGGAAAAGTGAGGAATGTGGAGGGAGTGGTGGGGCGGAGAGGGACGGAGGATGGATGGAGGGTGGATGGAGAGAGGGGGAAACAGATGAAGGGGAAAATGTGTTTGAGAGAACAGTCATCGACTGGGCCTTGAGGACAAGTAACGGATGGATGGATGATGGAGGGGGTGAGGAAAGATGAATGGAAACATTGAGAGGCGGGGCGCTCATAAAACACTTCTGACTGTTTGATGACAAATGAGAGTAGGATGAAGGGATAAATGCGATGAAAATGGGAGGGAGCGTATTAGGCTTTGTAGTAGTGGAGTAGAAGACAAAAAAACATTTGGGTGGACCTGTAAAAAATGGATGGGATGGATTTCCTAAACTCTGTTCCTGGAAGTTCTTGAAGCAGTGAATGCACAGTGCGCATTCACACACACACACACACACACACACACACACACACACACACACACACACACTGCTGCTGTAGTTTGTACTCGTGTTTATCAGCTGATCACATCCTTTAAATCAGTTCTATGTCATATTGATATTCCACATTATGATCAGCAGAGGGACGTTGTGTAACAGAATACACTCACAGCTCCCAAAACCACTAATGAATTAATGCTGTGTATCCATAAACTGTATCACTCACCGAATAAAAAAATATAAAGTTCAAACCTACACACATCTGCATTATGGTATCATCAACTTTTCACCTTCGAATAAAAAACTCAGTTATTTTCGCAGTCAGTCAAACATAACGCTGTGTCTGATAATCTTTACTATGACTGTGTCAGCTGATAGTTTACATGATAGCTCTGTTAGCTTAGCTCTGTTTTTAGACTGAAAACAGCCACAGTAAAAACACAAATCTCCACTGCATTAAAGATCTGTCTGAAATCATCCAAACAAGGTCAGAACTGAGCCATGAATCAACAAATGTCAAACTTACAAATCATAATAACATCAGAAATACTACATATAGCTCCTTTAACCCATAAAGACCCAAACAGCCACCGGTGACACAAACCATCTACTGATCTAAACTGTTTAATACCTGTTGATCTCTTAAACCTATCAATACATGTAAATAATTGGTGTAAAATGCAGTTTATCATCTTTTCATGGTCATCAGATATGACCCATTTGGACGTTCAGAGGCTCCGTAGTTATCGTGGAAACACCGTCATCTTCTACAACATTGATTCACCAGTAAAACCCATGGAGTTGGATCAATGACAGCAGATGGACACACTTGTTTTTATATTCAGTTAGCAATATAGTAAGTAATAAGTAACTTTTTTCTTAATTTTTCTGTTTTGACATTATTAAATTTGAATTTACTCTGAGTTTTCATGAACATCTACATGATCTGTGAATTAAATATAGGAAAATACATGATTTACACCAAAACAATACAAAATACAGAGGATAATATCATAAAAAACTGATGATAAATCAGTTAAAATGGTAGATATAGAGGAAAAATTCATTTTGGAAGTGCCACAACAGTAGCATGTATTTATGGTTTATTGAGGCATTCAACATAAACATACCATGAGTGTTAATGTTTTGCATAGTGTACAAATGGAAAATGTACAACAGTGTATTAGGGCCACATAAGAAAATAAAATATCATAATCATAAGAGTATGACCTTAATCTCGTTAAATAATGAGTTTTTTTAAACTACGACTTTATTCTCATTATATAATGACTTTATTCTTGAAATATAACGTCTTTATTCTCATAGTGACAAGTGTTTTTATTTTCTTGTGGCCCTAATATGCTGTCATAAAAGTGCGACCCAAATCTGATTATAATCCATTCACAGTAGCAACATTTATTAAAATGACTCGATTGTGTCAGTAAGAATCTCTGAGGGGTGCACCAGCAGCAACAAACCCATTAGAAGCAAAATAATATGACACTTGAACAGAAGCTGCCCGTTAGCCTTTTTCATAGAATAGAATAGAGAATAGAATAGAATGCCTTTATTGTCGTTATACATATGTACAACGAAATTATAAGAGACGGCTCTCTGGTGGTGCGTAGTGCAAAAGTTTAAAGAAGAAAGAAGTGTAGATATACAGGGTGGGGAAGCAAAATTTACAATGAACATTTAGTTGTTTTTTCTCAGCAGGCACTACGTCACTTGTTTTGAAACCAAACATATATTGATGTCATAATCATACTTAACACTATTATCCATACCTTTTCAGAAACTTTTGCCCATATGAGTAATCAGGAAAGCAAACGTCAAAGAGTGTGTGATTTGCTGAATGCACTCGTCACACCAAAGGAGATTTCAAAAATAGTTGGAGTGTCCATAAAGACTGTTTATAATGGAAAGAAGAGAATGACTATGAGCAAAACTATTACGAGAAAGTCTGGAAGTGGAGGAAGCAACAAAAAACGTACCAAAGCTTTTATTAAAGCTCTCAAATCCAAAATCCTAAAGGATCCAACCAAATCCATGAGAAAAATGGCAATTGAACTTGAGGTAGACAACAAGACCGTTAGAAATGCAGTAAAATATGATTTGAAGTTAAAATCTTACACAAGAACACCAAAACACTTGTTGACAACAGCAACAAATCCAACTTTAGCAATTTTTGGGAATCATGTTTATGGCCGCCTTCTAGCCCAGATCTAAACCCTCTGGATTCTGCTATTTGGGGCGTTTTAGAACATGCTACCAATAGAACATCACACAGCAATGTCGACTTTCTTAAAGATACTATTAAAGAAGAATGGGAGAAGTTGTCACCTGAATATTTGAGGAACACTTGCGCAAGTTTCAGGAAGCGTGTGAAGGCAGTTATTGAGAAAAAAGGAGGACACATAGAATAAAAACATTTTCTATTATGTCAATTTTCTTGTGGCAAATAAATTCTCATGACTTTCAATAAACGAATTGGTCATACACTGTCTTTCAATCCCTGCCTCAAAATATTGTAAATTTTGCTTCCCCACCCTGTACATACAGTATAAAAACAGGCATGTCACCAACCAAGAAAACAGTAGAGCTAAGTATATATTGCACTTTGACCCTGGCTGAACACTATGACATATGTTACATATATGTCCTTTGTGAGGCATTGTCATTGCTGTTGCATTTTCAGCTGTGTGAGGTGTCACAAAGACCGCTTCTTTGTGGATAAACCCAGCTGTGTAGTCATCCTTCAGCAGATAGCAGAGGCTAACAGGACATGTCATAGACAGTACAACATCTGTATGATAGACACCAGTTCAGGATAATTTGCTCTGATACTCATTCAGCCTCAGAAAAGAACCTCAGGATGACGCAGAAACAACAGTGGAAAGCTCTGCTCACCCTTGCTCAAAATTACATCCATTCAGGTGGTTATGAAGAAATCAGGACACAATCTGAAATCTTTTTCAAGTGGAGAACTTCAGACTTAGCCCCATCCTGTAAAAATAAAGATTATGAGACTTTTTTTACATCTAGTATGTTTGATTACACTTTCACATCTTATCAGGTAATAATCAGGAGTTAATTTAGAGATTCATGAAGTATATACAACCTTTGTTACCTTTTCTCACATTTAATGACAACATACAACCATTCTGAACCAATTTAATTTTTCTGTTTTGATTCTTTATTGAATAAAACTCTAAATCATTCGGCGTTTTCTCCAGTACAAACCATTACTAGTCGCGTTTCCATTGGACATCTGCACAAACCTTTACCAATATTTACTCAGTGTCAAAAAAAGCAGAAGTGTGTAATGTCGGTTTTTCCATTAAATCACAAATGCGATGATTTGTTTATTTATAATCGCGAGATGACACAAGAAGTCATTCCATAAACATGGCGACAAACGTAAATATGGTGTTGATTTACAGAAATATTCATTATTATCATTTATTACCCCTCTGTCTCTACTAAATTAAAAAAATGATTGGGTTTCCTGGTGTGTCCACACATACCGCGCCATATTTCTTCTCCGCTTGTTGTAACGTCCGTCAACATCCGTTTTTTCAATTCACCTGACTCTAGTTGCGAAAAAGGTCTTTCCATTGCAGTTTTGCATGATATACCATTTGCACTAAGCCCAAAAAACTATCTCTTGCCAGTGCAAAAACTTTTAATCGAAAAATGAGACTTTTGGCGAAATTGTCGTTTTTCCATTAGGTAAATTTTTATGTTATATTTGCGCAATTTGAGGGTCAATGGAAAAGCGACTACTTACCTCTTACAGTCACGGAAAAAATTACAAGACCATCAAAAGTCATCAAAAACAATGGTTATGCAATCAAGTAGTAACTCCTGTGTGTATCATGTGACTAAGACGGACACAAAAGAAAACATGGAATACCTAAAAGCACTGTTTTTGTCAGTACAATGCCATAGCTATTGATGTAAGAACTGAAGTGATTTTAGTTATTAACAAGAAAACATGGAAAATGGCTAGATATCAGCTCTGAAATTAAACTACTATGAGCTATTTTTGTTGTTATCATTATATTTGTCCAAACAAATGTACCTTTAGTTGTACCAGGCATTAAAATGAACAAGAAATTGAGGAAAACAAGGGGCGGTCTAATAATTTTTTCCACCACTGTATGTTGCTCCCTCAGTGGTCCATGTTAGAGCTCACATCTTTGTTCACAAATCTCAAACCCACGTAGATTCTTCAGAGCTGAACAAATTACAGTCAGTTTAATTGAAGATGCAGACATGCTGTTACCAGACTGAGCAGACACAGGCCTATTAGTATACCCACCTGTCTGTGTTCGCAAATACTGGAGCCTTTTGATGTAAACAAGAAAGCGGCGTATCACTTAGAGAACTATGCAATAGGGAACAGAGTACTTCAGGTAGAGATTTAATTCAATTTGAGGAAACATGTTTTTTTTTTTTCTTTTATACATTTTTATTGAAAATCGATAAACGCAGACATCTATTTATATTAAACTCAATTTCCAGGGCTGTGACAATTCTCTGCATACTATACCCGCTCAACTTCTCCCTCAATTTATAGACACCGATGTCAAAACCTGTAAATGGAATTTATAAATCAAACACATTTGTTTATCCTCCTGTGCTTCCTGTAACACTGCACCCCATCAAGTTGATTACATGCTGACAAGAGTTTTGCAGACGCGGTGGCTTGAAATGGTCATTCAGTCGCTGCTGTGCATTAAATCAGATTTTGATTGCCAGTTATACAGTTTAGAAGGGGGTGTTTGGTGTATTCTGTGGGATCAACTGCCTCTTTGATAGTATTAAATTGCATCCCCAAGAGGATGTTTAGCAATTTTCTGTATAAAACTCTTCACTTTCAGCATATACAGGGTGAGGAAGCAAAATTTACAATATTTTGAGGCAGGGATTGAAAGACAGTGTATGACCAATTAGTGTATTGAAAGTCATGAGAATTTATTTGCCACAAGAAAATGTACATAATAGAAAATGTTTTTATTCTATGTGTCCTCCTTTTTTCTCAATAACTGCCTTCACACGCTTCCTGAAACTTGCGCAAGTGTTCCTCAAATATTGGGGTGACAACTTCTCCCATTCTTCTTTAATAGTATCTTCCAGACTTTCTCATAATAGTTTTGCTCATAGTCATTCTCTTCTTTCCATTATAAACAGTCTTTATGGACACTCCAACTATTTTTGAAATCTCCTTTGGTGTGACGAGTGCATTCAGCAAATCACACACTCTTTGACGTTTGCTTTCCTGATTACTCATATGGGCAAAAGTTTCTGAAAAGGTATGGATAATAGTGTTAGGTATGATTATGACATCAATATCTGTTTGGTTTCAAAACAATTGACGTAGTGCCTGCTGAGAAAAACAACTAAGTGTTCATTGTAAATTTTGCTTCCCCACCCTGTACATGTAAGAGATGAGTAAACCCAGTTAAAAAACAAAACAAAAAGCGTACTAGCTTGTTGAACGTTGAGGTCTGTGTCTAAAGAATGTAAGTCCGTACATCTTCATGCAAACATCTGTTATATAAATCTGTTCATCCAACTACATACATGGCTTGAATGCCTTTCACACTGGAAAAAATCTAAATCTTACCAAGTGTATTTTTCTCATTTCTAGTCAAAATATCTCATCACACTTAAAATAAGACATAATCACCTAAAGAAGAACTTTTCAGCGAGATATAAGAACTTATTTTCAGACAATAGATCTTGAAAATCTTATTTCAAGAAATCTTACAAGATAATTTTCACTTGTTCCATTGGCAGATTTTTTTGCTTGAATTAGGCAAAAAAAAAAAAAAAATCTTGAATTAACCCTTTCATGCATGAATTATGAGAACCTTAGTCAATGATTTTATTCTTCTTTAGGCATGAAAAAAACAATGCAATTGAAATTTTTTTTGATGAACCTATTTTTCATGGAGTTAAAAAAATGTCCACTCACCTGGACATTTTTTTTAACTCCATGAAAATGTAAATAATTAGTGTAAAATACAGTTCTTCATCTTTTCATGGTCATCAGATATGACCCATTTGGATGTTCAGAGGCTCCATAGTTATCATGGAAACATCTCCATCTTCTACAACATTGATTCACCAGTTAAACCCATGGATTTGGATCAATGACAGTGGATGGAGACACTTGATTAATGATAAATTTGCTGGAAAAAGTCACTTTTTTTCTGTTTTCGCAGTTTCTGATTTATTAACCTTTGAATTTACTCTGAGCTTCAACGAACATCAACATGATCAACAGATTAAATATAGGAAAATACTGACTTTACGATGAAAAAACACTAAATACTGAGCATAATATAATAATAAATGGTGATAAATACTTAAGAAAGGTTAAATAGAGAGGAAGAAATCATTTGGGAACTGCCATCAAAGGAGAGCTGGGTCTTTGTGGGTTAAATGTTACTAACATTTTATTTCCTAGCCTTTGTATTCACTCATGCACATATTTACTTTATAGAAGTTCAGGTTAAATTACATTGTAGAATAGCTGTCCACTGTAGTGACCACTATGCATGAAAGGGTTAAGCAAAAAAATCTGCCAACTCAGTTGAAAGTATCTGCTTGAGATTGTTTTCACATCTCCCCAACATCCAAGGGACCTCAGATCTCTTAGTGGACCCAAGGTGTGACTCAGTCTGGCTCTTCACTGGAGAGATCACAGAGATGTTAATCCTTAATAACTACCCTTTGATCTCAATAAAGAGGAAATATTTTCCAGAGAATGTATTATTCATGTATATCCAATCCATATGAAGACAATAGAATATCATAATTATTGATTTGAAAAGTTACATCTATAGAAAGTGAAAAAAAAAAAAATCCCTCACAAGCTAGCTATTTCATGTCGAGACCTATTTTTGGTTATGTAGGGAAAAAATATAAATCTTTTTTTTAGATTAATGACAAAATAATCTTAAATTCCAATGAAGCCATGCTTAAGCAGAGGGTTAAATGCTTACTTTCAGAAATTTCCATTGGTTTAGCTCATTTGATTAATTAGTTATTTAAAAAAAACATGTTTTTTGAGAAAAGTGAAATTCCCTACATAACCGGCACCACCTGATTTTAAAATGCTTAAAAAAGCAATTCACACCAATTTTTCAGACAAAATGATTTTTATAATGATAAAAGGATGTATAAAAGGTCATAAAACTGTATTGAAAATAGAAATATATGATTGAGATTTCAAATTATAGCAATGATAAGTTATGTTATTATTCATTCTTAGAGAACTTTCCGAGGGCCTGAATTTAGTTCACATAAAAAGTTCCATAATTTTCTTGAAAATCGTTTTTTGACAAAAATTTTAATGGATTAAGAAACTTAAGATGTTATACTATTGAACTACAAAAAGTTTGAAATCATTATCTCAATTCTAATTTTTTGATTCAAAGTCAACAGCCGCATGACCTGACCCCAATGGAACAAGTGAAAATTATCTTGGTAAGATTTCTTGAAATAAGATTTTCCAGATCTATTGTCTGAAAATAAGTTCTTATATCTCACTGAAAAGTTACTCTTTAGATGATTATGTCTTATTTTAAGTGTGATGAGATATTTTGACTAGAAATGAGAAAAATACACTTGGTAAGATTTGGATTTTTGCAGTGCATCAATATCACCTTAAACTTCAAGATTACATTTGATACAATTTGCATTAAGCTCAGGCATGTAAAGAAAAAAACAACTTAACACACACTTTTTGATAACACATCCAGAACAGTTTTGGTGCTGAAAATCCAGCTCAAACAGCACAAACTCTTAACTTTATAGGACACTTTTATATTATGCACTGTTGCCCATAAAGTTGGAACAAAATGTTTTTAGCTTTTTTTCGTGAAATGATTTTGGCAATGTGATTTATTCTTGATAGCGTAACTGAGACTCAGTATAGTAACGAAAAAAAATTATTAGACCATCAAAAGTCATCAAAAACAATGGTTATGCAATCAAGTATTAACTCCTGTGTGTATCATGTGACTAAAACAGACAGTAAAGAAAACATGGAATGTCTAAAAGCACTGTTTTTGTCAGTACAATGCCATAGATATTGATGTAAGAACTGAAGTGATTTTGGTTATTATCAAAAAAACATAGAAAATGGATAGATATCAGCTCTGAAATTAAACTCTTATGAGCTATTTTTGTTGTTATTATTATATTTGTCCAAACAAATATACCTTTATTTGTACCAGGCATTAAAATGAACAAGAAATTGAAGAAAACAAGGGGTGGTCTAAAAAATTTTTCCATGACTGTATGTAATCATTCAACTTGGTCAGAAGTGATTACTGAGGTGTATAAATGAGGAATGTGTCTGAAAACAACATCCTTCCACCTTTATAGGCGACAGTTTATAAAAGAAGAAGTGAAATACAAAAACATGACTGAAGTCTGAGGTTGTGTGTGTAAACCATCTGGTGCAAACAGGCCGAGTGAAGTCAAAATGTCTGCTTTGAATTTGATGTGTGCTTTTTTCCCCCTTGAGTCACTAAAGCTTGTACTAGAAGTGCAGAATATCTGTGGAAACCATGGTAAGAGGCATGTGTACATTATTAAATACCAAAAATGACTTACCTCTCACGTCATTCTGCAGTCTAAAAAAAAAAGGGATTCATGAATCAATCATATTGTTTATATAAAGAATAAGTTTGGTATGATGAATTGTAAATAAAGAGATTTTTTCATGTGTTGTGTACTTTTCTCTCTATGTGCCAGGCTTTTGAAGAAACTCTGAGGCCTTGGTTGTTGTTTTTTTTGTTTTGTTTTTTTTTACTCCTCCAAGAATTTTCTTTGAACCTTAAAAACTGAAAGCCAGCTGGATTTATGATTTCATCAATACTGCTTTGTAATGAGAGAAAAGTAAAGTGAAAAGCTCAGCGGAAGGAGGAGGAAGTGAGCCCTCAGATTCTTGCGAGCACCTGAGTGTTTTGGACAGACTCAGCAGAGTTCCACCAAATCCAGGAAATAATCTCAGCATCAGTCATCGCACACGCTGAGTCACATTTAGAGGAGAACACACCTACAACACCCTCATTTGTGCTTGGCTCAACATTCAAGGCTTATTGTGTAATCTGTGAACCTTGACATTCACCACCTCGTTTCCGTATATCACTGTTTTTTTTTACCGGGGATTCCGCTCTCAAATGTGAGCAAATCACTCATTCTCCACTCTGTTATGCAGTCGGTGTTATGCAGCCGGCTAATTAGCACCAACAGTCAGGGGCTAAGTTAATCTGACAGCTCTCAGCATCAGCCTGCAATGGATGATCACACACGCGCGCACACACACACACACACACACACACACACACACACACACACACACACTGCAAAAAAGGTGTCTAAAAACAAGATAAAAACACTAAATCTGGTTTTTGGGAAGCACTGGGATCCAGATCCACTCACTGCCATCATTGGGGCCTCTAGTGCTTTACCATCAGCCAATAAATATCAGAGAGTTGCTGTTTTGTTTGGTGTGGTGATTCCTAAAAAGTTGATCCTGAGAGTGTGGAAGAAGGACTCAGTGTCCACATTTGACCTTAGGTTTGGGGGAACTGGCAAACATGCCACATCTGGAAAGGCTAAGGTATTATAATAATGATAGAGGAAAAGTGTTTGACCAGATATGGGACCCTGAGTTCAAATATCTTCAGTGAGGTGACTGATGTGAGTGACTGACCTTGCTGTTTTCTGCATTAAATACACTTTTCTGTCTTTTATTACCTCTGCCAAGGAGGTTATGTTTTTGCCAGCGTTGGTTTGTCTGTTTGTCTATGTGCAAGATAACTAAAAAAGTTATGGACGGATTTGGATGAAAATTTCAGGAAATGTTGATACTGGCACAACGAAGAAATGATTACATTTTGGTGGTGATCAGGGGCGGGGGGGGGGGGGGTACTGATCTGCCTTGGCGGAGGTCTGCACTCTCCAAGTGCTTTTCTAGTTTTATTATGTTTTCATCAGGGTTTGTCTGTTTGTCTGTTAGGAAAATAACTCAAAAAGTTATGGACGGACTTTGAAGAAATTTTCAGGAAATGTTGATACTGGCACAAGGAATAAATGATTAAATTTTGTTTGTGATTATGGGGGGGGGCTGATCTGCCTTGGCAGAGGTCTGCGCTCTCTGAGTGCTTTTCTAGTTTGATATACGATTACTAATTTGTAGCATAACAATTTATTATTGTCAAGACTGTGTTGCTGTAAATTCATTGATGTGTGGGAGGGGGGAGTGGGGCTGTTTTGTGTTGTTTTTTTGTAAAAATGAATAAATATATATTTGAAAAAAAAAAACACTAAATCTGAGGAAAAAGTTATCAGTTATCTGTCCATGCAACAAGACAATTTCACTTAAGATTTCTTGAATTAAGATTGTTCGATCTAGAGATAAGCATGTCTACGGATGTATTACGAAGGCTTAAAATAAGAAATCAACTCTTAAAATATGATAAATTATCTAACACTTCTAAATATAAGGTACTGGGTAGAGTAGGTCATCCAATAACTGAAGGGTTGGCAGTTCACATCCTGCTCTGTCCTAGTCTTGTGCCATTGTGCCCTTGCACAAGACACTTCACCTACTTTGCCTCCAGTGTCACTCACACTGGTGTATGAATGCGCATGAATGTTTGGTGGTGGTCTGAGGGGCTGTTTGGTGTGAACTGGCAGCCACGCTTCTGTCAGTCTGCCCCAGGACAACTGTGGATACAGATGTAGTTTAACTCCACTTGAGTGTGAATGTGAGAGTGAATGAATAATGGATCAATAATGTAAAGTGCTTTGGGTGCCTTGAAAAGTGCTATAGGAATCTAAACCATTATTATTATTATTATTATAAGTTTTTAAAATCTTGATAAGAATCAAATAATTTGCCGTGTACTTGGTCATGGATCGGCTCACTACCAGTAAACTCCAACCTGCTGCATTCTTGAACCTTTTAAAAGGTTGACTTGCACATCACGGATCACAGAAACAGTGTACACAGTAATGGCCCCCACATGAACCGACTACACAAACACACACATGCTTTACGAGCAATAAAACACGCTCGGTGGCAACAAACTATTTTGATGGGCAGATTTGAGAGCGTCTGGTTGAACTTCAAAAGCGAGCCGTACTCTTTTTGGTCAGTAGTAAGCGACTATAAACTCTCCATCCTATTTAGAGTTCCACTTTCATCCATTTTCCCTTTGACTCTCCAGCACCGACTTCCCTGGCTGCCATCTCTGCTTCCTCTTCATTTAAATTCTCCTCTCTCTTTGTCATTCTCTATGCTCTTTCATTGCCAGCTCTCTCTCTATTTACATTTATCATTTCAGGCATTACCCATGCACTCTTAGCCCGGCTTCAAGCTTAAGCCCTTCGCAATTTATTCATCAGCGGCAACGTTACAAGTGTGAGGGAGAGAACAGCGATAGGACAGAGAGAAATGTCCAAATATTTCAGTGTCCTTGAGGGATGAGTTCATCTTTACAAGAAAGGTGTTGCGACATACACAAAGTCAACTTTTATTGGCGGGCACAGTGCAACGACAACACATCACTGACTTCTTGTGTATTCCATCTCCACTCTTCTACAGTATTTAGCTTGACTGAGAGTGTAAACAAGCCATTGCCGGTAAATGGTGATAAACGAAACTGAATTATAAGCAGATGTTGTTCCCGAGCACATGTTCACACACATTACACACCAGCAGTGACAATGACAATGCACCAGGTCTTCTATATCTGACACATAAACTGCTCATTTGCTTTGTCTTTCGAGACTAATTCATATGATTAAAAACAAAATTCCTTTGCTTAAAAAAAAAAAAAAAATCCACTCATCACACATGGATCATTTAAAGGTGGGGTAGGAGATGATTTCCTGGAGCATTTTTTTTTACTATATTGCTTAAAATCCCCTTCACACCTCGATAAAACCAGTTAATTAAATGCTCTAACACAACAATAAAAAAAATGTAGTCACCTGTGAAATGGACAGGACTGAAAAAACACCATCCAATCATTTTAACCAGCCCACTGAAATGATTGAACGGTGATATGTCTATCAAACTCAACTGCCATTTGTCCCTCCCCCCTCTGTGCGTACCCCTTATCATGCATGAATTGTGCGTTCTCAGAGGTTTGGAGCACTTGTACAGGAAACGAAGCCAGACCCGGAGCTTGGCCATACTAGCTATATTAGGATGGAAAGTTCAAACTGTGTTGTCACTAACATAAATCACTAGGAATGTAACGTTAGTCAGATAGGTATGAACTGGGGCTCTTCTGTAAGAGCGGAGGTATTGGAGGAGACGGAATGAGGTATGCATGGATCCGTGAACCAGAGCCGGGGCTGGAGCCGGGGCCGGAGTCAGGTGAATTGTTGCTGTGCAGCACTCATGAACCCTCGGAACAAGCATTGCACATGCCAGTACTCTGGAGGCGTGGCTTCGGGGGGTGGGGGGGGGTCTGTAAAAAGAGGTTTGGACTATTGAATTGTGTGTTTTCAAAATGTAGCTTGTGTCAAACTGTTTTTCCAAGATCTCCTACCCCACCTTTAACTCGATGCTGATGTGTACATTGTTTGGTTATGTCTCCAGAGGTTTGAGTGCTGGTTTGCGGTAGTGTCTCATGTGGGCTCCAGGTTGGAAGGGCTTAAAGGGGGCATGGGCTCCGTACGGTTTGGGCAGGGGGAGTTCGTCATTCTGGGGGATGTATGCATTTGGACGGATTTCGGCCGTGGTGTACACTCCATTAGGCAACAGGTTCCACTCGTTCTCTTCAGCCAACTGCAACACACAGACACACAAAAGAGTTAAAATATACAACAGAATTTTCATCATGTTAAGGGATGATTAAATAATCTTTGAAATATCTCAAGGTAAATGCAAGGACAAACAGAATAGATGGGAATATGAGGGTTCAGAGTCTCAAGGTTGATTGAAGATTCTTAACTTTAAACTAGTGCTGTCAAAGTTAACACATTAACACGGATTAATCCATTATCATGATTAATCTGATTAAAAATTTTAACGCAATTAACTCATCTGCAGCACAGAATGACTCTGAACGTCTCTGCCAAAGCATTTCAGGCAGTTTGTCCAAGTAGAGTTAGCGTCGCACATGAATAGAAGGGCAGTTGATCCGGTAGTGACAAACAGCAGAACCAACCCATAAAGATGGAAGACACTAAATGGAACGTTGGCCCATGGATGGAAATATGAGGACAAGAAAAAACAAGATGGAACAGTTGTTTACAGTTGTTTTGTTGAAACTGTTGAAGGTGTTTAATAAACATGTTAAGAGCATATATATTCCCGTCTTTCTTGATTTTGTTTGCTGATGCAAAATGAAACATGATAAATGTAGATTAAAAATGAATGATATTTAATCGTGATTAATCAAAATTAATCCACAGCAACCCTGTGATTAATCTGATTATAAATTTTAATCATTTGACAGCACTACTTTAAACACATAATAGAGATTAGGGATATAAGAAATATTGATGTGATATAGGATGTGATATACAGGGTTTCTCCTTTTAGAGTAAATTAATCTTCAAGCATAAAAAGCTCTCAATCAGTCAATCAATCAAATTTTATCTATATAGCACCAAATCATAACAAAAGTTATCTCATGACGTTTTACATATCAAATTGGTCGAAACCAGACTCTAAGCCAATTTACAGAAACCCAACAGAATCCTCCAGGAGCAAACACCTGTGACTGGTGACAGTGGAAGGAAAAACTTCCCTTTAACAGGCAGAAACCTGGAGCAGACCCAGACTCCTGGAGGATGCCCGTCTGCCTTGACCAGTTGGGGTTAAAGAGAGAGAGTAAAAGAGGAGAAAAAAGAGAGAGCGATAGAGAGAGACTGGGGGAGAGGGGGAGAAGGGGGGAAGTAGGGGGAGACACGTGGATGTAATTGATGCACAGATAACTGAACTAGAACTGTCAAAAGTAGATCAGCTGGTGTTAGTATAATTACTAGAAACCAGAACAAAGGTCAATGTCTGTTAATACTACTACTACAAATACAAGCACTAATAGTGGATATACTACTATTACAACAGTTAGTACAAATAATAGAGCCTCTACCATCTATGGAACGATATAATAAACACTGTCATAACTATATGGATAAGTGAGTGATGACGATGAAGGCAGGAGAGAGGCAGGACCACAGCTCTGCCTGCACATCAATCAGTTTGACATAATCTGACATTTAATGTAGAACAAAAGCTGATTTATATTGTGAGTACTGAAAAAACTATGCAAATGTTGAAAAATGGGTAAAAGTTTCAAGGTTAAGCCATGTGCACACTTTACTGCGACCATTAACCAACTTACATTATACTGACACTGAAAGCAAAATCACAAACATCAACACTATTAACTTTTGACATTGTACTACTGTAGGTTCATTGTTAACTTAGAAATTAAGAACATTTTATCCAGCTCAGCCTTATCTTGATAACTGTTACACAGATGAATAAATTAAAATGTAACCGGCAAAATTCTTCCCTAGAGCTTGCAGCACACTGACATCATCTGGGAAAACCGATTTGATCCCAGTGCGTTTGAACCCCAGTGGCACCCTGCTGGGAAAAGAAAACCACTGTGTCCACTTCCTCATGACACTAGACCCCCTTTGACTTTCACCCCACAACAGCATGCAAATGAACTGTGCCTAAATCACAGAGAAACTTCAAAGAGACGGCGATTTCCTCATGCATATGACCAGTTTATCCGCTGGCATGTGATCTGAGGAGTAATGGCTCTAAACGCAAAAAGCACAGCTGGAACTGCAAATAAATAAACAAGGAAAAACATATCGCTCCGATAGTTTCACATAAACATATACTGTTTTTCAGCAAATACCTTGATACTGGCTCTAAACACTAAATGTAACTTTTCACTCAAGTTTTTTCCTTTTTTAGTCTGGTTTGGTATTGTGCGTGCAGTATGGTGGTGTATTTTTGGGCTGGTGGGCACAAGCAGGAAGAAAGCTGGTGAGAAAATACAGATCAGTTTAACATCAAGCTACTGACAGCAGGGCTGGTTTCAGACACAACCGATCCCTGCGTGTTTGCCTTTGTTGTGTAGACAGCCGGTCCTTCTGTTTGTCAGCCAGTCTGCCCTTCTTGTCCTCTGTTCGTGTACTATATATGGTGAAAACGTCCCTGTTTTTGTCTAATCTGTGTGTGTGTGTGTGTGTGTGTGTGGAGAGTTTCCACTCAGGCCCCTGTCTCAGCCTATGCTTGTTCAGGTATACAGGCCTTTTGTCCGTCAGCATCTCAACTCAGTCCTACCTTGAGTGTTTGTGCCCTGTTCTTTGTCACTCTATCTTCTTTTCTTGGCCCTCGGTGCTTTAATCAAAACCTGACCCGGAGTCTTTTTGTGGGTTTGTGACTTTACCCTTTCTTTCTCCTCTTTGTCCCTCTGCCTTCTCTTCTTGTCCCGGAGCATCCTCTTCCACTCTGCCTCCATCTCAGCGTCGGGTGGCAGGCCCTGCTCCATCCGCCGCTGGCAGCTGTCCATCTGGAAACACAAGGCAGTGCAAATACATTCACTTTGTATTCCTATCACTCAGTCCACTCTGCGCTGTCTTGCTTCAACTCAATTCTAACTCCACTCAAAACAGATGGCTGTGTTAGTGTAAGAATGTGGGCAAAGTTATGCCTCTGCATCTTCTGCCTCTGACTGTGTCTGTGGGAAGCTGCAGGCATACATCAGCTGCAGGGGCTCTTCAGGTTATAACACACGTCTCTTGAAATATTTAGCAGGCATGTGGAAAATTCAGTTCAGAAACAAAAAGCACGATAGAGACACATATAGAAAAGTTCAAATCTGTTCAAGGGGAGTATCTCATTATGTGCAAGAGAAATAAATTAGAAGATAAACAGTCTCTTATAGTAACTGACAAAATATGTAATTAAATAACCTTTACTAATCAAATGGGAGGGGATTAGATCTGAATTATTTCTTTTCGGTACAAAGCTTATATGAAGAATATAGCACTCATTCTGTTGCATCGTTCTGCCACATAGAAATGCTTTCTTTGGGCAGATTTACCGGACAACACCAGTCAGCAAAGTCACTGGGACAAAACTGAGTCAACACAATCAAGGGGAAGATGGTGTATCTCGATGTTTATATACTGAACACTTGAATTCTCCCCACCTCCCATTCAATCACCTTCTCAGATTAAAACATTTATAATCCAAAACTAACCAAATGTAATAACCCACACAAGTCTATGAAGGAATTACAATATGTTACCTATTATATATATTATCTATTGTGTTCCTAACAGGCAATTGGTAATCAGTTTACATTTCAAAGTTAACCATTCCAACAGTGTAACAGTGGCGGATGATCTTAAATCTAGCTAACATAAATAATGTCACTTTGTTTGCCTCCTGAATAACAGATTGGAGTGATTTAGTGACAGGAGCTGAGTAAGTGTGAAAGAGGTAACTGCAGCGTGACAGAAGGGCTGGATTTAGCTTCCTGATCGACACTACTATAAAAAACAGACACAGAACAAGGTTTAAACATTGACAAATTATACCTACTTAAATGTACAATTCTGATTAAACAGCAAAGCAACAGAGGGTAACTTACAGCAATCCTGAGGGAACAAATGTATAAGTGAAGCTGATCTACAATCTGAAGCTCAAATGTTAACAACAATAAATTCTTGGTTGCAACATAAACTCATCTGAATACATATGAGTAGCTAAAATGCTAATACTGCTAGCTGCTATAACTCATTACACATTTCTATATTTCTAAACTCCATGTACACAGCCTAGCCCAAAAAAGTTCCACACTAGTATTTCATTAGACTTTGATTACAACACACATCAACTTCTCTTCTCACCCTGACACATCCATCATCCTGGAACAGGGTCAGTCTGGACTCATCAGACCACCTGACCTTTGTCCACGGCTCACAGTCTAATCTTTATTCTCTCTATCACACTGATGGTTGTTTAAGAAATGAGAAGCTACTCACTGCTTCAGTTAGGGTTAAATGTCTTTTTGCATCCGAAACAAATTAATCACTGCAGCAATTATCCAATGGAAGGATCGTACCAATTTGCTTTATTAAATCTGGGTGGAGGCTGTGTGTATCTAAACAACACACATGATCTGGAGAGTCAAAACTACCGTCTACAGATCCAGCTGTGCTTGTGAACACTCAACACACCTGGCAAATTTTAATCCTGGCTCCCTGATGTTTTTAGCTCCTTTAATAGTGCTAATTTGTTTTTATTTTTCTTTCTTCCCCATTTATTTATTTTATTGACATAGCTTTCCACAATCCCTTTGGAGTTTTATCTTATTTATGAAACGGATTATTGAACTGCCTCTCTATGTTTACCTCATGATGTGATTTACGTAGAAATAAATAGGTAAGGGGTGAAATACAGGGCACGATGAGGAAAAGGCACTTTGTTGCTCTCTTCGATCGTGATCAGTGGAGGGTGAAAGGAATAATAGGAAAAACAGTGGGAAACTGAGGGGGGAATGTGCAGCCGAAGTGAGATCACACGTTGGGAGCCCAGAATCACATTGTTGTGGTTATGCGCTGTGAGTGACTGGCACCCCTCTGACCTGCAGCTCTTTCTCTTTGATCTCTTGTTGTAGAGACAACGTGGCCGCTTGCATCATGGAAAGTTCAGCGGAAACTGCCATTATTCGGTTGTTGGTGTTGGTTAGATTAGTACGGACCTCGTTCAGCTGGAAGCAAACGACATACAAACAAAGGTTAAATGCTGTTCAAAAAGGCCTCAAGTTATGCATTTAAGTGCAATTTTATAAGACCTATACCACATATACTTTATAACAACTGCTTATTTTGACTTTACATAAATCACAGCTATTTTGTGTCATGCTGAGTATGTGTTACATGAACAAAAATGCATGTATGTTTTGTGCTTTTGGATATATAGTAGTTTCAGATTGCATTTTCATCTCAATGGTATTATCATAATTGCACAGTGGCATGTGCTGCTTCTTGTTCCACTTTATCGTGTTAAGGCTATTTATAGATGGGGTGTGTAAAGTAAAGAAAAAGAGGAAGATAAATGAGAGTCAGAGAGATTTGTAATGCTCAGTGAACTCCTTAATGCCCACTCTGTGGGGCTCCTCACATGGAGTATCCATGCTTCTGCACAAACTTCTTGTGGGCTTGTAAGAGGAAATACAGAAAGGAGATAGATAGATGAGACTGTGAACCAACGGCTGAATGTTAACAACTACTGTGAGTGCTAACCTGAGTGTATTTCTGACACCTGGGTCTATTCTTTATATCCAAGTGGACCTACTTATCTACCTTTTTTGCCAGTGACAGTCGATCCTGTCTGCAGTTCTCAGACTGTTCTTTGAGAGGCTTTAGAAGGCAGGTCACTTGGTCCACGAGGAGTTCTTTTTCCAGTAACTGCCTCTCACGCTCTGCTAGATTCACCTCCAGCTGGATGTGCACACAAAATGATAATGGTTTAGCATTAGGACAAAGTGGTGCATCTTTACAGTCTTTTCATATAAAAAAAGAAATCCATGTAGAAAATCTGATTCAAATACATGTAGATATGCCATGTTTGCACACATAAACAAATGTGATTACAAGCCTGTGATGCTGTTTGATGTACCTGCTCAATTTTCTTGACCAGTTCTACAGTGGGGGGGTCTTTGCCTTTTAGCTCTTTGTAACCCACTGTTCGATTCAGACCTTCAAATGTCTGGTGTCTGGCTTCAGACAACTGAAAGACAAATAGACATTACAGACAGATTAGAAACTGCAGCGATCAAATCACTGTCATTGATATAAAGTAATGAAAATAACACAGGTAATCTCCCACAGGGAAGGGGTAAACAATATAAATCTACTGTTAAAAAAGCAGGATGTCTGGAATTAGCCTGCCACTGTCTGTGTCTCAAGTGGCTGGTCCTACCTCAGTGTGAGATACGTATTGCACAGGGGAGTTAAAAAAAAAAAAAAAAAAAGAAACTCTTTAGACATTCTTCAGCAAAATGTAGTGCCTATATGTGAGCTCCTGTGAGGTGACAAGTCACTGGCAACGTGTGATAAGAGAAACCAAAATTTAAACTGCCACAGGATTCCTCCAAGGGATTGTTTTTTTTTTTTTTAATTTCCTGACATTCCGTAAGAATGCAGTAGTAGAGGGGAGGTAAAGATACAAGGCAGCACAAAGAAGATGAAACCTGAGACACAAAAGACAAGATGGACGACAAGAAAAGATATTAAAATGCTGACCATTAACTGACACTTTCAACTCTAAACAGCTGCAGCGAGTATACGAAGGCCTTAGAGATCCTTGATGGACATAATTTACAGGCAGGTAAGGGAGCCATATTAATGAAAAATGGGCCTTTTATAACTACATCAGGTTGCTTTGCTACCCCGGAGACAATTTAAAGAACAAAAGAAGCAGAAGCATGTAGTGCAAGAAATATGACCAACATGCTTCAGACTATTTTCATTTCCTGGAAAGATCCAGCTACGAAGAAAGCCTTTTTTATATACAGTACTGCTTCCACAGTCTCAATAACAAGGTAGTTGAGAATATAGACTTGGAGAGGGCTTTAGCTGTGCTCAGAAACAGAAAAGCCAAGACATTTGATAAACTGATTCATAATGATTAGCACTTTTAATGAAGGAACATAAATGTAAACTGGCTTAAAGAGGATATGCTTCAGTTCATCTGTCTAATGAAAAAAGAGAAAGCGCTTCCAATATCCAAAATTTTATATAAACTGTGTAAAAAAAAAAGACAAATTATAAGATATGTAGCCTATCAACCTGCATAGGGACAACAGATAGAAATGAGCAATTACAGGCACTGCAGTACCTCGACAGAGAAGATAATGCAAATGCCCAATGGCCCCATTGCAGCAAAACAAAAGGTAGTCTATATATAAAACTATATGTAGCTGAAGTGATCAAGCAGCCATGACAGGGACCTTAAAAGAGAAGTAAAGTAAAGTAAGCAGAAATAGAACGAAAGTAAGATGACAAAGAAGACAAAAAAAGAGTATTGGAAAACAAAGAGAGGATACATGAGAAAATATTAGTTGATGTCTAGGGAGTTTGGGGAGGGAGACAAATGTAAGTAAACAAGATAGTGAAAAAGGTTGGTGGATATGAGGAGAAAAACAGGGTGTGGAAAAATGTTGGACACAGGCGGTCTGACCTGACACGACCTGTCTTATGAAATGGCAGCTTCTCTCCGCTCGACCATACAGTTTAGATGGGTGTGTATCTACATGTATCTGCGTGTGTTTACGTGCACGTCTCAGAGGTGAAAGACAGCGTGGAACAAAGTGATGATTCCCATTTCCCCTCCCTTCACGGATGAGATTAATGAAGCCTCGCTCATGCAAACAGACAGCAAGCCTAATTAAAAGAGACTTAGGTTTTCAGCCCGTTGAAAATTCTCCCTCAGCGTCATATGACTCTGGTTTTAACTTTAAAGGATGGATGTCATGTGATTAACCCAACTGTTTGTCAGGCTGAAAGTTACAGATGCTCATGATGAAGAAAAAGGTTAAGAGGTAGGCAACGCTGACGGTAAGCAGCTGATCGAGTGAAAAGCACAGATAGACATGAGAGCGCAACCGATATACTCACAGACACTGATAAAAAGACTGACAGACACAAGGAGATAAAGTGAAAAAGAGCAAAGGAAAGCAGAAAAGATAGTGTGAAGGCCAGAGGAAGAAAAAAGCCTGAGACATAGGATGTGAAAGCTGACAAAAAGACACAATTAAAGACACAGAGAGATTGTGAGAAATAAGAACTGGGGCTGACCAACAGGGACCAGGGTTATCTGAAGTTTTCACACAGAATATGACTTTGACAATAAAACCTTGCTCATGGTGCGGTGAGTTGAATTCATTATTAGCCATTTCAAACCTTAATAAAGCCAACCGGAGCTATTTTCTGCTGTACATACAAGTCAGGCTTCTCCAACTAGACATGATCAATTGTCACTGCAGAAGTTCTCTATTTTATAGCAGCCTAACCTTGATGTTTTAACTCATCTCAAGGCTTTATGTGGAGAGGAACTTTTCTTAGACTCGGTAAATACCCAAGTGTGTTTGCCCGCTCCTCTCTTTTGAGTCCGCCTGATCCGTGTTCCACCCTCACACATAACAACCCTAAGCCATTTAAACACTACATGATGGATGGGTTGCAGCGCTTCTCTGTCACTCTCTTTCTCTCCTCTCCACTCTTCAATCAATCTTTTTTTTCCTCTGTTTTGCCCTCGCACTGAACATTTTTATGCCTGTCCTTTTCTTTCTGTTCGTGATGTTTGTCGTTCTCTTTGTATTCATCTGTCTGTGTGTCAGTGTCTCTGTTCTGCCTGCCTGCATCTCTGTTTACTTCATCTGACAGTCACAAAGAATTGCTTCATTCTTGGCTCATGAACGCTGTAAAGCATTGTACATATGACAGCAGGCTCCCAGAATGCAATTTGCATATATTTCAGCTCAGTTAGTAGTTAACATTATGGCTTAAAGCCACATAATAGATGGTGCGCAGCATGCTTAACAGCGTAACAATAAAAAGATAAATAATGAACCTATTTATGTAGCACTTCCAAAATAAGGTCAAAAATGTCAACCAATTAAAAGAAATAAAAGACAAAGGGACACATCAGTAAGCAGAAAGGTCAACAAACTAAAACAGCACTAAAGTGATAGTCATAATAAGGTTATGTAAGGTTAATTATCAGAACACGTCTGCAGAGGAGCTGAACTAAAGCTTTCATTTTCCCCCATTGAGGGAGAAGTTATAATTAGATATTAAAATGTACATATATTTTTTTTAAAATTCCCATCTGCATAAGAATGGACAGCAGCTCTCAAAATACTGGACACACATGTGGTAGTAATAAGTTGCTCTGGAACAAAACATAACTTGGAGGGATTCTATTAGCTTCAGTGATGGAAAAACACCCCATTAAAATCATGCCAAGAAGGACACGGATTTAAGGAAACAAGGCTGCAGAATCATTAGAAGTGAACGTGTGTAGAAGATGCAATACTAAGCATGTGAAAAGGTTTTCAAGGATGATACCGCCTCCTCTAGCCTCATCTCCTCAGGCAAATCATTTCATGACTTCAAGCCCTGACAACAAAAGCCCTCACTTTGACTTCAAACTAATATACAGGAATAGTAAAAAGGTAATGTAGTTGCCTACAGAGGACTTCAGGCTGTATATGATAATAAAGGGAAGGTAACTTGTGGTCAGACAATGCAATACGAGTTAATAATATTGCATTGCATATACCTGCCTCTGTCCTATAAGAATTCTGCATGACCAGTGGGATGTGGACAAAGTATACAATGTTATTCTGCCACATAAAGTACATACTCACAAACCTCTGTCCATGCTGTCTATCAAGATTCAAGATGTATGATGGGTTTCCTCATGCTAATAAGTTCCAGACAAAGATTAGAGACAGAGCTCCACAAACAGTATGAATCACAGCAATAGTGACAGTGCAGTGTGTCATCACCTCCACCCTGTTGTAAATTTCATTCCTTTACTCTGTGTGTGTGTTCTAAAAATATATCTGTGTACACATTTGTGATATTGAGCTTTTGACCATGACAGTCGGTGTAACTGAAGCAGAGCGAGTCATTAGAGGACTGTTGAGTAATATTACCACAACTTCACGACAGCTCTGCCAAAGTGTGCACTGATGCACCTGTACATTACGTGTGTTTGAGGCGCTGATGTGCCAGTAACTCATAAACAAGCAGTAAATTCACAATCTAGCACCAACCTCTGTTTATTTTGCAGCAATTAAAATTCCTATGAGCAAATGAAAGCCTCAGAGTATATTGAACTTCAATAGTCTCACAGATGGCTCGATCTGTCTTTGTCAAAAATTGCCATCAAAGGGAGGGGGGGCCCGTCTGCAATGAACAGATAAACCGGTCACAGATGAATACAAATACACAATATATATGATAAATCGACGGCAAGACAGTTGCGCTGAGATTGAATTCGCATAGAGAATGAATTTTTAGAGAGAATGAATCGAGCTGGCGAGCTTCCTGCAGCAGGAGAGACCCCTGTGATTCACTTTTTGTACCCAGGGGAACTAGACGGCAGCACGAGGAAAAACAGTTATTTGGCAGATGATTTCCTATTTACACAGTTAGAAGAGGGAGCAATATAGAATGACTGGATGAAAGCATGGTCAAATAAACAGTTTGATACACTAATAAGGGGTGTAACTGGTGGTTTTCACATAGTTCACTACAAGCATATCCAAAAAGGGAATAATGGAGAGAGAGAGAGGCAAAGGAAAGAAACATAACGCACACTGTCAAATTCACTGCCAGTCTGAGAGAGGAACAAAGGATGGGACATGGGGTAAAGAAAAACATGAAACTAGATAGGGAGAATGTGATGCAGGTACTTCTAATGAAGCAAGAATTTGGGGAATGTGTTAGGAAAGTAAGGGAGGATGAACTGTCAAACAAAAGCAAGGAGGAACAGAAAGCTTTTCAGTTCAGAGAGATTTCTATCAAATCCATTTTTGTGTATTATCTATGGATGAATACATTATACTTTACTATTTTTTTTCCATATCTCTATTAGCCTCAGCAGTATTTGCTGTTCACTCTAAAGCAGCAGTATTACTATTGTCTGATTCAAGCATTTCATTTCCAAGAGTCCCATGAAATGTAGAGTATTTTTTCCACTGAGGTTAGAGCTAAGATTCGATTTTCAACGATGTAAAGCAAGAGGAGGCAAGAAGAAAGTTATTTGAGGCCTTTCTGTCACTGAATGAGTCTGAAGTAGTGAAAGGAGTAACAGAACAAGAAGAAACTGCCTCGCACGATCTGTTAGATGAAGAGGTAGAGGGGACTAACCAACTTCTATTAAACTGCAAAGCTATTGAGTGAAAAAGTTTCCCAGTTCATATAATGAAATTGGCTTGTGTTGTGGAGTTAGTTTTAAGAGATGTTTGTTTTGTTGTACTGTAAACAGACACACCTTCAATTTCATCTGCAACTAAATGCCAATTCAACTAATAGTACCACCGTGAGTCACGAAATAAAATTAAGGTTGTAAGCCTTACAACCTTAATGATGATGAGAGAAACAACAGAAAAATAAAAGTGGAATGGAAAAACATGCATCACTAAAGATCAGGCATAAACAGATGGAGGATGGGAAAAGGTTTTCAAAAACAGCACATGGTAAAGCTTGTTCCAATTCTGTGTCCATCCAAAAGAGCACAGGACTCAGATGAGAGAAGTCTGGTCCAGCAGCAAGTCAAACTAGTCACTGTGATCCAGAACAGCAACACACCCAATCCCACAGCGCAGTCACTGGCACAGGAACTCACTGTGTGTGTGTTTATGGATAAGATGTCTGCTCTCTACGCCTGTCTCAAATGCAGCCCTTTATATCTGTCTGTCTCTCTTTATGCATTGCAAAGTTACATGAACATGTTTGTGTTTTTATTGCATTTATTCATGTGTTTCGATTTTGCCTCTGAAACTGTGTAGTGTGAGGTTTCTGGGTTTGTCCCTCTTGGTTATATCTATATCTTCCCTCCTCGTGTCTGTTTTTGGAGTTTTGTTTTTGTACTGTTTCTGTCTCTATTTCTATTTGACAAAAGTCAATTCTCCTCACCAAAATGGGAGAGGATCAGCTGCGGAAATGAAGCTATAAATTGGGTATTTTTGAAGTGTGATCAAACATATTGGAGACATATTGATGTAGGCTACAACCAAAGAAGACATTTACAAAAAGGAACAAATTTGCTCTTCTAAAGCTTTGGTCTTGGATATGGAAGTGATGGAATATGCTTGCTGTATTTTTGCTGCACAAAGGTATTTTAAATATAGTTGAGATACATAACCAGAATATTAAGTCTGTACACTAGGCCTACAGAACAGCCCACCTACCTGTGTTTACTAGAATAACACAATCTTTACTTGGATGAAAACACAGATGCACTCATTAGTGGTGTTCTGTACATCACCATTGCTATTTCTTTGCAAGTGGGGTACTTGACAGTTTTTTGCTTTTCCTTTTCCCCTATCCTGACATAGATATTCATAAAAGTGAACAATGGCCTGCAATTCCCTGAGCACATACATACTCTCATGTGCAGAAATACACATTCACATTTTTCTTTTCCTAGGAGAACTCAACGCTGAAGTCAAATAACTTACATGAATCACATAAATGTCTAAAATGATGTGTTTTTACAAAGAACTACAGGGACACACACACATACACATAGTTGGACAATAGCCTCCAGCACGATTGGAAAAAACCTGTCTGGCTTACATGACCATGCATACTAACACATACGAAGTTTGTGAAGGAATTCAAAAAGAAAACTTTGCATAGCTTGTGCACAGATGCAACCCTAGACATCTGATCACCAGGAAGCAGTAAATGACATGTCTAACTGCCTCCACTGAGGATTTTGATTTGGATGAGCTAAGCCACATCTTGATGGAGACAGGGTCACACTGTGACTTGTCTCTTGGGAAATGTGGACAACAGTGTACTATGAGCAACATTTCCACTAATTAGTGACTATAACAGCAAACAGTAGCTCTGGCTGAACTGCTGAACTGCGGGGAAAATAAACAACAATAAACAATCTGCAATGGCATCGCCGCAATAACCGATGGAGGCACAATAGCACTTAATAAGAAGCAGTGAACACATAATGCCCTTGTCATCAAACATTTAATAATGCTTTAGGAGCATCATTATCATGGTAACGTTTGCCCCCTGTCCACAACAAATATTATAAAAATTGAATGTTTTAATTACTTCTTGACGAGAAAGGGAGAACGCTTACAAACAGGAGACGTGGGCGTTTGCAGAGTGTTACCAGGTCATAGAAAAGATTTTAATGAATGATTTCTATCCAACGTGTCTAACACCGACTCTCAACCATTTAAAGAGTGATTCTCTGAAGTACAAATGCATTTTTACACCCACAAGTTTACAAGTAATTCGAATGGCATCCTATAAGTTTACACAAACTTACATACGTCTTTTACTGTGGATTTTATACTTTTAACAATGATCCACGAGATTTGAAAATGTGCATAATGACAAATGCACATTGTACTTTTCCTACCTACCTGTATGTGCAGCATGGTGATCTCTCCCTCCAGCTTTTTTTGAAGAGGCACCTCTTTCCTTTTCAGGTCTATCTGCCTCCTGTCTTCATTAATGGTTATCTGTAAGTCTGTCATCTCCTTCTCCAGTGTCTCCAGTGCCATGTTTTCTTTATTAATGGCTGCCTCCTGGACATTAACTTTTTCATAGTAAGTGAACAACACCTCATCATGTTCCAGGAGCTGAATGCCACTGAAGGAGGGAGAAAGCAGAAGGATATATACATATATAACAAATTCACTAATATGTATAGTTAATAAAATGTTTTTACAGATGCATTCCATTTTTAACTTACAGAAAATTGCGCCTCTGTATGGCCATTTCATGTTTCTTGTTTATTTCCAGAAGCACTTGCTTCTGGACATCTATCATTTGTGTGAGTTTCATCAGCTCCAGTTTGTTGTCGTCACACTCCTGATTGATCTGTTGGAGCTTCCAGGAAACCTAAAAGAAAAAGGCCAATAGTTTAACATCAGTGGGATTCTTTCATTTGTATGCCCATAAAATATGAGTTTTGTTCATGATGTCAGGATACATCTAGATTTAGATGCATTTAATCTGAGCACAAAGGCAAAAAAAACTGATGACATTTTAAAAGATTTTTCCATTTAAAGTCAAACTACAAGTTTTTGCTGTTTTAATAAAATTAGCTATTTCTACTTAATATTTTTATGTTATTGTCTTGCACTATGAAGCACAGTTTCACAGTAGGCAACACAAGAAATCACAAACTGTTGATAACTGTGCACAGCATTCCGTCTTCAGTGAAGTAGAAAGACAGATAAAGGGTTGACCAAATATGAGCTTGGTTTCTTGATTGTTTAAGGGAAAGCAGCATCAACACTTCCTTATTTACTCTAAACTTAATTTTGCTGGTGGCAGAAAGTCTGGGATGAGATATTATTATGTGTGTTGTGTGTGTGCACCTTGGAGATGTCATTGCGTAGCTTCTCTCTCATTCTGCAGCTTTGAGAGATCTTCTTCCCAGCTTTTGTGAGCAATCTGAAGTACATTCACAAAAACTTCTCAAATCACCACAGAGTTATATAAACATGTCTTTAACTGAAACTTAACAGAAACTTAACTGCTGTAAGGACACTACTATACTATCATTATGGACATTTTTTTCTGATTTGAAGTGCTAATACAAAGACAGTACCTTTCCTTGTTGATGACAATGGTGCGCTGGATTTCCGTCTCATTTTCAAGGACCTTGAACTGCTCACTCAACTCTGTAATAGTTTGTGATGCGACCTGCTTCAGCTTGACATATTTTTGCTTCTCCTCCATGATCATATCACACAATTTACAGTACTGTAATGTTCTGAGAGGAAACACAGTCATTCGTCATACACTGATATAAAGTCATGTCACGTGCAACATATTTGTGATAGAAAAAAATAGATGAAAATGACAATCATATCTAAGTAATTGCCAATATTAGTGATTCTTCATGATGAAAACTACACACAGATTATGAATATAATCAAAATACTGTGATACTGTAATGTCCTTTGGTTAGAAAACAACTTGCAGTTCTTGCTTCAGATTCCCTGTCTTTATGCAATCTACAGGTCTGTTGTAGCCAAACTAAAAGTAATATGAGAGTGAGTGTGCTGTTGCCAGATGCATTATTCTAAGTCTGAACACTGAAGTATGACCAATTAGCAAGATATGGTTTTGTGCCCAGACAACATTTGCAGATGTCTGAATTAATTATGATCCCAGCTGTTATACATATCCAAGGAACCAAGGAAATAACCAGGGAATCAATTATCAGACCTAGCACTGGCCACATCTATACACTGTGAATAGATCTGCTGTGAAGTTACTGACACACCAACAGGACACATGAAGACAGGGACGGGGGAGAAAATGAATGTGTTTCCTAATACTACCTGGTTGCCTCTATGAAACTGGGTTCATTTTGGTACCTGGCACTTTGCCAGCTTTTTAGACCCAACAATAAAACAGAAATTTAGACATATTTCCCCCCAGGATGTACCTAATGATGACCTCAGATAAATGCAAAAAAAAAAAAAAAAAATCAATACTCTTGCTCTGAGCCATCCCAAAATCAATGAATTTTTAATAAAATACTGGGGCCAGAAATAGGACCTAAATTGGGACAGGAAAAGCTACCTAGGTGTCAGTGCAGTTGATCTGGAAAAGATGGCTTGAAATGGTCTTATAGTGCTATAAATAAAGACACTGTGTTAAATTTGATGATCCTAGTGGTTTTTCTAATCCAGACATGTGGGGTTTTCATGAATCGGCAGTCTCATTCCAGGTTTCATGTGTAATGTGAGTGGAAACGATGGGTTACATGCAAAACCTGCCCATTTAAACACAAATAAATTGTGAGTGATTTTGCAGCAGTGGTCATTTTGGTGAAACACTCTGCCTTGCATAATTAGTTTGATTCCAAAAATGTACCTGTGAGAAAATAAAAAGATATTCAAAAAATAGTAGCGCATAATATTTTTGTCCTTTTTACCGTGTTACATGCAGATTTTTGTACAAAAAAGTATAAAAAATATAAAAATTTGTTTTATCTGAAAAATTGCTTCTCTTTTATCTGAGTAAATATTTATTTTTAAAATAGACTCCAAGTGCTTCCAAACTTGTTTCTTGTTTTGAGGTACCAGTTTCATAGAAGCACCCACCTATTAAGAGAATACTGAAACTAAAATCATGATAGCATTTAGCATGATATTTTTAAGAGCCTGGAAAGGAAAAGGGATTAAATAAACCACTTAAACAACTACGACACCTGCGCTGTAGCATAGCATTGAACTTGGTGAGGTCCATAATGATCAGCTCTTTTTCTCGCAGCTCTTCCTGAATGTGCTGATTCATGTGCTATGGAGAGATATGAACAGGTTACTACTACTGTTTCATCACCACACTGAAGACTGAACTGTGTGGATGTGAACTACACCATAATTATGGGTGCACACCAAATTAGCTGACCTAAAAGTTTCATGTCCAAAATTAGTGTTGATGATTAGGATCAAGGAATCAGGCCTGCGTTTATATGAGCTCATTAAGAAAAGCTGTCTTTGTCTTCTGTCACTAACAAGGAAGAATCTTCTGGAACCAAAATGAAAAGGCCCAGATTTACTTATTAAAAATTTCAGTCAAGAAATTTGGTTTATACCAAAAACATTTTTTTTTAAATTTTAATTGGGTTTAAAAAATGCTTGGGGTTGTTTTTACATGTAGTCTAGCTTTGAGAATTGACCACAGTGTTTTCCCAGAAGTAATATGATAGTAAAATCATACTTTTATGTTAGTCTCTTTTCATTGCTCAGATACTTTATAAATATTTATCTGGGACAAATGCACATTTTATCAGATGCAATTAAAAGCCTTTGGATATCAAGTTCATGTGTGTTCATTTGTGTTGCACCTCAGCCCTAAGCAGTTCTCGGTGCTTCTGGCCCTTCTCGTCAGCTTTAATATGGGTCAGACATCTGAGGTTGTGGAGTTCTTCTCGCAGGCTGTTTGACTCCCTCAGCAGATGCTGAATTGCCCCGTACTGCAGCATCTTTTGGCTTTCCTCCTCAGTTTCTGATTGCTACTTAGGAATACCACATATTTTTAGATTGTAAAAAAGGAAAAAGAAATAATTCAGAGGATATTGACAGTTGAATGAAGAAGCAGATTTGTTTACCAGGACAATAAATAAATAAAACAAAGTATTCTCTGCAGGGAAATTAAGATTTCATTCAGTTATGAACCATAAGAATTTGGAAGCATAACAAGACATTTGTTGCAGAGCCTCTGCAGTAGATTGTATTACATTTTACAGTTGCTAATAGTGTGTCCACCCACACATCCACACCTGTTTTTCAAAGCTGATTTTCAGAGCATCCACTTCTTTCTGACATTCTATCCTCCGCTGAATACTGGCCTCTCTCTTGGGAACAGCATCTAACTGAAAATTCAAGTTGAAAATAAAATGTTGTTAGTGGAGAACTATACTATACATCTGTACATCTATATGTACTCTCCTGTATGCTGAGAGGCTTTCACTGTCTTTCCTTTTGCTGCCCTTGACTGTGGTGCATTAGGCTTTACATACTCTACAAGGAAATAAGATGAGAGCCCAGCACAAAGATGACCCAACTTCAAATCAGATTCAGTCAGTGCATATTCATTCAATCCCACATTAAACATTGATTGCAAAATAATTAATACTATATATCACAGTTTCTCTCTGCGCTCTGAGCTAGCCATTGGGTGACACTGAATGTGTTCACTAAAACTAATAAAAAATGAATGCCTTCAGGCGGTGGGATTACCCCTCTCTGCAGGGGTGTCAGGCCAGTTGAATTTGCATGTCACATATTTAAAATTTGTCTGTAGAAGTAGATTTAGACGAAAGCGATAGGTTAGGAAAATGACAACATGATGGAAGTGTATTTCTTTTTTATTACATGTTGTAATAAATATCATCACTATTCAGTGTCATGGTTAACCCCCACATTGTGTAAGGTTTAAAACATACTGCTGTGTCAATATTAAAGTCATCAATCCCACACTTGCAGAGATGAATGCAGCATTCCTGTGGTAAACCTTAAAACTGGCGAATAATTGTCTAAACAGCCTCCTGAGTAAAAACCATTATGTGTAACTGCCCATATGAGGAGCATTATTGATTGGTAGATTAAGATTAGATTAGATTAAGAGAAACCAGGGACTCGTTTTATGGAACTGCTTTATTTTCATAAATGTATGAAATCCCATGTGAGTCATAGTGATTTCCTTTCATATTGTGCATGCTTATTGAGAATGCTGACACATTTCCACAGCTCTTCCTCTCTTCTTCTCGCTGCTTTCACTGTAAAAACTGAGTACATCGGTAAAAATGACGTGAATGGAAGAAATTTTCCCATGTAATGAATAAATGATTAATACTCTCCACACCTGAGTTTAATTTTCCAAACCACTTGCCAAAATCACTCCGAGTAAAACACATAACAAAGTGTGGATTTCCAAGTACGTTATTACAGTCAGTACAACACATGCCAGGAGATATGAACTTTAAAAACAAAATGTAGGCAAATCTTTTCTCAGTGAAAGTAACAATCAATGTCTCACCTGTGCCTGTAACTCATCATAGATACACTGTGTGTGTTTGAGCTGCTCCATAGCCATGGCCAGTGCATGCTCCATCCTCTTGATAGCTTGCATCTGCCTGAGAAGAAAAACAGACACTTCTGATATATTTATATTCATGACCAAACTAAGCTTCCACTTTTCATCCGTAAGGCGTAAAGAATTTAATGGTCTAAAATAAGGCTCATCACACATGGAGTCCTGAATTCCTGTCAAATTATGCAGGTTGTCACAGTTGGGAATATAGCTAAAGCACATCACTGAAGCTTCAGAGGCTCGTTGAAAAATGTCACTTTATGTACAGTAAACTCAAAAGTCATCATTAAAATGTCTTTGTACAGAGGGACTAATTTATATGTGTGATAAAGCTTAGTTTTACGTCATTCTGTACCTATTTTTCTCCCTCAGCTTCACACATTGGCTTTCGTACAGGTGCTTTCTGTCACACCTGATGTTCTGCAACTTCATTTCCAGGATTCCTCTAGAGATGATAAACAAACAGTGGAATTCATATAAAAACAGAACAAAAGCTCCCCAACTTGTCCACAACATTTCAAAATACAATATTACATTTCTGTCTTAATCATTAGTCATAAACTGTGCTGTATTTCTACCTGGTACCAATGATTTCCATCTCCTCCTCCCTAATGAGCTCCTGCTCTTTCAGCAGCTGTCTGCTCTCCCTTTGACTGGCCTCTGCTTGGGACCGGACACCCTCCAGCTCCTTCATTACCTTCTTCTTCTCTGTCAGGAGGGAGTGGTTATGCTCATTTACCTTCTTCACTTGCTGTTCCATTTCTGAAATCTCTGTATTTAGTGCCTCTATCTTCTTTATTGCCGCTCTGAGGTGATGATGGTCGTGGGTGGGGGATAAAAAATTAGACACAAAGTATGAGTAATTATACGACAAATGGAAGTGTGTCTTTTTTGCTCGAACTGTGCGCTGTAGGAGTGCATATCTTATAAAATAACAGCATGTGCATCTATCTTTTACACACATCCAGCAGTACTCCTCTGCTTTGTGAATTTCAAATTACAAGTCATAGCTCACATGGCTCATACCGGCATTTCCACAACATCACTAGACTGCCAAATATTAATCTGAAATAAACATAAAAGAGACTGCAGCAAGGCTGATGCGAGTGGGACCATCCCTTAGTAGTGATGGGCATTTTAATATAAATTTAATGATGGCTGATGTATATGATCATCATTTTTGTTTATTCAAGGATTTTTTTCCCCTCATTTTCTTGAGAATAATTGACCAGTACTTCAAATTGTAAGCCATGTTTCAGTTTCTCATTTGGGCTGGAGTATTTCTTTCCACAGAATCCACAAAATCCACTGTACATCCAAAGGAAATTAACTTGAAGACAGGAAAGTAAGCAACAAATGACGAAGTGGTTCTTGTGAGAAATATAGAAGTGATAATTAAATTCAGGTATACACTGATTCTGCTCAGTGAAGTGCAATAATAACTATACACAGAGCAAGCGAAAGTAGTTGAACCTACTCTTCACATTCTACACTAAGCTTTACTAATATAATGCAGAGTTCATCCTGTTAAATCCACTTTTTCGTATGTGGGAGAACTCAATGAATGGGTGGAGAAGTATCATGGAGGGATTTTGTGAAATGACTGCAGGATTGTAAAAATCAGGGAGTGACTTAATTTTCAAAAGGTGTTACTGCTGTCTTTTTGTGTTTTAGCTTCTCATTAATGGACCCCGTTTGGGCCTCAGTCCCAAAAATTAGCTCCCCAGCTTTTCCTTAATGAACAATGTTGAGGTATTAAATATACTTACTCCCTTTTAGTGTGTTTCCTTTCAGTCTCCTTTAAAATCTGGTCAGGTACGCTTATAAGCTGTGCTCTCTCAGCCTTGTAACATAAACGAGCACACAGACATAAATGTGTGAAAAACAGATGATTTGTTGTTTTATTGATGATGCGCTGTGAGCGATGTCCCCTCACACACACAGACCTCTTTGAGCTCTATGATCGCCTTCTTGTCCTCAAGCTCTTTTTGTTCTTTCAATATCTGCATTTCATGTGTTGCCACATCCTCCATTAGACTTCTGTGCAAGGAGTTAAGGGGAAGACAAAGAAAAATCCATTTTTTAAAAATATTTTTGATTGACAGCATTTAAAAGATTTAGCTACAGGGAGAAGCTATAAAAACACACAGATAAAACTTAGATAAATATACACAAAGACAATGTTAGACAGTTTGAAGGAAAAGGACCTTAGTTTCACCACACACAACTGATAGCTGCATCTTAAAAGCTTAGTAATTTAATACCTGACTTCAAGTTGTCTCTGAGCCACCTCTTTTCTCAGATCTTCATATTTGTCCTGCAGAGCTTTTGTTCTGCCCTCCAGCTCCTGCAGGATTCACCATGACATGAATATTAAATTAAATATCAGTAGTTAAAGTCAATTTTCTACATTTATGCTCACAACTCTGGGAGTCCGCTTCAACAATCTTTGATTTGAACATACGTTTTTGTTGTTATTCTGTCCCTAATATGCTTCCTCCACCAGCTCCAGGTTAATGCCTAAAATGTATTCTTATGACCCTCTGTGTTTGAAACTTACCAATGTTGAAAAAGCTGGAGTACACCAAGGTCATTTTGTAAACAGGAGTATGAAACCAATCAGAGCAACCAGATGTTATCAGTGTGACATTATAAATATCATGTACAGTTTCTACAGAATCTACAATTCATAAAACAAAACAATTCCAATAATTAGAAATGTATGTGAGGAGTTAGCTTGTTCAACATGTATGAAGAGAGTGTCTGCACGTGACAGAATTCATTCATTATCTGAACCTGCTTTATCCTCAATAGGGTAACGGGGGTCACTGGAGCCTATCCCAGCCACGTATAGGGGAAGGCGGGGTACACCCTGGACATGTCACCAGTTAATCACAGGGCTGACATGTAGAGGCAAACAGTCAGTCTCACATTCACACCTATGGGCAATTTAGATTAACCTATCAGTGCATGTCTTTGGATGGTAGAGTACCCAGAGAGAACCCATGCAGACATGGGAGAACATGCAAACTCCACACAGAAAGGTCCCACCCCCATCAACTGGTGTTGAATTCAAACCCAGGACCCTCTTGCTGTGAGGCACAAGTGCTATCCACTGCACCACCTTGTCTTGTCTTGTTAAGGGTTGCATGCATGATGCTACAGGTCCAATACGACACATTGTTCAATAACCGCAGAGAAGAGACTCATAAAACATCCCTTTACACTTTTATATGGCTACAGTATTAACCATTAACATTATCTATCTGCCTGGTAAAGGCAACCACATCTATAATTCATGTTGTATGTACTAATACATCAAACATTATACATTTTAAGTGATCTGACCACTTACACTCAACCAATACCTCCATCACTCTGTTATGATGCTTTACATTCTAGTGATATATTGTGCATGTCCTTAATATGTGAACATATAGTTTTAAAAGCAAGAGCCTGATACATTAAAACACAATTTTGCCACATTATTTATATTTGTAATGAGAAAACAGTTGCATGTTTCCAAAATCTACACACAAATTTATGTGAGCTGATGAATTTATTTTAAAATAATTCTACAGAGTAAAATTTCCAACCCCTTGCAATCATTAATAGCACAAGCAACAGAATTTAAAGTTAAGTTGTTATTTGTACAGTGGTTCATGCTATGCTCTTTGAAAACCTTTAGCTGATCTGTATGTACACATATTTCTCTATTTAGACTTCCTTCCACAAAACGTAGATTTTTTTTTTTTTAGTGCTACTGGTTTCATCCGCTAACTCAGATTTTATGACCATCTAACTGTTGACTATTCAAGCTGTAGCATGATGGGTTAACTTTTGACTAAATACCCTGCAGCATTACACAGTCATCACACAGTTCAACACCTTTGTCAATGGAAGACTGGAGACTAAACTGAGGAAAGACTGAATATCCTGTAAATAATTCAGTGGTTACTTGTTTTCATTTTTATTTTACTTTCTTACACTTCAGCTTGCAGAAGTGTATTCACCTAAATGGAGCATACGTTGAAAAATAAACATCATAACTTAAACAGTTTTTTTTTCAACTGTCCTTTTCCCACAAACTTTTTGAAGCCCCCTCATACAGTGAAATAAGTAATTTTGTAGGTAATTCATGTGTTAGACGTTTCTAAAATGGTAAGCCATCTGCAAAGTAGTAGCCATTAGAAACTGTACTTCAAAATTTTAATTAACTTCATCTGTAACAAGAATTCATTTCTTTAATTTTATGCCATCCCTTTATCTGGGCACAAGACTGCACTATCATTTTTTTTTTTTTGGTCTTCATTTTTCAGCTTTAAATGGTCATAGAACAACTAATGGCACACGTTCATACTGTAGGATTTAGCTTGGATGGAGGCTTTAAATATAAAATCCTCTTTGAAGACTGCTATTGCAGTCTTAATCCATGTCTCTGAAACTAGACCTGGATGGTGCAATGATGAACTTACAGCAGGTTTCAGCTGAATCTCATTCTCTTTCTCCAGATATCGCTTCTCTTCCCAGAGACTGCACATGGGGTGAGTTAAGGCAAGGGGAGGAGGGGAGAAAAGAGGGAGAAAAAGGGAAAAAGATAGTAAATTCATTACTTACTAATGAATAAATTTGTTTGTGTTCCTGCAGTTACACTCACATACCTCACAAACTGAAGTGTAATATCATGTCAAGTAAGTTGCTAGCGATAAAACCCTTCTTGCATTTTTTCTAATATTAGATAATTAAAAACATCTATGTACGAACAGTGCATACAAAAGCACTGGTATACATAATTCCTCACACACACAAAAACCTCTATGAATATTTAATTTCCCTACAGCATACACTTTTTGATCAGTTTATTTAAGTTTGCATGACATAATTTCAATTCAGCTGTCACTGTGAAAAATCTTACAATAGCACATAGTGTACATCTGCACGTTTCACAAAGTAAACGATATTAATCTTCCTGAGACATTGATATATTGGATATTAAGTGATATACAAGGAAAACTGCATGAATGCTAAAATATGTAACTGGGAAAAGTGCTGAATTCCTATGTATCTATTTGGCCAAAGATAAAGGACATAGAGATTTTAAAAGGCATATTTGCATGCCGCGCATCTGCTTGTCATATGCAGACCGCTACTCATTTGAGCAAGAGAGGAGAGAAGGAAAAGGAGTCAGGGAGATATTATGCTAGAGGGCACGAAAGCAACAGAGAAAAGAGCAAAGGGAGAATGAGATATGGTAAGAATACTAGAGAGCTTGCAACCAAAAGCTGTCATGTGTAATATGCACATTCAGTGTCTAATACTGTCCATTACAGCAACCAAGAGAATGCAATGTTAGTTACTTTATTTAATGCTGCAATTACGTACTGCTGGGACTACAACTCTGTGCTTCAGTGTGTGCTTGGCACAAAAAGCACTTTACCCTACAGATCATATCTTTGCAATACAGTTGTGAGTTTGTGTGCTGAGTGGTTTAATATTGCAGAGGTAGTCCAGAGTCAAATGTAATTCAGAAAAGCAGAGAGGAAGAGAGGGATGCTTAAAAGACTATTAAGCTGTTGAGTAAATGAGGGTTAGGAGTATTAGACATGTTTTCACCTCTTTCTTTCGCCTCTACTGCCTGTTTTGTTGCATTCATTGTTAAGCAGTCCCTTTAGATTGACTCATTTCCAAAAATGTTTGGAAGTAACATTACTAAGTTATCTCTACTTCTATTCTAAATGATTTTCTTCCCAGATTCAGGAAAGATTGTGCATTAACTGTGCTGTGACTAATAAGTACCCAGGAAAAGTAACTGTTATAAAAAGCTTATTCTGGCTTTCCCTGTAAAATGTGACTTAGTAACAACCTTTAGACTCCTGCAACCTGCTTAATTTTTTAAAGGGTAACAAGCAAAACTGTTTAGGAACTTCTGCTATGTGTTATCATGTTGCTTAGCAATATTCCAGTAACCTCCCGGTGGCCTTCCAAAAGTTTAATGTTGTGTACAAAGAAGAGGGAAATGTTGAAGTGGTGTGTGCTCCTCCAGTTCTGTGGGAGTGTTTGACCATTTGGACACACTGACAGTGGTGGTGAGAGAGTTGAGGAAAGGGAAAGTGAAACCTGCAGCAAAGAGAAAGATTGGTTATGGTGAGAAAAAGAGACTCGTATGAGCAAGTGGAAAAGGGTTAGGAGAGAAGCAACTCATGTGAGAAATGAACCAGTGAAGAGAGCTCAGTCAAGTTAATGTGTTACTTCAAGAGCAATCTCAAAAATCCTGTTGAAGCTTGAATTTATATGAATGGTGTGCACCAACTGTTCCCCACGGCAGAATAAATCTCAGAGGAAATGTTGCGACAGAAACAGGAATAACAATTGAGTAAATTATACTAAAGTTTACTGCTAAAAGTAGCATAACTTATTTAGTTTCTTTCAAAATAACACTGTGGTCCAAGCAACGTACACACAGTACATATGTTTGTGTGTGTTGTGCTCTTTTACTCTCACCTTCCTCTCTAATGTGCTTCAAAGTCAATAAAAACTTGTGAAGATGCTGTCTCACGTATCTCACCTCAGTGTCAGGTCCCCTATTACATACCTGCAAACCTGGACAGTATGTGTATGTCTATGTACACATATGCTCTCATACACATGTACACAACTTCTCTTTACACCTGCACTCCCGTTTCACCTAAGTTTTCTTCTTTCACTCTTCCATCTCAGTTTCCTCTCTACATCATCAAGTTCATTTGTGTGAGTATGTGTGATGTGTGAACAAGCTCCCATTAATGTGACAGAATATATGAATCAGTGTCAGACTGAAAATAAATGAGTGACTGCAATATTTTATTATTACTTAACAGAGTGTATAAATATAAACTCATCTTACCACTCCATTTCATATTGTGTCTGGTGGTCTCTGTCCTCAGCGGCTTTCAGTTCATTGTATGCATGAAGGATCTGTTGCCTCAGTTTGGTGACCTCGCTTTCAGGTTCCTCAGAGGTGCTCTGCTCCTCTGTTCTCTCCATCTCTTCCTGCAGTCTGACCAGCTCTGCATGAGATCTCTTTGCCTGTCCTAAGAGTTTGACCTCTGAGTCCTTAACACTATGGATGGAACACTGATTTAATAAGCACAGTATACAACACACAGCCAATATGGACAAGAACAGCTGGTATAGTGTCTGAGTCTTTCCAAGCACTCCTCAGAACAGTGGATCCCTCTGAGCAAAATCTTGTGAAATTATACTCTAAAATACAATATGGTGTTCATAATTTCTTTTAGTCAAGAGAAACAGTAAATCGTACCTCTTCAGAGTTTCATGGAGTCTGTTGAATCTGGTTTTCAGTTTAGACACTTTGTTCTTGCTGATTTTGCCCAATGACAACAACTGGGAATCACAAGAACAGAAACATTATATTTTTATTAATATGAACATGCAATAACAGTCATTTCTAATCTTTAAAATGATTCCTGCTTTTATGTAGAAGAAAATATGAGATATCAAACTATAAAATGTAATACACAGAACAAAACTGCAAATTTACAGCCAGATTGAGTGATTTAATGTAGATTTATAACAACTACATGTATGGCATCTGTTTCCTATATCCAGCATGCCTGGTGGGATTTACAAATTTCCTGGTCCATTTATCTACATCTGAACTCTCCACCTACAGACAAATACTGCAGCATTTTTAAGCAGCTTGGCTTCATTCAGCTGGGTTTGTTACAAATCTGTGTACATGGCTTTTCCAGCCAAAGCTTCACTATTTTAGAGTCTTTGATCTGACCCAGAGCTGTCTGTAATGGGAGTAAAAATAGTATTAGAATATCTCTGGCTTTAGAAATGTCTTGTTGTCATTTTTTGGGAGGAGATAGAATATTCAATAAGCCAATATTGCTAGGAAACAGATACGATTCTGACCAGTAAGCAGTTTTGTGTAATGTTGTTTAGTGACAAAATTAAGTTCTAGAAGTTGAAAGCTAAGTCACCAGAGGCTCTAAAAGAATTTCAGATTTCATTACAGTCAGAACTTTCTGATGAAAATTGCTTTGTTTTTGCTGTAATATGCTCAAACTTCAGTTACCGTTGTAAGAAAAAGCTCAGTTATATCTGTTTGGAGTTGCCAACACAAAGTGAGATCGACCACAACAAAACCCAACTCCCAGATGCCCTGCAAGGAATTCATCCTAAGTCGTGCTAAAAAATACTTTATCATCACAGCTGGTATCATACTATCAGAACACCTTATCATTATAGCTTAAAAACAAACCTCCAACTATATATAAACTCAAAAAGAGAAACTGCTTAGAAAATGGCCCGTATATAACAATAATGACTACAGTTCAAGAGATTAAGAGACACCAGTGGGACTGAATGATTTTTAAAAGTAGATAAAAAAGATAAACAGTTGTGAAACCTACGCAAAAACAAAACAATAAGACAGTGAAGAAAAAGACCTCAGGTCAACAGTATTATAAAAGGGGGAAATTATGTCTAAGTTGTTTTTGTTGTTGAATTTCTCTCTGTGCCAAAGTGGTTTGGTATGTGTGTAACAGTGATAGAAAGAGAGGACAGGTGTTGTTCCCCTCTTATCTTCAGAGGCAGGTTGCTAGAGTGGAGAGTAATGAGGAATAGCCTTGTCTGTATCAAAGAGCTGCAGGACTGGGGATATCTCAGGTCACACTGTGTAGCAGGTAATCTAACGGCACCGAACACACACAAAACCTCTGATTGTATACACACACATGCCAACTTGATATCTCTGCTGACTTCAAACATTAGGGATGGCTGATTATGTTTTTTGATTCATTCCATTATATTGGTTATCACAGCTATTGTTAAATGTGCTCTCAATTACCCAGGCACGTTCCAAGGGCTGAAAGGACAGAGATATGAATGCTGTGAATGATGTAGATTAGAGCTCTCTTTAATGTAATTTATTCTAATGTTTTCAGTAAGTGTACATTAGCATGCAGCCACGGCCACATCACTACAAGCAAAACACATGACTACTTTAACATCATTTGGCCCCAGTCTCTTCAGTAACATCTTGAAATGTTAAGTGGGTCGTATGGTCCTAATTAATATTTTAAAGTAATGCTGACCTCTAAAAAAGGCAGTGAGGAATGTGAAATGACTTCATTTATCACTAAAATAAAACTATTTTAAACAGAATTTGAGGATAACAAATGCATCCAAATAAGTTCAGTGTTGTGTTTCCCGCAATAAGGAAAACACACTGGTGACGGACAGACATCCTGGCTTTACAGAAGCATTTATCTGAGAAAAGCAGCCAAAAGCTATTTCAGAAAGTCTCTCAAATGCTGCTGCCAAAACTTATCTTCAGCGGTATAGTGTGTTGGAGGCTTTCATGGGAGGCTCACATGTATCTTTGAAGTGAGACAGACCCAATCACTGAAAGATATTTATGCAGGTGGACTTAAACTCCTGTCTTCTAGATTGCCATGCCCCACATGTACATATGAAACTTGGTAAAGCAACTGTCACAGGTGTGTACTGCAGCACCAGACTAAAACCTGCAAGTTCATGGTGCATCAGGTATGTGAAAAACGCTGCAGGCTTTAATACCCCGCACCTTCAAAAAGAAAAATAATGACCATTGCTACGAGGCACACTATAGAGGAAAGAGCCACCAACTGTCTATGTGTTCATGTCTTATATTGACTGAACTGAAGCCGATCGAATCTCTTTGTTCACAGTTTGTGCAGTAATATTTTCCTCTTTGAACTGTTCCTCCATAAGGGGGGACAGCTACTTCCACAGAAGTGGCCGTCAATGATCTGAAATGGTGTCACTTCTCTAGAATTGTGACTCATGTATGAGACATTCCATACTGTCGTCAAAAAAAAGAAAGAAAAAAAATTACATGACCCATGCTTATTACACAATATACGACTGGACAATGACACAGTATCTGTCCCACACAAACAGTCTAAGCATCCAAAGCACTGTCTGCAGAATAAACAATTTAATTTAAGAGCTTTTATGACTTAATAATTTCTATAAGACACTTCATAAATTACATTTATGGAAGGGTATGAGTGTAGATTCTATTATGGCAGGCATAAACCCATCAAAATGACCACATCAACGTCACGTTTACTGTTTCTTCATTATAAATTCATTATCTTAAAGCTTGGATATATTGCAAACCAAATGTTCCATTGAGTAATCTTATCAACAGCTGGAGTCACAGAATAAAGTGGTGAGGATGAAAGCATTCTTCATCAACAGACTATTAGCATTCACAAGTCCAGCAATAGTGTCTCTGAGCAAGACATTTAATATTCACAATCACTTTTTAGTGTGCCTATTGAGGAGGTGAGGTAAATTCTGTATCATTTCTATATGTTTTTCTGTGACATCCTGCGATTTCAATGAATGAACAGTATCTCAGTTTTTCTGCCGTTTCCAAATGCATTTGAATTTCCATATTCTGTCTAAAGTTTGTCTAAATTCTCCTGACACAACATATCTGAAAAAAATTATCTCTCCAAGGACTATACAACAACAACTTAGCAACATTTGTGAGTGACACTGACCATGAAATCAATGCCAAAAACACCAAAGCCGTCAGGTGTACATGGAGGAAAAAGAGCAAAAAAAGGTGGAAAAAATGGGAAAAAGACAGGTAATGTCTAGTTTACCTCCAGGTGAGAGGTAAACACTGGTTGACAGGCGGCCAAGTGTGTTCTATGTGGCTGTGTCATTTGAGTTATGTATGTATTTTGGCAGTTGTTTAGTGCATTATTATGTGTAACAGGATTCAGCAAAAGCAGCCTGACTGGAAAATGCTGTAACACTAGAGAAAACTGGAAAAAACTAGTGTGAGTGGTTTTCTCTCTAATTGAAACAAACTCCTTTGAATGCTGCTGTTGGCCAACCATCGATTTGACAGTATTTGTGCCCACCTGAGCCTAATTTAGAGATGCCTAGTAACTGGTGGAGTCCATCCTGTGTTTTCAGCTCGGCTTTGGAATATGATCCGAGTACATGCATGAGGTCTTCGATATTTGTCAGTGACCGAAACTAGAAAAATGTGAGTAAAACCAAAAAGTGAGAAAAAACACACTGCCTATTACCCAATGTCAGCTGAGTGGATAGTTCCTGTGTCGTGAGTCATTTCACTGTTCAGGGAAATGAGGCTGTTACAGTGAAATAAGACAACACCTTGCACCGATGGCAGCCAAAGGACTCTCTTTACTCCTCCCACTGTTTTTCAAGCCCCCTGTTTCTTCTCTTTCCCCCACTCCCATAATCTCTGCCTCCATCTCTTAGTTTTTCACATTGCTGCTGATATGGAGTTTTTCATTACGCAATAATTCTACCCCTCCCATCCTCAGCACCCTGCCTCTCTCCCTTCCATCTCTCCCTCTGCCTCTCTCTCTCTCTCTCTCTCTCCCCCTCCCTCACTCGTCCTGATATTAATGACACAGCTATCTGAGGCAGCGGCAGTTCCCCTGCGCTCTCTCACTCCTGCAGGCTGTGCTCTCTCTCTCTCACACACACGCTCACACACACATACACACACTCTTAAACCAATAGGACACAGGACACACATTTATACACTCCTGTACTTCCAATCTGCAGCTCTTGACACTCACACATATCTCTACATGCAGTCACAGTCTCTCTGAGTTGCACAGCAGCAGTTGCAGAGATTCTTTCACTTTACACACACTTACTACTCTTCTGCAAATCTTAGACAAAAATGAGGACAATTGCGCTTTGTATTTGTGCCGGTCTCCTACTTACAGCCACCCTGGTGAAACGCACAAGCCAAGCAGCGGACTTCCCTGTTAATTCGCACCAGAGATGGGACGTTAGAGGACCCTACACTTTGGGATCTGAAACTGGTACCCCAGCCTCATGTCCAATCAAGCTGAGACCCTCAGGCCAGTGCGGGAGCTCTGGGGCTGGGGGAGAGGAGCTGGAGGACTGTGCCTACCAACTCACCCTTCCTCCGCTCACCATTCAGCTACCAAAGCAGTTCAGGCTGCTGGAAAAAACAATGAAGGAGCTGCAGAGCCTGAAAGACATGGTGAACAAGCTGAAAAGTGGGTGCCAGGAGTGCCGTGGGGCACGGGGAAATGGAGCACTTGGAAATCAGCAATCTGACCAGGGACAGACGCAGATCCCAATCCAGAGGGATGCTGGAGATGTGTCTGGACTGGACGTGACAGGACAGGAACTGCATGGAGGTTCCAGTCAAGAGGAGAGGGGAGATGGGATGATCTCTGGAGCTACTGTGGATGGTACTGGGCTGGGACAAGGCAATATGTTTGGGAAAATAACACCAAGTCCAAGCTCAATGCAGGAGATGCAGGTAAGCTCTACAGTTTGTTTTGATTAAAAGAGACAGGTTTTAATCACTTCTAAATGCAGTTTCATACATTGTGTTTAAAAAAAAAAAAAAAGAATTAAGTGGTTTAATGGTGATTTTTTTAACTGAATACTTTTACAAAATATAACCTCGAGGTTATTTTTCAGAGGATGAATTTAAAGAAGCATGCGTTGGTGGCCTAATTTAAATATATTACATATTATATGATTTTGGAGAATGCTACAGAAAAAGTGACAAGAGGTAGCAATATTTAATCATAAAATCCATCTCTTAATATATTTTGTAGAACATTAACAAAAGCAGTAGCAGTGGCATTGCTCCATTGTCTGTGTTTGGATTTAAAAAACCTTGCAAAATTCCTGTGAACCTCCTGTGTCTCTATCAGCCTTGTAAACGCTGTTGTGGCAACTAATCTAAACAAACTAATCGAAAATGTGCTTTATAAACACTCTACAAAGTCACATAAATATGCCCATTCAAATGTACCCAGCCGGAATGTAAACTGAAAGGATGCAAAGACCTGTAAAGTCCTGCGTGGCACCAATCCACCTGGGAAAATTCCTGGTACTGTAAACAGGGTGGGGAAACAGCATCAGGCAGAAGCCAAACGACAGTAAATTTCTGCTGTCTGCTAAGCTCGTTGACTCTCACAGCCACTTTGGCAGACGGCCAAGCATCACCCAGACTCTTTTCTATTCTAAAATTCTAATTGGCTGGTAAAACAATGAAGGAGGCTGGTGACTTCAGTAATCCACCTGCTTTGTATTCTGTGCACAGACATAATTTCCTTCCCTTTGCTCTGGTCCTTCCCAGGTGAAGCTGAATAGGATGTCAGCCAGCCTGCGAAACGCGAGGAGCCAGATCTCGGCTCTGCAGGGTCGTCTGGAGGGGCTCAACCTGCTCAACATGGACAACGTGCAGGCTATGGTGGACAGACGAGTGGAGAATATCACTGGAGTGGTCAATAAGCTCAGCTCTACTTGCACCACACAGTGTGCAGTACAGAACACACCTCAGTGTAAGCCTGCGTTTACTTGACATACTTGTGCAGTATTGCTTTTCTCTTTATCTGACTGCTCTATTCATCATTCTGTCCAGTGTTACTGCATTCTATCTGTTATTCTTCCCAATCCTCCTTCATCTTCTTCACTATTCTCTTTTGACTGAGAACCCCGGTGTTTTCTTATATACTTCTTGTATTATTTCTTATTCTCCTTTACTCTTGCTTCTTCACAGATGCCTCTCTTATTGTCTCCCCTTTTCATGTATTTTCATGAAGCCCTTTCACTCTTCTATTCTCTTTTCTTATTTTCTTGTGTAATAAATTCCCTACAGATGTTGTTATATATTCCAGCACACACCAAACAAGGGTTGCTGTGAGGTGAACTTTCTGGCATAAAATCTATCCAATCATGCCTGACTGGACATAGTGAAATGTACTCACTACAAACAACAGAACTCTGGGTGGTCACCTTAAGCCAACAATGTTTTTTTTTTTCGTTGTGGGAAATGGAGGGCTGACAATGACGCTGTTGAAAACACAGTTGGTTTGTTGTGACATACCTTTTCCATTACCAGTATTGCAAACTCGGGGAGACAAACAAGGGGAAAAGAATTTCCCTCATCTTTAAATCACGTTTAAACAGAATAAACAATATGACAGTAGTGATTTCAGTGACAGTACCAAGCCTCCAAAAATCCTCTATTACTATAAGCCTCAGTCTTCTCAGAAATGACCAATAGAGTAAAATAACTTCACGTTGAGGTCATACTGAGTGAAGCAATGACAACTTGGGTCAAAGGGAGAATTTAAATTGCCTCTTATATAAGTATTTCAAGTGCCCTGACATTCCACTGAGCCTCCATATGCAGAAACTCAAAAATAGGGGGAGCTAAAAAGACAGATCTTTGGCATCCACATGACGACATAGTGTGAACTTTTAAGAACTTATCAGTATGGTTTGGAAGTGAGCTAGGCATAGCAAACATTCCACTTGTCTTTACTTGAAAAAAAGCTAATTTGGAAGGGCACCATTAAAATACAGACCATTGAAACTGAATAATACCCTGATGCTGCATGGGTGAATAGGAAATGTGACACTATATTGGGGCTTTTATGTGGAAAAACAGATGTGAGCTTATTTCTAAGTAGATTAGCTGGGACAGTAGTGTGAAGGGAATCCCAGGCTTTTCTCTTCTTCTGCATTTTCTTCTCCCCTACACTTGCCTCGCTCGCCTTCAAATACCCCTTCAGTTTATCCTCACTTCTCCAGCGCCTCTTGTTTTTTTTCACTCATCTTGTCTTACTTCAGCTTCCCCTGTTTCCTTCTCTTTAATCCCCTTTCTTGGTGCCTTCCTTCTGTTTCACTGCTTGCATCTCCTCCCACTTCTCTTCTTCGGGAGGTCATGCTCTTGAGTGTCTATTCCTGCATAAAACAACTAGTTCTCATTATCTCTTGCCAAAAACACAAGAACTAACGTGGGCAGCTCTACCAACATTAGTCATAGATGACACTCAGGGTCAGTAACACTTGTCTTTTTACATCAATCTGTCATTTTATACTCAGGAACCAGCTCATTATTCTTCATCAAGTTAGGATACTGTGCTTGATCATGTCTGAAGAGAAACCAAAACATGGATGAGGTAGCTGCTGTCGTAACCATGGAAAAATATAAAACTACTGTGGCAAAAAGACTACTGCACTTTTATATGATGGGTAAAAAACAACATTTTAATTGCTGTTCTATTTCTGTGCTATGATCTTTTTTCAAAAGACATTATTAAGAACTTATTTAAATGGAAAATTTAGATTTTTCTTTTTTGGGATTAAATCAACCAAACCAAAGCAACTATTTACTAACATTTTTCTTGCAGTCAAACCAGAGCTATTTAGTTTCAATTTCAGTACACAGCATGGAAATTTTTTATTTCAAAGAGCAACTTGCAGGTTGAATTTTTACAGGGATTATACAAGCACTTAAATGGAAGCAAATAACACAGAAATATCTGAAGAGAGTTCCTGAAATCACACAACATGGATGGAATGATTCAGAGGAAAATTCAGAGTTTTAACCTTCTCACTGCTTTTTTTTTCACACCACACTGGCTGATAAGATAAGACGATGTCACTAACCTGCTCTGTAACAATAGTGAAGGAGACAACAAAAAGGGCTATAGAACACTTAGGGTTTCATATGCACTCTCACTTTACGCTCCTAATATCACTTCTCTCCTGACATATGGCTTAAATTCCAGTTATTAAGTCACTTTTTTACACTTTAATTATCTGTGGTTGTTATTTTAATTATCTGTGCTTGCAAATTATAGCACAGTCATTAATTAGGGCCTCTAATTGTTCATTCCACTCCTTATGAAAATAAATCCAGTAAAAATGTTTTCTGGTTGTTTATGATAACGTAAAAACTGCTTTTTGAAATAATTTATTGCTAAATAGATTCTCTCTAAAATCCCATGAACTTTGCAGCTGCCAAATCTTAAATTCCAAATAAATTATTAATAGTCTGTTTATATGGTTTTAATTTAATCTTGGGGAAGTTTCACTTAATGATTTTAAGTTCAGCTTTCTTCCTAAACTGACAGGGAACCAGACAACATCATCTGAAAACTGTTGATGAGGAACATGCTCATATAAAGTAAAATAATGCTGTGCTGACATAGTACTTAGTACTTCAAGCCAATGTGAACTGCAATTTCACTTTCAAACGGGAGTAAGGGTAACTCTGTCAAAAATTGTCAACATGCTCGTGCAGTTCTGTGCTGTAAGCATTTATTTCACCTCTTTGTCAATCCCCATTCCTGCTGAAAGCACTACTCCTCACTTTCACTCCTGTAAGATGTATTAGGGCCTTGAGGTGAATGGACAGCAATTCATGTTACGGTTCAGCTACATTGACTCAGTTCTAAACAAAGAGGATGGATGTCTACTCCTCTGCTTTGTCAGGAACTGTTTCTCTGCAATGTGGTAACAGACAGCTTCCTAAAGGAAGGGTGTTGCTGTCTGATGAGATTTTCTTTCCATCAAAACTGACTTTAGCTCCATTTCAGCTTTTAGTGTGGGGAAACAATATACAATCATTTAGCAAACACACCCTCTGGTGCATGTGCTAATCTGACACATGTACTTATTGGAACAAGCTGAACTTCCTTGATAACAGAGTTGCTTTCCTTTTTATGTCAATCATTGCACTGTGTGTGCAAACAAGTGTGTTTAGAAGTCATCTATTAAGACCCATCATTCATTATGTCATCTAGGGCTGACTAAGTCATCAAACAAGTTAATAACCATGAATGTATAGTCAATCAACTACCTCACCAGTCAGAAAGTCAATCAGCCAACATCAGAGCATCAGCAAGTGGCTGATATTAGAGTTATTTGGGTCAGGCACAGTGCCCGAGGTAGTGAGATGAGATGGCTCTTAACTGTCTAGGGATACTGGCTGCCCAGACAGATGGGGAGACAGAGAGAAGGATGTGAAATGCATAAACTAAAATTACACACACAAGTGGAGAAGACAGTGAAAGAATTTACAGGTCAATACTTTTGATGCAAAGTGGAGAAAAAACTGTTGACTTGACAAGGATAAATTTTCCTACACTGCTTTTGATATGGTGTGATCTACCATTTTCTGCTAGTTTGCACCTCGGAGCATTCTAGAAAACCTGACAGAAAAACAGACAGTGACTATAGGGTAAAACAAACCAGCCATCGTGCACTACGCATTTATATCTCCTTAGTATACCCTGTGCTTTTTTTTACTATGCAGCAAAAAACCAAACCATTCACAAACACTATTTCTTCTAGATTTCTCCTACCAATACCTCAATAAACTTGACAACTGCAACTCTGTATAATCTCCCCATCTAAAGGGATTTAACAGTGTGATAAGCTGTGGAGTGCGTCAGGGTCTGCATGCTGCCTGCCCAATGTCAGGATGATTTACGCACCAGGTGCCAAACATGAAGCGAGGGCATACAGTTTTTTTAATCCACTTTTACACTTTCCCTTGTTCTGACTCTTCTTTTCATTTCCCAAATGCTAACTGACAGTGGCCTTTGGACTTTAGTTTTGGTGACTCAGTATGTATCAGTTCTTTACGCAGCTTGCAGTGCTACACAAGAGCTAGAGATAAAGAAAGAAGTGGCCAGGTATGAAAAGATATCTAAGCACTATATGAAGTGAACCTGTGGAGCAGCAGAGAGGCAGATCACTGACTTTTATCATCTGATAGTAGCCATTGTCCTTCAACTCTCTGTGCCGTTGGAGTCCTTTCCTTCAAACGTGATTCTCGGATGGTTGCACAACAATGAGAAGCAGGAACCATATTTTGTGATACACACCTTTTTTATGACATGGTGAACTTTATATCGACAGGCAAGAGGAACTGCTTTGAGGCACACAGTATAGTCCGGTACTGTCTTAACCACAGAACATCATGAAGTGAACAAAAACAATCTTAAAAATGATGGAAGTGAAACTAATGAAACTGGTAAACTTGGATTTCCCATATATAGTGTCTCATTTTCTTCCTCATTCTTCAGTGTTTCTTTTCACCCACAGGTTTTGTTTTTTTTTTTTTTTTTTTTTACTACAGTACACAATAAAAATGCCAATGCACAGTGAACTGATTAGTGAATATCATCATTTAGTAAAATCCCCCTAAATTTCCCACTGCTTTCCTTTCCATCTTTTTGCCAGCAGTCATCTTGGCACCTAGAGACTGTTCAGACTACAATGTGCTAGAGGAGAGGAAGAATGGTGTGTATCGTGTGACCCCTGACCCCCGCAATGGCACTTTTGAGGTCTTCTGTGACATGGAATCTTTTGGAGGTGGATGGACTGTTATACAACAGCGACTCGATGGGTCTGTAAGCTTCAACCGCACCTGGGCTGAATATAAGAAAGGCTTTGGAAATCTCAGGTATGGAGCCACAGTATTTTAATCTTCCTATCAAAAAGCAGGACAGGTTAAAAATTTAGAAAGTATATTGATTTTTTTAGGTGTTGATTTGACATTGCATGCAGGCATCTCCCATAAATTAACAATAGTCACTTGCCTTTTAACCAGATCCACCTAAGTGGAACCCTCCATCTGTAAGGTTAATCAGTGGCTGAGCAGACTTATGCTAAAATTTTACAATTAAAATAGAGGAAACATTAATTAAAACTTGTGGCAAACAGAGTTTTTTTAATATGACATGACACACAGGGCCTCATAGTCATGTTTTTACTCTTCGTATTTCTGTGAAGACGACTGCTAAGGGAATAAATGGACAGGAGCATATAACCAAGCTTACTTTCGTAAGCTTACTTAAGACAACCAAGATAAAAGCTTACTATAGTATAAACTCAACTAAAACTTTAATACCTGATTCCTTTGTCACTGTCACTCCCCTATTCCCCTGCCTCTCCTTCGTGGGAGCAACTATCTGCTTTCGAGTATCTAGGACACAAATGGCATTGGCATTTCGACTTATTTTGTCCAAGTACAAAATCTACTATCTCTTCTCTCCTGCAGAGGCGAGTTCTGGTTGGGCAATGACTATATTCACCTGCTGACGAAGGCCAAAGACATGATCTTACGTGTCGAGTTGGAAGACTTTGAGGGTGTGCGAGAGTATGCAAAGTATGACGAGTTTTACGTGGCAAATGAATTCCTACGCTATCGGCTAACTGTCAGTGGATACAGGTACAGTATTGCTTTCTGTGTGTGCAATATGATCAAATATTTATAAAGCCTATATACTGTTAGAAATTCAGTCTGAACAATCTGTATTTGTTATATAATTGTAGTGGAACAGCTGGGAATGCTATCAGTTTCAACAAACACTTCAACCATGACCAGAAGTTTTTCTCTACGCCCGACCGTGACAACGATATGTACCCCTCTGGAAACTGCGGAGCTTACTACAGCTCCGGCTGGTGGTTTGATGCCTGCATGTCTGCTAACCTCAATGGGAAGTATTATCACAAGAGATACAAGGGAGTCAGGAATGGGATTTTCTGGGGAACATGGCACAACATGTCAACCGAGTACTACCCAACCAACTACAGGCAGGCCTTCAAAACTGTCAAGATGATGATAAGGCCCAAGAACTATGCTCCATAAGATGAGAGGTGAATATTCATGAGAATTAACAAACACCGACAGACAGACATGGAAGACAAGTAAAATGAGATTCACATCCACATAGTCATTCATTTGCACACAGTAATATGTGTACATCGGAAGAGACCATAAGCCCATTAGATAGTTTGAATGCAGTAAAAAATATAAAAAATAAAAATTTAATACCATTTCTTCTTCCACTGTAAGTGTGGCCTTCAAAGTGTTGACAATAAATGGACTATTAACAATGATGGACTAATAAAAAAAAAAAAAAAAATCATACATGCATTGTAAAGGCCAGCCTTCTGCAGGGGCCATAACATTATACCAAGTTACCATGAGAGATGTTTAACTATTTCTCTGACATTCCTCTACTTTCTGTCCTAAACCTAACCGAGCCACAGCTCAGCACACAGTAGTACTAAAAACTAATGGGCTATCATTTTCTCTGCTCTAAATGGTTCCATAATTAACAACAGGCACTCAAGTGAAGAATATGAGCGCTGATTATACAGTTTCGGCCGAGTATAAAATTCATGGTGTAAGATTTCATGCTGGGTTCAGAGTTATTCTGTTTTATTATAAAATAAATAAATAAAAAGACAAGCAGTGGTTCACAGCACCCTATAGGCAGCAGTGCACAGTAATAGCTTCAGTGTTGTTGATTTTGTTACACTGGGACACTATACTAATGCACCATCATCCTATACACTATAAAAGATCCTAGTATAAATTTTCTATTAGGTCATTCGTGACTACATTTTGCATTATTGATGTTTTGCTGACTTCTTCTTGACAGCAGCCAAGGAGCAGGACACTGTTACTAGTGATAACAGTTGTCAGCATTTTTCCACCTATAACTCTGGGCGCATTGAACTGTTGCATATCTCTTGTTATCACAATCCAGTTTTTACATGTACAAAATCATCCCACTTGTACAATACTGCTGCCTAATGTTAGAAAACTGTATAACATCATTTAACCCATTGTATACACACTGTGAATGGGAAGGAAGGTGAAAGAAATGTTTCATTTTATGGACGTGTACAGTATTTATTTTATTTTGTGAGGTATGAAAGCTTTTATATAAAACACAGGATATACAATGCAAGGTCTAATGATTGTTGATATTTGAGGAATGTTAAGACTGCTTTATTGTTACCATTCATAGTGATACTGTGTGTATTTGGAGCTTTCTGTGTGTATAATATTGATCTTTTTTATCATTCACATTCATGCCAAAAGATATGCACTTTTTATATCAAAAAATGAATAAAGTTCCACTTACATCGCTGTGTACATTGCTGTGTTTGACCCTTTTAGTCATTCCTATGCTTGCTTGGTTTTTAAAGCATTTTTGTATTTAAAGCACCTTACAAAGAATTTATACATTAATGTATACATGTTTAGCATGAGTATCAATCTTCTGAAATACCAGCCTTTGGACTGTCTGCCACTGAATTCTTGCATATTTAACTCTGGAAGGAAAGGGGTTTGGTATGGTGTGGGCTGGTCTGGGTGAATTCAGTGCCGAATAGGATACATTACTGAAATAGGTGCTTGTGACTTTAATGTCTGTTTTCTGTATGTGATAATCAAGTCAATAAAAAGTATTTATGTCCTCAACATAAAATATATATTAATTTCTGAGTATTCATCTTAATTTCATGACTAATAATGTAGAAAAAACATGGTCATTTACCTGCAGTAACAAATTCTCCACAAATCAGTTTTAACAAGCATAGCAAGCAATTTCCCTAAAATTCACTTGTCACTGCTGCACATAGTCATAAACTACAAAGGAAAAAGACTTTAATGTGTAGTGTCAGTATATCACCAACCTCCAAAATGCTTTACTTGACCATCTTGAGTCTTACCTCATCTAGGTATTGGAAAGCAGGATAAGCAGAAATCTCCTCTGTAAAAGAGGCATCTAGTGCCATGGCCACTAGAGGTGTGTCCTCCATCTCTTTTTCCTCCTCAGTGTCTGATTTTGCCTCAACTTCTTCTCTACTGGGAGGCCTGCTACCCTGGTGCTTCTCAGACAGACTCATTCTGTTGCAAAACACATAGGCAACTGCAAGAAAAACGTAATTTAGATAAGCCCATATAAACAGACAGATAGAAGGATGAAGCAAGTGAGACAGAAAGAACAGGGGAGTTATTATTAAGTAACTTACAAAATTAACTAAGCATGGAAAACAGCATACTCACTGCACAGAAAGTTCGAGTCAATTGGCAAAGTGAATATTCCCACATTTAAAGATAAGGCAAAGGCTACATAAGAACTGAGACCATATTTTCATGAATTATTCAGTATTTATTTTTGCAAAACTGTTGACCTTGTATAACTGTAAACTTAGGGGAAAGTGAACACTGGTCTAACACTACAGACTAGTTTAAAACTTCAGCTCTAAAGTTATGAAGAGAAAAAGTGGAGGCATGGTTAGCACTGTCCATTATCATATCCTGTGAATAATGCTAATCATGCTAACTAAGTTAACAGGTAGGTTAGCTAGCTGAAGTGCAAGTGGTTTTTAAACATTATGGTTGGGGTTTGCCCCCTATTGAAGAAACAAAACATGTCTTACTTTAAACTTCCCAGTCTTTCGTTTGTCCTTCAAAGTTATTTTTGTCTGACTCGTGGAGTGTTTAACACAGTTAGCAAAACCAAATCTCAGTCTTCTCCTGTCGCATTAGCAGCGTATTGTGGTTACCATAGCAACGACACTACGTCCTCGTGAAGATGACGGTAAGCTACTTATCCTCATTTTAACAAAAGTTCAATTTATGTGTTTTATTTTTTTTCCCTTTAACTTTACCAGTCGTTAATATACAATGTGTAATCATGCGTACGTTTGTCTTATTCCTACCTTTAGTCATATAACCCTATATTGTTATTTACACTTGCACTGAGTGTCCAGCAGATGGCAGAACACAGTAATTTAATGCAGCGTCAACGCGTGTCAGCCATTGGCCACAAAGACCTGAATGAAAAACCAGCTGCTGAATGAAAATGTCTGAGCACTAAAGCACTGAAATGAAACTGGAATCAACTGACCCAATCCAAGGTGAAAACGGTAGTAATGATGCAATACTGCTGTTCTCCTGTAAACCTCTTTCCCACAGTGCACCCTGGGAGCTGGCATGGTCCATTACTCACTCCCAGCAACAGCTGCAGGGATGTGTTGTTATAGTCATGTATGTATGTGCATTCATGTCTGCCTCTGTATGTATGTGCGCACAGAACAAATACTGACCCCTGTCCTTGTCGTTCACACGCTCGTGGTTGCATTGTGGAACTTTCACTTCAACTACACTTTAAGAATTCAACCTTGTCTGCAGAAATGTATCAAAACTTCGTAGCTAAATTGTATTTCCTTTAGTATCACTGAGTGCACCTTTATGTGGAAAAAGAAGAGACGCACGACCTTTGTGAGTTCACCTGGCACCATTAAAAGAGCTGACTGTGTTCTGTTTAGCTCCCTTACACTCCAGCCTTACCTGACCTTTATTTCCAAAGGAGACATACTTCTTTTACACCAGTAGATGGGAGTGAGCCTCAACATGGTCTCCTTTTATTCATTTCTGAGCATGAATAAATGAATGAGTGTCACATTAGGGAGAGTGCCACCCCCTTGAACAAATGAGACAATTAAGACTGACTTTTTAATTAAACCTGGTAATTACAAAGACCTAATGTTACCACCACTTGCTTTGCACGTGCTTTGGGACTAAAGTGTTTGGCAGAGACCAACTTTCTGAATTATCCTTGAACCCTGTCCAACAGTCTGGCTATGCTAACTTTTGAGTGCTGGCAGACTCATGTTTATTTGCTGATTAAAATATGCCCCTCCATATGCCCCTACTATTGCCATTTTTGGCTAAATAAAACATAAGGCTGTTTCATTTTAGAAGAGCAGGGGCCCAGGATTGCAAAAATATCTCAAATGTTTGAAAGATCCTATAATTTCCTGTATATCTTTTTACCTTTAAACTCCTTTTAGTGTTTATTGTTTGAGTGAGTCATAGTTATAATGTATTATAATAAACAAAACTATTTTTTACTTTAATTATAGCCTAGACAAAGGCCCATTGTGTGCATGCCTGCTAAACTGATAAAATCTGGTTCATCTGTTTCACACTGACTTCCTGTCAAACCAGTGAAAATTGTTGCTGGCTTGTTTTGACACTGTTCAAAGTCACTGCTGTGAGGTTTACCAGTCTCTGACAGATGTTGAAGATGTTTTTTCATAAGTGGCTGTGGCTTATTATAAAAAAAATATTTTGTGTAGATATGTAGGTCAGTGGTCAAGTGCATATTCAGTGTATGAAAAATAATTTGATTTGTTTGACTTGGTGACAGTGAAGTTCACGTCAGGTTATTTTACTCCTTTGAACATTTTAGATGTATTGAACCAAAACTGAGGCCAACACTGTAGATTACAGAAATACTTTGGCAAAAAACAGACACTAAATGACTATCTGAGGAAGAAAGACTTCTAGTGCTCTGCTTTTGAGAACTCAGGTCAAGAACCACAGAAGTCACTGAAGTGTCATGTGTGCATTTCCTGCACATGTTTGTTAACCCACTGTCCTGTGCATAAAATGAGCCATTGGAAAAATGTACTGTATTCTTTGCATACAGTGTCCAGATTTCTGTTTCACTCTCATGTTGTAGTCACAACAAACACAAAATGGGGATTGAGGGTAATTTTACCACCCCCTAATCTGCCTCCAGGTTCCTCTTTCAAGTGCATGTGGGTGTTGGGAGACCATTTATGAATGCTCTAATTAAAACATACGCATACACTTGCACACACTCTGACACACTGTTGAGTGTTATTTTTCCATACACGTAATCTGTAGTTACAGTTTCTCTTGTCAAAACCTGTGTCCTTCAGACAAAGTGTCTGGACTCAGTTTATAAACAGATGTTTAAAGTCTTTTAAAATGTTGAAACCAGCTTTTATGGAGGCTCGGCCTGAACCATTTGTGCTCTGTTAAAATCAATTGTATAACCTTGGAAGACCAATGAGAGGTTTAAAGAGATGTTCTATTATATTTGCTTTAAATTAATTTCACCACAAAGGTTGAAAAATGAAACACAATCCCCTACTGTAAAATGCCATCATTGTTAAACTACGTCCTGCAGAGCTGAAACTGTACAAATATGGTTGATTATCAGATCTAGGCTTAGTGGATTTGTGAGTCACAAATCTCTGAGAAATGAGAAACTGCCTTTGGGATCCTGAGAGTTTGGTTTCACTTGTCAGCATCTTTGCATTATTCTCTGGAGAATTCAGGAACATTGTTCCACATTGTGTCTGCTGGAAGACCAGATGCCCAAAGGGAAAAAATTTTATTGTAATGTGGACTGTAGGGCCCCCTGCAGCTTGCACCCCCCTGCTACACATGTATCCAAGAAATGTCAACTAAAGCCATATGTGGACCACTAAAGGCTGTGCACATTTTTTGAGGGATATTTTGACTCATTGGAAGAGACCTTTATTGTTTAAAACAACAACAACAACAACAACAACAACAACAACAACAACATTAGCAGCAGTTTGAGTTGGTCACACACACGAATCAATGAATATTATGTGAATATAAGGTATTGGGTAATTAGTGGTATATACTGGGATACATCATTGCATGTCTTTGTATATTTAGGAGCTATTTGAGTTGTACAAAGTAGGGTAATGTCTATGGTTTTGGTTAAATGTTAGTCACACAAACTTTTTCTTTTTTTTCCCCTTTTTGTTTGGGTGTCAAAACATGCAAGTTGATCATAATTACAGCTTACTGGACTGAATTGTTTGCTATGAGAGGATCATATTCCTTCAGCACTTTTGGAGCAGTAAGTATGCTGATCACTGTCTTGTGTTATTGTCAGATACTTGAAAGCTTTTATTGCAAGGATGTTCTTGTGAAGAATTTCATACATTTCTCAGATTAATCTACATACAAGGACACAAAATCACATAAATTTAAAGTCCATTGCTGCTGCATTGACCACTACTACTGTTATTACTGCAGAAGGTGTAGGCACTGTTGGTCATGATGACATACGCATGTCCACTTCATGTTGTTCTAAAAAGGAGTATACTTGACATTAGTTGGAGAGTTGGAAAAAAAAAACCCAAACAACTTTATTCTACAAGTCTAAAAAAAAACAAAAACAAAAAAAAACTCATGCTATGATACATAACAAAACCAGAATGTCTCCCCAGCTAAACTGCAATGGAGAGCGTGCAAAAGCGCCCCCTGTCTGCAACATAGACAAATTAAAAGCCTTACTTGATGTATCAAATATTAAACTTAAAAGTACAAGACCAAGAGCAAAACTGAGTTTTACTCAATACAACTCCACAGAACAAATCACGTGACGTATTTTCTCTAATCCTAAAACCAAGCCATTTTAAACATGTCTTCTCCTATTTCTAACTTTGATGCAGTCTGTCTTCTTATGTTATATGTCAGGGTGCTTTTCCTCAAGGCCTTACATACTTCTAAAGAAAATACATATGGTCCTTCTCATATAACAGGAAAATAATCACCTGTGGTTAGCCTGTGCACCAGGCTGATGTCCAATAAAAAGAAACAAATAACCAACATCTGCTTGGATACATAGGTGTACACTTGGAGAGAGTAGACTGCTGCAGAAGTTAATCAAAAACGCACTAAGCTATTGAAGTAATAATTATGTTCATTATACTCTTTTTCCATGAGGACTTTCTCAGTAGTGATAAATATTGTTCCTATTATCTTAATAACATGCATTCAGAGAAAAAGTAAATTCTTGCCTTGGTTTCAATTACATCTGTAATTAAGTTTTTTCTCGGTTTTGTCTCTTGAAACAGTAACTGTATTTATAGTCAGCACATATAAATTCTCATTCCTGAGAAAATCTCTGAGAAAAGGTTCTTTAATAGATGATTATAAATCATTTGGGTGGAAAATGCCTGCCTTGCCTCATACTAAATAAAGGCCTGAAACAACATTTGATAATGTTTTTTACCTCTAAGACACAGTCTAATTAAAGTTGACTGGAACACTCTGAATCACTGTCTTTGTTTGCATGGGCGATACTGGATTATGACCAGCCAAACAGAGTAGGGCTGTAAGTGGTAAAGAGAGTGGATTTCATCCCAAAAGTCTTTATAGAGTAGTATATTGAAACAAACAGGACAAGACGTGAGCGTAAATCTCTGACTGGCGATGCAGAGAGTTAATTTATTGCAGGTGTGTGGCGCTCTATGACCTTTTATTTGGAATTTATCCAAGGACAACCTACAAATGTCCAGGGGGATTAAAATAAAATTACCACCACCTTCCTGTCTCCAATGAGGAAAGCGCAGAGGGAAAGAAGAAAGCAGGAATGCTAGATAGCCCTGTATCTATTTTACAGCTTTCCAGAAACCAATATGGATTTCATGGTCAAGGATAGAGGGGTAAGGCAGAATACCAGGTCACAGGGGTCATTCTGAGTGAAAACACTGCATCCAAATAAACAGATTGAGTCAGGTTGTGTTACTGTGCAGCAGTGAAATCAAATCAACCTGTCACATATGATGAGAGTCAGAGTGACTTGATTCTCACGGAGGCAGAGTCGAGTTACGTAAACATCTTTAAGTTTTATTTAGCCTTTAAAAGTTACTCCAGGTGCTACTATGGCCTATTTTGTACCTTTTCCAAGACTCTTTTGCTTTTAAATAATTCACATCAGAGTTTTTTTTCTGTCTTTCATGGGTTCTGTATGTGAGTTTAACGAGGATCTTTGTTGTGTTTCATTTTCTATTCTCTTTCTTTTTGTGTTGTTCACTTTTATTATTCATTGGAGACAATCTAAAAAAAACAAAAAGAAGAAAAAAGCTGCCCACACAGTGAAGTCTTATTTTATCTCTTGGATAAAAATGTGTACTTAAAATCAGCGTGTTCCAAAATAAATATGAAGATCAGATCCAATAAATGTTAAATAAAATCAACTGCTCAAATATATTTTCAGGTGTAAAAAGGACATATACATAATCATCCTATATTTTCACACACAATACAACGTAAGAAGTGAAACCCATCAAAAAGTTATTGGAAAAAGGACACATGCATGCATGTATCATCACGTCAGAGGAGATTTAACCACCTAAAAAACATCTGGTGGTGACCCATCCTTGAAGGTATTAACCTCTTTTACGGGTAACACTGGAATGTCTGGTGAAGAAGAGAACAATAGAATGAGAAAGAAAGAAAGTTCAGACAGAAAGAAAAGCTCTATGATGTGTGGCAGTGACTTAATTTTTCTGAGAGCTACACAGTGCAAGATGAGAAAGATGGAAGCAATTAACTTCATCTGCTCACCAGATCCAGAGGATAGCCTCTCATTTACATACATGTTTTCTGTGTGTGTGTGTGTGTGCGTGTGTGCGTGTGTGTTTGTTAATGTGTGTGTTCCCCACAGAGCCAGGGAGGGATCCTTCAGGACTGCCAGGCTTCCTCCACTTTTATCCCAGCCGCAGTCATCCACAGACAGCCACATCCTTGCAAAGACCGCCCTCCCTAGTTTAGATGGTTAAGACTACAGAAATACGGGACAAATAATTCCCCATTTTCTCAGTTTCGCTGCCAGAATCTTTCTGTTTTAGTCTATGTCTAGAATACACACTACCTCTATAGTCTATAATCACTATGTGTACCTTTCTGTTTCATAAAAGCATGTACACACAAAGACATCTGGTAAACATAGTAACTCATCACCACTAATAAATGATAATAGCAAAGTTTCAGAGGGAAAAGCAGACATTTCATATTTCTGTTGGGGCTATATTAGGCTCATATTAAAAACCCATGTTGTCTCATGTTTCCTATTGGAAAATCGGTGCTCAGTGTTGTGGAAATGTGTCTATGCATTCAACACAGCAGCCAGACAGGGATAGCGTAATATCTCTTATTAAATTAAATCATAGAGTAAGATTTTTCTGAAGAGCTTTTCTGGACCATTGACATCGGGCATCAGACCTGTTTAAAGAGACAGCAATATGTCTGGAAAGAATGAGATGTTGTGCTTTAGTATAATGTAGGTGGACTACATGGACTGTGTAATTTGTGAAAAAAGGGCCCTGACCTACCTTAAAAAACACCAAAACACTGTCTTGAATGTGAAGATGGTTTGTAGGATGATAAGATCTAGGAAGATAACTGGTTTCCTTTTGGAGACAATAAAAATGAATAGCACAGTGTTATGATTAACACTCAAGTGTGTATGCATCAGGTTCAACAGTGCTGTTCTGAAGCTGTTGGTCCCTTTAGACAATTATTAGGCAATATTTAAGGCTCTTTATAAAAGTTGACAGATTCATAAGAAACCATCCATATGTATGTATTTCCTTATACTCTTTTCTTCTGTACGATCTGACTTTAAACAGTATACCACATCTCTGCAGAATTCAGATTCCCATTATTTTATGTCCAAAACCCCCAAACTTCTTTTGTTTCATTTTCAGTTTTACTAGATGCAAACCACAGGGAGACTATAATTTTCCATGGATAGTCGTGCCATCTTGAAAAACGTACAGCTCATTTCTATTGCATGATATGCTGTACTCCGTCCACAACTTATCCACAACTTATTTTTGTGTGTTTTTTCTGCCTGTCTGTGGTTAAAAACAGCCTGAACTGTTTCTGTGTAGTATGGAGGGATTTTTGTTTGGTCCTCAGAGACTAGCCTACTCCCCAAAACCAAAATTACAGAGTACGCCGATCTGGGTTGGAGGGAGGGAGCAGTACAATAACAGTGATGCAAACATCTGAGCTCTCATGGACAATTCAGTTCTGTAAAACATTTTAACTTAATTAAAAACCCTAATTCCTCTGAAGATAGTCCCAAACTTCTCGACCAAGATAAAAGGGTCCAGACAAATGAGACAGCTGCAAACTGTCTGTCATTTTGCTTGTAAAAGGAACCAGTTTTGAGAAAAGAGGTCTGTTTGCTGGATTTCTGTGGAACCATTACACCCCCCCCTGCATGCAGACAGACTCCTCACTCCAGTTACATGCATTCTCTAATCCCCCAGACACCACTAGTGACCAGAGACGCACAGGTAATGACACATTCATTATTGTGAGCCAGACAGCAAGTCAACATATGCTCAGATGGTTAACAAGAATAAACAGATGGTGAGATCAAGATACGCAGCTTAGGGTTTAGCTGTAGATTCTCTTGATGACCTTTAAACCCCCTTTGAGCTATGTAAAACATTAGGTCAGTGTTTGAGCATGTGGTTGCCTGTGCGAAACACAGCAAAAATATGTAACCACTGCACAGTCAGTACACATATGTAAGTATATGCGCAGGCATAGAGTTGCGGAAAAAAATTATTAGACCATCAAAAGTCATCAAAAACAATGGTTGTGCAGTTAAGTACTAACTCCTGTGTGTATCATGTGACAAAAACAGACAGAAAAGAAAACATGGAATGCCTAAAAGCACTGTTTTTGTTAGTACAATGCCATAGATATTGATGTAAGAACTTAAGTGATTTTGGTTATTATCAAGAAAACATGGAAAATGGATAGATATCAACTCTTAAGTTAAACTCTCTTTGTTGTTATTATATTTGTCCAAACAAATGTACCTTTAGTTGTACCAGGCATTAAAATAAACAAGAAATTGAAGAAAAAAACACAAGGGTGGTCTAATAATTTTTCCATGACTATATGCATAGTATTTATAAATGTTGCACTGCCTTTAGTGATTTTCATACTATCAGACATCATCTGTGTAAATATTCACTTTTATTTTGTTGTATTTTCCATTACTCTCCTCAGGATATATCAGTATCAGTCACTCTTAACTGTCACAGGTCTGGTGCTGTAGCTTTGACACATTTTTTATCAGCTCTGAGAAGTTAAACTCAGACAGTTTATTCAGGGAAAATGAGAAATTCTTGGAGGTATAAAATCGCTGTACTCTTCTGTGAACAATAATTTGTTTGACTGTTCTAGCAGATGCAGACAGATTACACTGCTTTGTGACCATAAAATTTTACTGTTTGCATATGTGTGCATGTTTCTGTGTGTATAGTACACAAATACAGTTAAGAAGATGGGAGTTTGGGGAACGAGTCTGAGTCAATGTGTTTAATATCCCTTTTGGAAAAGTTTTATGTTCATGTTTTATTCACAGGAATTTTCTCTTCGTATTTTCAGTTCAGGGACTTCACGTGAACTGGAGACAAACTCAGTCTTTGTTTCTTTTGTTTCAGGTTCATTTAGTTTTCTCAACACACTAACACAGAAATACAGATTACAGCAAACCCTAGAAAGTGAATCCTCAACATGCAACAGCAACTGCAGCTAACTGTTCCATTAGACTTTGATTTTACATCTGCATCCAAGTTGGAAATAGTTTGCACGTCTTTCCAGTGATGTGGACATCCCTCCTATTCTTCTCCTTCACTTCAGTTTCTATTTCTTTTTACACTTACATGACTAAATGTGGAAACTTAAGCGCTGACATCAGTGGGGCATTTTCCCAATCAACTACTCTCTTGTGGTGTCTTAAATCGACCACAAATATGTAGGAAGGCACATGGCTGTATGAAGGATTGTGTGTTTTCTTTGACCCAAACAGTTCTTTCCTGTCTTCCTGCTGTTTTGGCTTTCAGGAATGAGCTAAACACAGAAAGCTGTAGTTCCAGAGAATAAGATGCTGTATGACTTTGGTCAATGACATGTGACAATCTTGGAGATATTGGAAACAAAGAACCAGATTTTTATTAACTAAATCATATGCAAGAAATTGAAACAAATTATTTTCTTTTCGACTGGCCATTTTATACTAAGACATCATTGAGTATTTGTAGGTTAATGCATATGTGTTTAAAGAGTAAAAAAGTGTCAGTGTAAACAGAAAGTTAATTTAAAACAGATAATTTCTTTCATCATAATGCAATGGAGGCTGTTGAAAGGATTCCCTGAACACTATGTTGCTTTGATCAGAAGCTCCAAACCTGTGGGTGAGATATTTTAGAAGTCAGCAGAAAAGGACAAGATCTTTTTCCTCCTCATTAAAATTATATAGGAAGCACATCTTTGCATTTTTCTTGTTAAGTCCTATTTGAAGGCCATAGACAGCGCATCAACACTCACAAACACTACACAGCACATCATTACCGCAGCTTTTCAGTCCTGGAAAGCAGATGTTCTATTGAGAATCTACCCTTCATGGTAAATCATCTTCAGGCTAGACACAGCATTAAGTTCTCTTCATTCCAGCTACAGACAAACACACACTTATGCACGACACTTAGAAGACCATAAATCACAGGATTTTGGCTTGAGAAGTAGAGACAGCATAGTCACCAGGAAACAAGGAGATTTGTTTACTTCACTATGCAATTAAAAGATCAACTATTACCAGGGGGCACAGTTCAGTTTGTACATCAGCTAGTGTATCTCCAAAGTTTGTAATGATAGTAATAGTATGTCTGTAAAACAGTTTAGAAAGGACCTGTGAGTGAAAAGAGGTGTATTTGAGGTCTTACTAGCAAACGATCCTGAAAGAGATTTTACAATAGAACACACACCAGTACTGACACAGAGAACAATCACAGGATTTGTCATATTCTGACTGGCTCAGTTTAACAATAGATATGTTGCAGATGCTCTCTGCCCATGGATTCATTCTGCTGGATTTATGCAAATGCAATAACCATCTACTAATGTTACTGGTGGTCAGTGATAACTGTGATAACACCTACAATACACTGATTTCTACGTGGAGGTTTTGGTTCAGATTGTCATGCCTGCAGCCAGAAGTTAGTCTGGTTTTGTCTGTCTTTTATGTTTGTTTGTCACTTCCTGTTTTATTTTGTTAAGTTTCCCCTCATGTGTCTTGTCTGTTGTCTTTACTTCCTGTTCCCTGATCGTTCTCACCTTTTACCTGATTACCTGTCTCCGCCCTGATTTGCTCCACCTGTGTCTAGTTGTCTTCCCTCCCTTTTGTGTATTTAAACCCTGTCTCTTCCCCCTGTCAGATGCCAGTTTGTTACTCTTGCAGTACTTACCAGCGTTCTGATCTTGTCTGTCTGTTTTGGATTCCTGTTTTTGACCCTTTTTTGCTTACCCGGTTTTTTGCCTACTGCCTGCTCCCTGTCGGTTTTTCTGCCTCATCTGATTCCTGTTTCTGATCGCCTTGCCTGACTTTTGGTACGTGAGTTTTTGCCTTTCCCTTATGTCCTGTCGCCTGATTTATAGCTTGCCTGTGTATGACCTGTTTCTGTCCCTGACCTCCCTTTGCTTTTCCCCATTTGGGAAAAAGACCCCGCTAACCACACGGGGAGACGGGTTGTCGTTCTCGGTCCGGAGGACTGATTCGAAGAGGAAATTACCACCTATTATCCTCAAGATTTTGTCATTTATATTTTTCCTACACCTGTGTGTGACTAATAAATCTTTCGAACTTTACATCCTGACTCTGAGTTCTGCTTTTGGATTCTGTGCCTGTACTAGCGCCATTACACAGATTCCCAAAAATCCTGATACTCGTTCTCAGTCTTCACTGCCTCTTTTCTTCTCTAAAACTGCACCAGTGCAACACTGAGCAATACTAGACACTGTTAGCTCTGAGGGATGGTCATCTAATGTTAAGAGATGTTCACCCCAAAGAACAACAAAAACACAGATTTAAACATGAACTTCTTGTTAACACATAAGCATTCAATTCAGTTAGATTAGATTCAGTTCGATTCAGATCAGTTCAACTTTATATATAGAGCCCAATATCTCAATAAAATTGCTTCACAGGGCTTTACAGAAATTGCTGAATTGAAAAAAAAAAAAAAAAACCCACACACAATGAAAATAAGGAAACAGTCAAGTAATCAGTTAGTATACAGTTGGTGAAGCAAATGAATTAATGTCCTGGGTATCCCCCATCCTTAGACCTTGCTTCTCAGCAAGGAAAAATTCCAAAAAACCCAGTGGGGAAAAAAAGAAACCTCGGGCAGCCACTTTTGAAACAGTAGCCACTCCCCCAGAGGGGAGTGGGGAAAGGGACACAGGGTGAATAGTGGTAAACAGACTAAGTAAACTAAATATTGTAGATTATTAGTAGTTAAACAGATGATAGGACTCAGTGCTCTGTACTTCCCCCAGCATTATTTCTCCAAGGGCAGCTTAGACTGAACTGTGGGGTTAAGTCTGTTTTTAACTTGTCTGACCATAAGGCTTTTCAAAGAGGAACATTTTCAGTCTAATCTTAAATGTAGAGACTGTGTCGGCCTCTTTAATAATAGCTGGAAGCTGATTCCATAAGACAGGGGCTTGGTAGCTAAAGGCTCTAGCTCCTGTCGTATGTTTGGAGACCCCAGAACCTACCAGTAGACCTGCATTCTGACAGCTAAGTGTTCTGTTAGGACTGTACGGCACCAGAGCATCTTTGAGATAGGAAGGGCCCATACTGCTAATGGTCTTGTAAGTAAGAAGGAGGAGTTTAAACTTAATTTTAAATTCGTCTGGAAGCCAGTGAAGGGTTTGTAGCACAGGGGTGATGTGCTCTCTTCTATTAGTTCCTGTTACTAGTCTAGCCGCCGCAACCATTCACAAATGCTATCTTTGTGCTTTTCAAGAAAAGAAACCATATTTCTTTGCAGTATCTGAGTGAACTTCAGCTAATTAGCTGTGAAATGTGATCTTATTATGTTTTCCCTGCACTATAACATCTGGTCATGGTAACAGTAATTACAGGTTCAAAAGCATTGATCATATAGACAATATCCTATAAGCTGTTTTGTGCTGCTAGTATTTGCCAGTTCTATTTGCAGCTGTCAGGACAGGATGTTAGTGTTCCAGCTGCAGCTGCTTAGATGAAAAGCACTGGCAATTAGTTGTTCCTCCCCATGCTTTTTGCATAAAATCAACTACAAAAACCAGATTAAAATCAGTACACATCACTCTGATTAACATAATCTTAATGATGTTAATCATGGCTGATAAAGAGCTCAAAAGAGATGGATAAGGCTGATAATCCATGACTAACCAACAGTTAGTGTACACCTGGAGGATAACGCAACCAGCATCTTTGTGTGTGAAATAATGGTGTTCATCCAGGATGTCCGGCAAATCCATCACTATTTGAAGTTTCGATTGGAAGTTAAAAACAATAGGTTGAGCCTATTGTGCAATGACTTAAATGAGAAAAAGGTGTTCATCTTGGCTGGAACTGGGAAGCAGACAATAGAAGTTGGGGTGAGAATGGAAGATTGAAGGAAAATTTCAACATATACTGCAATCAGAGCTGGATGACCATCTAGAGGAGGTCATGAAGAGATCATAAAGTTACTGGAGTTGATGCAAGAGAGAGAAAGAGAAAAGCTTCCCAGTCAAGAGGAGGAGGCTTCAAATGCTGATTTTGTGAAAGCTAAAAAAATAAAAAAAAAATCGAAGGCGAGGAAGGCTCAGGGCAACTGAGCTGCTGCAGATTAAAGATGTCTGCAGCATGAATGAAGTGAACTCTGGAGAAGAGCTGCATGCAGCATCCTAAAAACCATGGGTAGAAGAGATTTAGTTGACTCTTCACACATAGACTGAAGAAAAGAAATAAGGTGAAAGAGTGAAAGAGTGCTGAAAAAAAAAAAGTTCCTTGGAATTCCATGTAGTGCAGTTACAGAGAAGAAACTGAAAGAGCTGCATCAGCAGATTGAACTCTGCAGCAGCTAACTCCAGGGAACCTCTGAGAGGCCCTGAGTGTGGGGCAGATTCGTCACTTCACACATCCAGAAATCAAACAGTAAGTAGAAAGAAGACAAGTACAGTAACAGCAGCAGTCCTGGTTGGGTTAACTGAAACATATGGTGACATACAGACACCATCCAGCCCAGACACTGAAATACAGGCTTTTAATTTAAATGGATAAGAGGCATAATTTATCACTTTTTTGTAAACAGATCTATATTATACAACATGGGAAGGAGCAGCAGTGGTTGGGGAAACTACTGAGTGAACTTGACTGTACTCAAAAAATCTAATTGTACTCGATATATCTAATTATATTTCCTTCTATATGACATTTTTAATAGATGGAATTTAGTAAAATATAACACACAACATCCATTTATATCCATATAAGCTGAAACACCATACAATGTATATAGGCATGCTAGTGAATCATTAACATGGGAAAACTATACCTCCATAGAGTGTCTAAGGGTTTTATTATTACTTAGGAACGGCAGAGGTTATGTTTTCAACAGGGTTTGTTTGTCTGTTAGCAAGATAACTCAAAAAGTTATGGAAGGATTTGGATGAAATTCTCCGGAAATGTTGATACTGGCACGAGGAACAAATGATTAAATTTTGGTGGTGATGGGGAGTGGGTGGGACGACTGATCTGCCTTAGCGGAGGTCTGCGCACTCCAAGTGTTTTTCTAGTTTTATCCTATGACCCAAAAATGTACTGGTGCAAGTTGATGTCAACACTATTGCCAAGTTTGATCATCCTAGTTATTTTTGTTCTTGAGTTATCATGAAAAATAGTCAGAAAATAACATACAAACATACAGCACTGACCACTCCTCCCACAATGAGGTACAACAGTAGCCTTTTATAACCAAAAAGACCAAGACACAGAGAAATAACATATTATTTTCATACACTTTTACAGCAGTTATGTTGGAACGATTCAATTAATATGCCAGTGTCTTCACAAGAGAGGGATTTGAGGAAATGTAGTTGAAGTCCACCTAGTCGTCTGAAGTTTGTGTAGCATGTGTACTGTGTTAAATAATCCCTAAGTATTGCCTTACAGACAGACAAATATTTTAGAAAGTTATAAGATATCACTGGAGTCCCATGTTTTTTTGTTTTACACTGTTATTACCTGGTGATACAAACTCAATGCCCAAACGCCAGAATATCATCCCCATTGGGTTTCTGCAGGTAAATACACCACCACATACCCCATGACTGAAAGGGAATATTATCCTTCATCTGTCTGAGTCTGTATAGGTCTTTTTTCTGACTGATTCCTCTTTACAAGGAGCACAGCGACCTCTAAGTTAATGCAGGTAGTTACACAGTTTGTTGGAATAAAGTGGGTCCCACAGTTGAATTTACTGCCGTGATGACTGGTTTGTAGACTTTAAACTTCACATAAACAATCTGCTTTAATAGCTTTTCCAGAGTGCACAAGAAAGTACCCCCTCGCCAAACACAACCTTAATATGTAACAATGAATTCACAGCAGTATTCACTATTTATCTGGTTACATTTTCAAGGACATAATCAATATGACAAGGCATCAGAAAAGTTGCCATTTGTGACTTGGTGAGGATGCTTGTGTTTTTGTTCCAAAATGCTCTGACAGCTGGTGTAAACAGCTGGTGACATTAATAGATGGCTCCCAGAGCGACACAGCACCGCAGCACTGTGACACACCACAGCCCCTATTAGTGGCTGAGGTTTATGATGCTGCCATTCTATTAAATCACAAATTGCAGCTTTCGAGACTGTAAAAGGTCTAATTAAAGAAACATGTCACTTCAACATATAAGATTTTACTTGTATGTTATTGGCCATTACACAACTGTAAAAGAGATACTGGGGTTATCTTAACAAATATTCTGTCTTGCGAGGAACTAACAGAAGAATAACAAGGCATGCAGTTTAAAGGTAATGTGACACGTTGTAATAATTTGAATATACATGTAAAAAGTGGTGCCAGGCACAACAAACCCCTGTACTGTAGCTTATTTTATCATCAATCCAGCTGATGTCATCATGTCTATGCGTCTGCTGATGTCAGCATATCAATTGCCTCTATATATGTGCCAAGTTTGAAGTAAACTGAAACAAAATTGATGTTTTTATAGACATTTGAAATTTCACCCATTATAAGTAAATGGGAGAAGAAAAGAGATTTTAAAAATTCATTAAAAATAATTTGAACTTTGACCTAATATTCCCTAAATATAATCAGATCTGGTATGAATTCAACCAATAGTTTTGCTGCTAAAGTGTTAACAAACAAAGAAACAAACAAACCAAACCAAACCAAAAACAACACCCCTTGCTTCCCCTTTGAGGGGTGGGGTAAAAATGGTTAGAAATGAAATTACGTGTGATGGCCATGAGCTAGGGTCAACAGGGAACTAAAGGCAATATTTACTATGATGAGCTGATTGGGGTTATAGAAGCCAAGTCATTCCTTTCAGATTCAGATTCAGATTCAGATTACTTTATTTGTCACCAAGGGGTAATTCAATTTGCAGACATGGATCACAGCAAAAAAAACCCAGGACATTAGATATTAGACACATTCCACCATACACACAGATCTGTCAGTGAACAGGGCAGCTGAAGGGTCCAATCATAAAGTGCAGCAGTGACAAAGTGCAACAGTAACAGTAAACAGATAAAATAGATTATAAAACCTAAAAAAACAACACATGTAAAAGAACACATGTACTTTACTTGTACATATTCATATGCACATTGCTTTGCTTTATACTAGGCTAGTGTGTTGACCAATGGGGAACCCCAGGTTCTAGACCCTCTGATACAGTTCATTCCTTTACTTTCTTTCCGTTCTTGGTAAATTCCACTGTTTTTTTTTTTTTTTTTAGTTGAATAACCTCTCAGCTGGCATGCCTGTTTCTGCACATGAAATATGACACCATGGCAATGTGGTCCTATTGTTTATCTGTTGCTAGGTAACTCACTTCAATGATGATTCTGTGATTCTGGGCATAGCAATGTGAATGGCCATTGGGAGGTCATTGTATTCCAAAATTACTAATATCTACCAAAAAATTGGTCCTATCAACTTGCCGTTTTTGCTAGTCTCTTCCTTGACCAAAAATACATAATTAAGTCAAACTGCATCACTCAGCTGTTTATGGATTTTGTGTGATGCCTGAGACACACAGACAGAGTCCACTTTCCTTTTATAATATAGGAGTGGTAACAGATATCCTCCAACATTGTCATACATCATTTTCAATAATTAGGCTTTACACATTTTGTAAAATATCAAATATAGATTTTACTCCAAAACCCTATTTGTTACTTTTGAGTTATTACAGAGATGTTTGGTAAATTTGCTAATAATTAGGATTTCCTTAAATATGTGTGTGTATTCAGCATTTTCAAAAAATTAGTTTGGTCATTTCTGGAAAATGTCAGTATATCCATGTATGTCATGACATGGGTGATAATAAGATTAATTTTCTTCATTCAGGCAGTGACTTACCACTCTGTAGGAGGTCATGATGAATCATGACTTGCATGTTGATACACCTGAGGCAAAAATAAAGACGCAAACTTTAATTGGAAAATTTGACAAAACCAATGGATTTGAATTTATAATATAACTGAAAAGTATTGCCAATGATGAGCTGCAAGGAAAGATTTCTGTATCAATGCCACCTAGTTCAAAACTTAAAATATATATAAATTGGGATGAAATGTTATAATTTATGGATGTTCTGGAGGTCAAGGGAAAGACAATAATGGTTAAAGGTAAAAAGAGGCCATTTTAAATGATATAATAAAACTTCAAACTCATCGATATATAAACATGATTTCACTCCTTAATGGGCTACAAATTAAAACCAAGATAGGGAAATGGAGAAATTTTTGCCAAAATAAAAGAACATACAATTACATAACTAGAAAAGCACTTGGAGAGTGCATACCTCCACCAAGGCAGATCAGTCCCTCCCCTGACCACCACCAAAATTTCATCATTTGTTCCTTGTGCCAGTATCAACGTTTCCTGAAATTTTCATCCAAATCTGTCCATAACTTTTTGAGTTATCTTGCACACAGACAGACAGACAGACAGACAGACAGACAAACCAATGCCAGCAAAAACATAACTTCCTTGGCGGAGGCAATAAAAGACAGAGGTACAAGAATAATAACAGACCCAAAAGTAACACCTGAGGAACACCAAATACTGAAAAACCAAGAAAGCTGCCTATGCTGTATGTGTTCTGAGCTCTCTATACAACTGTCTGACAGGCACAGTGTGACAGTGTTTACTTCTTTAGACTACCAGTCCCCTCAATCAATATATGAACAGATAGTTGTTCATCAGACTCACATAACTGTTAAAGATCTATCCCATATCCTCCACCCAGAGTATGACCTATTACCCTCAGGGAGACGCTACAGAGCAGGCAGGTACAAAACCAACCGTTACAAGTTCTCTTTTCTCCCAACATCTATGGTACTGTTAAATAAGAAGCCTGTTCTGGTTAATGGGCCCTGAGCCCTCTTTCTTATATTTAACCTGCCTATGGTCTGGCTTTTAAACTACCCATGTTCTCACTATTTATGTGTTTTAATGCTTATATGTTTTACTCTTTAAGGAAAGGCATTGCTCCCATCTTTTTAAATTAATTTGTTGTATCAATTAATTATATTTATTCTATCTATTAAAGGAGGTAGAGGTGCAACATATAGATTAGGTGTAAAACATAACTGTTACTATGCTGACTTCAAAATTTTGTGACTGAGTGTGTTTTGTTATTGTATGTGTCTGAATGGCAGCATTAGCAGCCAGCAGAGAGCATACCCCGACGCTGTGCATATTGTAGCAGGGGACTTTAATCATGTGGATCTGAAGGCAGTGCTCCCTAAATTTTATCAGCATGTGGTGTGTGCAACAAGAGGAGCTAACACACTGGATAAGGTCTATTCAAACATCAAGCTTGGCTACAGGGCTAAACCACTCCCTCACCTGAGTCAGTCTGACCACATATCCCTGCTTTTGGTCCCTACATACATCCCCCTCAGGAAAACTGCTCCTACCACCATAAAGACTGTGAAAACTTGGCCTGATGGTGCTTCCCAGTAGCTGCAGGATTGTTTCAGAACAACGGACTGGGAGGTTTTTGAACGTCCAGACTTGGAAGTGTTCACCGATAGTGTCCTGTGTTATATTAAGACCTGCACAGACATAGTCACGGTGGATAAACACATCCGAGTCTACCCCAACCAGAAGCCCTGGATGACCAGGGAGGTCCAGCGGCTGCTTAAGGAGAGAAATACCGCCTTCAGGTCCAGTGACGGGGCTCTTTACAGCACAGTCTGAGCCAACCTGAAGAGTGGCATCACAGAGGCCAAGGCAGACTACAGGAGGAGGATTGAGGACCACCTGGACAGTAACAATAGCAGGCAGGTGTGGGAGGGGGTCCAGCATCTGACAAACTACAGGACTGTCCTCGTAGCTATCGAAGGTGACGCTGCACTGGCAGAGGAGCTGAACCTCTTCTTTGCCTGTTTTGAAACAGACCCACCTGACTCAGCTCTGTTACATCAAGTGGCACACAGCAGCTCCACTCTCATACTGGAGGAGCATGAGGTGAGGCGCACTCTGCGGGCCATTAACCCGAGCAAGGCTGAAGGACCTGATGGTGTCTCTGGTTGAGTGTTAAAGGACTGTGCAGACCAGCTGGCCGGAGTCCTTGCCAGGATCTTCAATCAGTCCCTGTCCCAGTCTACTGTCCCTACCAGCCTGAAATCCTCCACAATAGTCCCCCTGCCCAAAAAACCCCTCATCACCAGTCTTAATGACTACCAGCCAGTTGCACTCACCTCGGTGGTGATGAAATGTTTTGAAAAATTGCTCCGGAGTCACATCATAGGACTTCTTCCACCACAACTTGACCCACATCAGTTTGCTTATCGGGCCAACAGATCCATGGAGGATGCTGTGGCTACCACTCTCCATGCTACACTATCTCACCTGGAGCAGCAGGGGAGCTATGCATGGCTGCTCTTCGTGGACTATAGCTCAGCATTTAACACCATCCTCCCCCACAGACTGATGACCACGCTGGTGGACCTGGGGCTTCCACTTTCCATCTGTCTTTAGATTCTGAACTTTCTGACGGGTCGCACACAGAGGGTGAGAGTGGGTCCCCGCACTTCATCGGCACTCAGCCTCAGCACTGGCTCCCCACAGGGCTGCGTGCTGAGCCCCCTTCTCTACACCCTCTACACTCATGACTGCACCCCCTCCCACCAAAGCAACTCCATCGTCAAGTATGCTGATGACACCACAGTGGTGGGGCTCATCTCGGAGGGGAATGAGTCCGCCTACAGGGATGAGGTGGAGAAGCTGAAGGTGTGGTGCAGGGAGAACAACTTGCTGCTCAACACATCCAAAACCAAGGAGCTAGTTATTGACTTTAGAAAGAACAAAACAGACATGTTACCACTAATCATTAATGGGGACTGTGTGGAGAGGGTGGCAGACTTCTGCTTCCTAGGAGTTCATATTGAGGAGGGCCTGACCTGGGGCGTGAACACCACTAAGCTGCTGAAAAAGGCCCAGCAAAGACTCTATTTTCTGAGAGTGCTCAGGAAAAACAACATTGCACAGGGGCTGCTGGTGTCCTTTTACCGCTGCTCCACTGAGAGCACACTGACCTATTGTATCTGTGTTTGGTACAGCAGCAGCACAGCGGCCCAGAAGAAGGACCTCCACAGGGTCATCAACACAACCCAAAAAATCATCGGCTGCACCCTCCCCACGCTGGAGGAACGGCACAGTTCCCGCTGCATCAAAAGGGCTCAAAACATTATCAAGGACCCATTTCATCCGGGTCACAGCCTGTTTGAGTTACTGCCATCAGGAAGACGGTATAGAAGCATTAAAGCCAGAACAAACAGACTGAAAAATAGCTTCTACCCCACTGCAGTTAATGCACTGAATGCTGCTAAAAGATAGTGCAATAGGATGTGACTGTGTCTGTGTGTTTTTATCTCTTAATCTATTTTATGGTAATATGATTCTATTCTATTCTATTCTATTCTATTCTGAATGCGAATGCAGCAACGTGTAGCACTGTTGTCCAAAACAAATTTCCCGTATTGGACAATAAAGTTTATCCTGATCCTGATGACAATAATTTTTAATTTTCTCCTCTTCAATCACTGATAGGGGCAAGGAGACAGATGAGCACTGGCACTAGAGCAGTTTTGGATGCTGTAGGTCTCAAAATTATTGTCTTCCTGGTAAGAAAAATAACTATAGGAAGGGCAAGAGCTCTTGGCTGCTTGACAGTGAGTATTGGCTGACAACAAGATGGATGAATCATAGTTTTACACTGGATTCATTCTTCAGTTGTGGCTATAAAACAGCAAAGTGTGAGCTCTTCATATGGTAGGTACATCAGGAGATATGCTGTACTACACAGAGGAATGGTTTAAAGTTGTGTCTCTTCTTACATGTCTCTCCTTAAGTCAAGATTTCTTATACTGAACCATCATAGCACAACTGATGTTTTGTTAATAGTAAAGTGAATAAACACTCAAGGACTTAGCTCCCACGAGAAGTAGATACTCCTATAAAGAACAGTGCCATTACATCATAAAAAGGCTGGAAACACTGCAACTAGATACAGTATTTAACACACAGGAGTATTTATCATGCATCTTGGGTTGAAGCACATTTAAGACCATTTATGTAACTGAATCAATTTCAACATAAATGTAGGACACGTTAGAGCCAGAGAACACATCTGCATGTACTGAACTCTCAGCCTGAAGCTCATGGTTAGTTAGAGATTGCCAAAACACGCTTAATTCCCCAAACAAAGAATTCTTTAACAGCAAATTATTTCAGCCCATAAGTGACAAAGACCATATTGTACATATTCACACATGAAACTGGTTTTAGGCACTGTCAGGATAAGACTAAATTAACTTAGTATGGTTTGTTGGATGCACAAACCAGCAGGTCTGGACAGTACTTCAGGTCTAATTTGATCAAATCTACTCCTGAAATTCTCCATACAGACTCCAAAGAGGACATCCTCCTCAGCTGCAGCGGAGTTGAGTGAATAAAGACTGCTCAGTCAAAGAAATTATACTGAGGACAATGAAAGAAAAAACTTGCCCAGAGGGTGACTTTGACTCTTTCCAGGTTGCTGACTCGTGTGTTTAAGCTGCATGCAGTGCTTTAATAAGATAATAGGGGCAGATGGCATAGTAGCAACCCCATCTCCTTTGTTTTAGTTAATGGACAGAGCCAGATAAACTTCTGACACTGCAACTAAAAACATATTATGTACAACCAAAGGAATGTTGGAGTGTATTTTTTTGTAGTATAATCTTTCATCTTTGCTGTCATCTGTTGTTAATGTGATGTATAAATTGCATATTTATAACAGAGTTCTGAATGTTTAACATAACCATTAGATAGTACTGGGAGAAAAATCACAAACATAAAAAAAGTAAAAAAAAAAAAATAGTGGATTCCTCAGTTTGTTAAAGTAGTTAAATGAGCTGTAATAGTGCCAACTATTAATGAATGTTCAGGCGTTTTATCTCAGAAGGAAAAATTCATCAATAGCTAGGACTTTTTACAAGAAGAATTACAAAGAAACATAATTGTTCTAAGTGCTTAAAAGCCACAGTACTGGAAAAAACAAATGAAAACTGATCATCTTAATGGATTAGTTCTCTAGAACTTCTATTCAAATAAGCTCCACCAAGCTCAAACAAACTGTGGCCCATCTTTCTATGCAAATGAATCCTACATGAATGCATCTATTTTCTTTGTGCCACTGAGAACACTGTACTTCCTTGGACTAATGTTTGCTTGCAGGCAGGGGAAATATCCGGAGTTGGATAACTTGTCCTGGTGACCTCACTCTGTACTCCCCATAGGGAAAACAGCTATGTAGCCTGAATATGACTTTAATTAAACCTTTGTCTAGATGAGGGTTACGCAGACTGAGTGTAGGGTGTTGGCTGTGAGCCTGGGGTCCTTTCACCTACAATATGTTAACTTAAACTGTGCTGTGTTTGTTCTTCATAGTTTATATTCAGCAACTGTAGTACAACAAAGCTGGGATATAACCTGAAAGTCCCTGGAGAGAAATTGGGAACATTAAAGCCTCAACCCTGAGTACTCCCAAAAGTCGTAGCTATTAATATGAGCTTGTTCTTGTTCAGCATAATTTTAATACTTTGGTTCCTATGAGAGTCAGGATGAAGAATCTTTCTGCTCAAGAGGGCTGATAAAAGAGAAGAACGTATTTTGCCTTGGTTATTACTCTGACGTTAATGGCCTTTAATGACATGAGAAAATTACCAGATATCTCATTGTCACTTTAATCATCCATTTCTTCTCCCATTTTCCATTTTGCATATTGTTCATTCAGAGCATTTGGCAAAGTCAAATTGAAACTTTGCAGTGTTGCATCACTGAAAGATAGTAACACTGGGTAACAAAAAAATGTTTTTTGCAAGTTTTCTAGGTTTTTTCAACTGAATTAGGACCATTTTGCACCGCTAAATCCAAAAATGACATCTGTTTTTCTCAATCAGGTCAGGTTTTTTGCTAATTTGATTTTGAAAAATGTGATCTTTTCACAAAATTGATTACATTTTTGTGACTTTATCGGTTGATTTTTTATATAGTTCTCACCCAAAATAGGTTTTAAGAGAAAAAAAATCATTTTCTAACAGGATTCCTGTTAGGTACAATGGTGTATTCACTGCAGATGCAGCAGAATACGTCAGGCTTATTTTTGCAAGATCTTCTAGTCGAAGCCATTTCATTCACCTGTAATATTAAAAAAAAAACATTAATCATAAATTGGCAAAAGTAAAATCTTCAGAACTCGTTTATTGCAAGAAATATGAAAGAATTTTGTATCATATGATGTGAAAATGCCCATAAATGTAAGCAAAAATGTTAAAAAGCCAATGTGTAGCATAGTTCAGAAAGTTGACCTGATTGAGCAAAATTAATGTGATTTTTGGATTCAGCACACCAAAATTATCCTAAATCAGCTCAGAAAACTTAAACAATAAATTTGTTGTTGACCAGTGTAATAGATTAGATTTCTATAGTGCTTTTCAAGGCACCCAAAGCACTTTATATTATTGATCCATTATTCATTCGTTCTCACATTCACACTCTGGTGGTGGTAAACTACATTTATATCTGACTGACGGTGGCGTGGCTGCCAATTCGCACCAAACCTATAACCATACACCAGTTTGAGTGACACTGGAGGAAAGGAGGGTGAAGTGTCTTGCCCAAGAAACAGATTGGATTGACGAGGATGGGGTGGGATTCAAACCGCCAACACTCTGGTTACTGGACGACCCACTCTATCTCCTGAACCATGGCTGTCCCTGATAACTTACTTACAATACAGTGCAGGGATTTACTGGTGTTATGTGTTATGGCGCCACAACAAATTACGACTGATATTTATCTATTCTCCCTCCTGTTAGTTTGGTTTAATGGCTCTTATTATTCTAAACACAGATAGAATTTAATTGAGAAAGCATTCTACACTACAGGCTGTTCTCCTCTCTGACACCTATAGTTAATGTCTTTTTCTGCTTGGCCTCATTTGGCTTTGCAGTCCATTTGGCAATATGGTGTGATCCTTTTATCCACAGTGACACCAGGACAAACAAACCATAACAGCTTATTATATCATACTAAATAAATCTTGCAGTGAAGCACCCACAGACAGTAAAAATGTTAGATAATAATGTTTAACCCTTTCATGCATGAATTATGAGAACCATAATCAAGATTTTTTTTGCTGAGTGTTTTTATTCCTCTTTAGGCATGAAAAAAACAATGTTATTGAAAATTTTCTTATGAGAAATAAATAAATAAAAAAAAGTAAAAAAAAAAAAAAAAAAAAAAAAAAAAAAAAAAGTAATAATAATAAAAAACATTCTTAGGAACCTATTTTTCATGAAGTTGCAAAAATGTCCACTCAGCTGAACACCATGCATTTAAGTTTTGAAACATGCATTTACTGATAATTGTGTGAAAATTATAACTATTACACTCAGGGGAGATCTACACAATGTTACCAGTTCATGTCAGAAACGATATGTAATGTCTTAAAACTTTAATAAAGATATGTGTAAAAAAAAAAAACCAAACCAAACAAAACAACAAAATCCATGAATATACAAGAGAACAGCTGTAGAATAAGTGTCCACTGTCCAGTATACATGAAAGGGTTAATGTGTTGAATTCTTTGCTTTTCAAACAGGTTTAAAAGCGAAAAAACAATACATGTGTCAGTTTACTGAGACATTCATGATGAATATTCTACAGTGTAATGCACAATAAATATTTGTATTACCACAAGTACAAATTGCGACACAGTGAGATGATCAACTTTTATCCATCTCCATATCTTTCATTGTGTCCAGCTGTTGTTCTTGCACGACAAAGCAACACAAAGAAAAGAAAAGAAGAAAGAAAGATGAAGTGAGGGGTGGAATTGTTGGAAGGAGAAATGATGCAAAACAAATAGGAGGGGAAAGAGGGGGAAACAGACAGGATGAGAGACAAACTGTGAGAGAACAGTCAAATGAAAACAAAACAAGTGTGAAAAAACACATTCAGTTGTAATATAGTAAAAGGAAAATAAAGCTGAAATTGATTCTTTATCCAAGTTTTGATTTGTGAACTTGGGGTCTTTGAAGTGAACGGTCACCTGAAGAGAATGAGAACTGAGAGCCAAAGGAGGGGGTTCAGTGCACAGAGATTACATCAAATGGGAATTAACTTTATAGCCATAGCAGATGGAAATAGGGGATCATTTGATTTGTCTAAGTAGCTGTATCCGTACGTTTATGTTTGTTTGTACATGTCTGCTTCCAGTGCATTGTCTGTTTAATGATTTGTGACCAGAGAAAAAGACAGAGACCATGAGTGAGACATACAAATAGAACCAATGTCAAAATACTGATAGAAAAAAAAACAGAGGAGGGGGACATAAGTCACATCACTTTACTGAAGTCAGATTTAAGGCTTGTACACATTGGGGGAGGTTTTCAAGTTATTTGCTGATGAATATTTACAAAACTATACACACTGGTGGCAATTTGAGTTGGCGACCATTCCTACTCTTGTTCAGTAAAATGTTGGAATATATCTATGCCGACACGGTGGTGCAGTGGACAGCACCTCACAGCAAGAAGGTCCTGGGTTCGATTCCAACACCAGTTGATGGGGGTGGGACCTTTCTGTGTGGAGTTTGCATGTTCCCCCCGTGTCTGTGTGGGTTCTCTCCGCTCTACTCCAGCTTCCTCCCACCATCCAAAGACATGCACAGATGGGTTAATCGGTTAATCTAAATTGCCCATAGGTGTGAATGTGAGAGTGATTGTTTGTCTATATATACTGAACAACAAAAGAAACACAAGTATGTTTCGGTATTGGTTTATATGGGAGTTTTATTATGAATATTGGTTTCATATGAGATATTTATATCCAGCTGTGAAATTTACAGTGGCAGTACATTGAATTGTGTCCATGAGCACTGAGTTGACGGTCACGGAGATGGGCCAAGCGAATATGGCGATCCTGATTACGGGTGGTCACATGTGGTCTTCCGGATCTTGGTCTGTCCCGAGTGGTCCCTGTGTCACGGAATCGTGTCCTCAGCCTACTGATGGTGGACTCGTGCACTTGCAGACGTCTGGCAACGTTGCGAGCCGTTAAACCAGCATCAAGCATACCAATGGCACGTTCTCTCAGATTATCGTTAAGGCGAGGCATCGTGGTAATGCAGTAACTTTTAAATCTTACCATTTCTTTTTATAGCCCCTGGATAAACAAAGGGAATTGCCACTCCCATTTGTTGCTCCCACTACCATATCACTCAAAAAGTACCGCACCTCCGATATTTTGTACACGTGCTCAACACCACTCGTGGTTGTGTTTGCCTGCAAACACATGCTCCAATGGTTACAACTCACTTATTTTAATGTGTATCTCAGTTGACAACTCAATAGGACAGCTGAACTCTTGCCTAAATTAACGACCAAAACTTGCGTTTCTTTTGTTGTTCAGTATATGTCAGACCTGTGATGAAGTGGTGACATGTCCAGGGTGTACCCCGCCTTCACCCATAAGTAACTGGTATAGGCTCCAAGCGACCCCTGTGACCCTAGTGAGGATAAAGTGGGTTCAGAAAATGAATGAATGAATATCTATGCTGTTCAACGGAAGTACGACTTAATTCAGCATCTCCTCGAGCCTTTCTGCAGCCTGTGTCTATATCTGTCTGATCCAGTGTCTTCTGTTCCTCCATGTCCAGGTAAAACTCATACAGACTCCTCATTATCCTGATAGTCTGCTTGTTTGATGCTGCTGCTCCACACATTGTCCTTCACTGGATTATCATTATAATTTTTGTCTTTCATACTAAACCATGTGGATAGAAATCAACAGGTGCTGCTCCAACATTGTTACATCACATCCATTTCACACAAATGATTAGTCTGTGCCTTCCTGATTGCAAGAGCATGGAAAGATTGCTTTTTTTTAGCTGCTAAATATTCAAATCCTGTGTGAAAATACTAATGACTTAAACACTGGGCTGAAAAAAATATTGATGTGTGCATTAACTGCACATTAAAAACCCTACCTGTGTGTAAAGGTCTTTAACCTTCCTCTTGTGTTAGGGTCGGCACTGACCCATTTTAGGTTTTAAATGCATAAATGCACCACATAAAATTTGTTTATTGCATCGAGGCTTTTTGACTTTGTCAGGAACCTCTATTTCAAGAAAATAATCCCCCCCCAAAAATTTTTCTACTAAATTATGAAATGCTCTGGTTGAAATTATGACCTTTGTGTTGTTAGGATTGGTTTCGACCCAGTAATAAAAATAGATAGAGCCAAAACTGATATCATAAGTGCACTGTCAGCCAACACACTGACAGCCAGTTTCTCTCCCAATCATGTGAGCTTTTGGGGATTCTCATTTTGCCTTGTTATCCAGTATACCTGCACAAAAACAAAACAAGCAAAATAAATAAGCATAAATAGGTCTACCTACTCATCATCACCTTAGTTTGAAGAAATATATGTCTGTTCTTTTCCTTGAATATTCTTTATCAGTAGTCCATGCTCTCTGTAAATTTCCCTATGGGATGAATAAAGCATCTATCTATCTATCTATCTATCTATCTATCTATCTATCTATCTATCTATCTATCTATCTATCTATCTATCTATCTATCTATCTATCTATCTAAAGTAGTCTATAATATAAATCTTGCTTTCTGCAGCCAGCCAAATATTGAAAATTTTAAATAAAATACAGACCTTAAGAAAATAAATACACTGTGACACAGGAAGTTTCAAAAACATTTGTACATTCAATATGATATATCTTATATTAATATTTGACAATTGAAATAAATTGGTAGGAAGATATGGCACACGACACCTGATTAAAACAAAAAATGTAAAACTTATCCATCCGCTCCACCACACCACTGCTGGCGAAGACATCGATGTAATCCATAGGGCGACATCATCTTCCCACCCTCCAACCTCAGTGTATGGCTCCCCATGAACACTATTGTGTTCTCTGTATGCAAAAGGCAACAAACAGTGTGCATTGCTGCCTATTTATGCCAGCCCTTTGGCCTATAGCTTTCACTCAGGATGCACATTTAAAAAAAATAAAATTATACCTAAAAAAGCTGATAAACATCATCATATGCACACACGTTAACCTAAATTCCCATAATAACCCTTGAACCCTTGAAAATAAAACATGATACAGCATAATATCCAATACCCGCAATGCAGCAAAGCAAATGTAAACACATCAAGTAGAATCCACAGTGTACACTGAAAAAGTAAATGAGTATTTGAAGCTTATGTTGCATAGAGACATGGCAGTCGTGCTAAGATGAATTAGTTCAATTAGGATCCAGGAGGTTTCATTCAAGCCAATATACAAATAAATCATTGGCTGAAACAAGATTACAAGGGTGTTAGCAAGCTAGTGCACTACCACCACACTATGAAGGCTACAGTAGCTAGCATAGGCGGCTAAATTAAACAAGTGGCACAGACATGAAGAAAGAAGTCAGCGAATCTACAGGTTACTCAAAAGAGAACAGTGAGATTTCAGGGAGATGAACCACAAGCTCCGAGTTATTAACACTGATTTGAAGGAAATGGCAAACGGGATTGGAGGTGCCCAACAGAGAGGGACACAAATAGAGTGTGGACTTCAAAGACATGCTGTCCCACATTTGAACTACAGGAGCATTTACAGACAAAGGCTGACAGACTCATTCAAGGACAAACAATATTTACATCCACAACATCATAGAAGGAGCAGAAGGGGACGACATCCAGGAATTGTTAGAAAGATGGATTAAAACACAGCTCTTCTGCCTGACGCTCCCCTCCAAATACAGCCATGTCACCACTCACTGGGACAAAACCTCCACCAGAATCTAAGCTGAGGTCAGTTGGACATGTTCCCTAGAGTTTAAGACCAAAGAGCTTGTGCTTCCATCGGCCTGGAATACCAGCTGCAGTATTGTGTAAATCTGGCTTTTCTATGAGTCAGTGCTCAGTCAGACACTCATTTGTCTTATATTTTATGTAGCCTGTTTTTGTTTTTTTTTAATTATTATGTATCTGTCTTACATAAGTAATATCACATTAATAGTCAAACAATGTATTTCATCAATGGCTAAACAACGTCACTTATCATACAACAAAAATCATGAGGATGAAAACTAAACTTAACATGCATTCACTGTTTGCCTCCTGACTTCTACACCTCTCTTCTACAACGGATCTTACACGAAATTTTCACAACTTCTACATCCACTGGGCCCCCTCCACTGCTCTATGGGCCCCCCACAAACACTAGGCCCCATGAATTTGTCATGTTTACCCCCCCTTATCGGCGCCCCAGGGCATACTGACAAAAAAAGGACCAGAGACTTACAAGAAAAATATTAAAGCCAATATTTTCATGGATAAGGAAGCCTAACAAGGTAACCAAGAGATGAGAAACAAATGGGATGATAGATCATTGTTTTTAGTGTATTTTGCAGCTGATTTAAGACCTGTTAACATAAGAGATGGTAACAGAAAACTAACACAAGAGGAAGATAAAGGTGTGATTTGTCTTTTACCTGATACTAACTCAACATACACTGACAAAAGTCATGTCATGACTTAGATTGAGTATTCACCTGACTTGACTTGATTTTGATAAATCATCCTGCTCAGACACACACTGAGAAGTCATGTGAGATTTCTAAAATATGATAAACTACGATACATACCATTTGGGAGGCTTGTGATTGATGGCTTAACTTTTCAGGTAGGATAAATCAACATATGGTCACAGGACTTGACTCATCATTCACTTGGGTTTTAGTTTGACCTCGCCTGGACTTGACTGAAATTTAGGACTAGTGATGTCCCGATCTGGATTTTTTTGCTTCTGATCTGATCCAATTTTTTGTGGGATTAGTTTTGCTGATACTGATCCAATACCGATCCGACACCGAATTTTTACCAAGAAATTTTGATTTAAATTTGGAGTCATTATTCATAGATTATTATGCTATTATTTTACTTGAGATCACAATTAGACTGAATGTGGAGCCTGAACTAAAACAAGTATGTCACCTTTGACTCTTAATAACTTTAGTATAATTTTTGCACTTTCCAAATTCATTCTGTGGGACAAATTAGAACCTTATATTTTCCACTGCTGTAGTGTGTTTATGGATAGGTCCGTCCAAGTATTATATGGGGGTGCTTTCTGTGCTGTGCGTTAATGATGTGAAGCGGGTTCCTCGTGAGTCAGGTTAGGGTGGATCAAAAGAATGTCAGTTTATTTGAGGGATGGGCTGGGTCGGGTCAAATAATTCCACAAAAGCCCTGCAAGTTGGAAAAAACCCAACTTGCACATCACAACCGGACCTCATAATGAGTACATAATGAGTGAAAGTGAAAGTTACAGACGCTTTACTAGTTCCTCTCAGCCTCCCGCTGTTGTGCAGCTTTTCCCTACCTTCGGAAACTTTAATTTGAGGGAGCAGGACATTTGTCCCCCCCCCCCGGATCGCCCGATCTCGTGACTAAATCCGATCCGATCTTCTAAAAATGCCAGATTGGCAGTCGATACCTATTGTAGATTGGATTGGGACATCCCTACTTAGGACTTGCTTGAGACTCGAAACTTGCTTGATGCTTGCTCATATCTGACCTAATCCCACTTTTGCAAAAACAAAACGATGCAAGACTGATGTAGAAAAGCTGAACTAATCCCCAAAACATGCAAAACAGCCCAAAAAAAAATGTAACAGTAACTTCCAATCCCACTCTGAAAAAAACAAATGAATGTTTCTGGTATGCAGAGGTTGTATGGAAGTGACTAAAGCTGCACACCTGGTCTGAACTCTCCTGTCTGCTGTCAGAGGTACAGTCCAAAGGAATGACGGAATGAAGCTGTGTGCGGTTTTTCAAAAAATATTTAGGGAGTTATTCTTGCTCTTAAAAATACAGGAAAACAGCCACCATTCACAACTAGTTTTTTTTCCTGCAGTGGCTGCAAGGGATGAAGTTTAGAGTTAGTAGGAAATGCAGCTTTAGCACAATTAGAGGGCAGTGGTTTGTGTTTACTTGACATTACTGCTAAAACACACAATTCTAATGAATGTCTAGTACATTTAGATGGATTTTCGACCTCCCAGAAGGCCATCTGTTTGGATTTATTTCAGTTCAACAACTTGTAGACAAAGAATTCATGCAGTGATAAGTATTGTTTGCTTTTTTTGTCAGATGCTAGCCTACACAGATGTTGAAAGATGTCAATTTAAACTGTGATTCAAATTTAGCTTGAAATAAAGATTTAATTAGACATTTATATTGTCCCTAGAAGCTGTAAAACATCTAAATGGGATGCATTAGGTTGAAGTGTTGACCTGGTTAGTCAAAGAATGTGTTTGAAGAGTTTTAACAAGACACGCATCTTTCATTCTTCCACTGGCACCTCAGCTGACCTGGACCGCTGACAACACCACCCTCTGGCATAAATGTGTTCAAACACACACTTCACAGTGATGCAGCTCTGTCCTCTGCAGCCTTTTTAAGTGGCCTGGGTGTACATGCATGCTTTTGCAGATGTGTGTGCATAGAGTGATTGTTTGCATGTTTAAGGAGGGAACTACTGTATGTCCACTCTTGGCTGCTAAGCAGACAGGCTGACTGTTTTATAGAAGCCCCTGTGCTTCTAGCTCCTCCTACTTACTTAAAGCAGTTGTTCAGATATAAGTGCCCTCAAGCTGTTTGAAGAGTTTGGCAGTAAACACTCCATTTAGGACAGTGCAGTGTGGTCCTAATATGGAGCTGTTTCAGTCAGTGTCGATCGAGAGTGGAGGAAGAAGGAGGCGGAGAAAAGTGTATGTTGATTAGCAAGGATTACTGTTCTCTATCGCCATAAAATGACATGGAATACCCATTACTAGTTGATAAAACTATTCCTGTGGGAGCTGTTCTGTGTCACGGAGGCCAAATGGTTCATGGCAACAAGTGGTAGAGAGTATCAAGTGCCTGTGGGAATGTTCGTCACATTAGGAATAAATAGACAGGAACACTGCAGAGCTAAATGATTACAAAGAAAACTGATCTGGGAGCACAACACTAGCAAGAAAAGCAGGCAAACAGATTCACAACAGCCAGTCTGAATTTAGAGCTGTGTTTTCCATGTTTAAAAAGCAGTTAGTTCACCTCATTAACTAACTGATGCAGTCAAAATGATATTTGGCAAACAGTTTACAAAATGTGTGAAACCACAACCATCACATCCAACATACAGTACATGACTCCAGTGTTCAAGGCCTAATAATAAAGAAATCATCCATTACAGCACTGATCGGGGGCAGATGTTTGAAGTGGACTGCAAACTATTTTGGAGCAAGATTTACATCTCAGTGATTATCTCTTCTGCTGGGAGCAAGACACCACCAGCATTTAGCTGTAATGAGCTGTAATGGGAGTGTTTTGCCTGTGCCACCCAGTGACTTACATTTTGTCTCTGTTTCCCACTTTGTTTCTCGGTCCATCAGGCCAGTCAGCAGCTGGAGGAAGTCCACTGGTTTAACAGAGGGGACCAGTGCAGGGTTGCAGCCCTCCTACACATGTGAGTGTGTGTTTTTGTGTGTAGTGTTAAACCAGACACAGGCTTGTGGGTCCTCTGAGAATCAGTTTTACTCTGCTCAGTCTCCGTCTCATTCTCTTCACACTCCCAGTGTGATCCAGCTGAGTGGGTGAAAAGCAAGAGAGAGAGAGAGCAGAGAGAGAGAGGCAGCTTTAATACAGTGGTAGTCAATCACTCAACGCTAGCAGTCAGAGAGAGAGAGAGAGAGAGAGAGAGAGTGGGGGAGAGAAGGAGAGATTGGAGAAGAAGCCAGTCGTTCGTCCCTCAGTCCACACTCTTAGTTTACAGGCAGCCAGGCAGATTTTCTTGGCTTGCACACTGCGCTCATGACAGGATTAGGAGTCGGGGACGCAGGACCAACCGGAGATCTGCAGGTCCTCGTGGACAAGCCAGAGCCAGATTCTCTCCCTGCACAGGTAAGACTGAAACCTTCATGCAACTCTAGTGAACACCAGATCTGTGTTATCTGCAAAGGATTGTTCCTCTGAAACTAACAGCAAATCCCCAATCCAATCTGATACAACATTCAGGATGCAAGAGAATTTTTGGCAGGCATTGTTTGGCACCACAGTTAAATTCTTGATGATAAAATTAGGTTTCCTGAAGCGAAGATAAGACCCTAGTGTATTCTTTTAATTTTTAATGTGAAACTTTTTCAAAATATCTTGTAATAAAGACCCACCACAAACTTAGTTTATGAGTGGTGTGACTTTTCCAGTTTCTTTCTCCTTTGTCCTCCATGAAGATAGTTGCCAGCAACTGCACAGATTACAGCAGGATAACTTTTTCTTACTTCCTAAGTGCTTTGTGGTCATTAATTGAAAGAAAAAGTGAAGCAAATAAAACTATGTTGGTGAGAGTGAGTTGTCTGTGTCTTGCAAAGAGGTGTTTGCAGACATATGTGTAAATGGGCCACGTGAAGCACATCTGAACAACACGTTCCTCATTCATTCATTGTTTTTTTTTTTTTTTTTTTAAACAAAGGGTCATGCCTCTTACAACTTGTTGAAAAAATGGGGAAGTCTGCAAACAAGGAGTAAGTTTGGTTGTATGAGACTTTAATCTGTGCAACCTTGTTAATTAAAGACTCAACATTAATTTCTCCTCACAAGCAGGAAAACTTAATGCATTCATTCTTTTTTTTCCATACTGTTTGTCTGTTTGTTATGTAACTGGCCGGTGGTCTCCCGCTTGCAACCTCAAAGTTGAAAGCACTCGTGCTGCCATGTTTATGGATTCTGTTTCCTGTGTGGCTCAATGGATAGAAGTGTGCAGCACTTCTGCAAAAGTGAGATGTTTCCCACTTGGACCCTCTTTGTAGACACTAATTTCCACGTTTCATTCAGCGGTCATTTATGAGACTAACAGAATAAAGTTTGATCCTAAGATTACAACATAAGGAGTAATCAGCTGCTCTAGTTATGTTACCACTGTTGCACATCCTTGCTAATATGTGTGTGTGTTCAATTATATGCACAGAAAGGTACATGTGCCTCTGTAAAATTTCAGTAAAATTCCAACCTCATGCAGTGCAGAGTGGAGCGGCATGTAGTTTCACTGTGGAATTCTGCTCCAAAAAAAGGGGGAAGAAAAAAGCTTGACTTGCAAGTTTACTCTTATTACAAAGTACAAGAGAGCCTTTTGCTCTAATTTCTGCTGTTTCAGCTTGCCGCAGTTACGTTTAAGTGGAGAACTTTGTAGTGAGAGGAAAAAGAGCGTGAGTGAGAGAATTTGGCTCAGAGTACGTGTGTGTATTTTGTGTCTTGTGTCTGTGTTTGAGTTACAGATGTGTCTGGCATCAATCCAAACCAATCAACATCGCTGGCTGTCAGGGAGACACATTGCATGCGTGAGCTCTGCAAAAAGGTTTATGACAATATTTTTTTAACCTGACTAACTGAATAGTTTTCTGAACAGAAAGATTAATTTTTACATACTAAGAGTTGAAAAGTTCATTTTTTATTTAGCGACTCCTCATTCATTTGCCCCCAAAATGTATAAGTCTGATACATTAGAGCTCTGCAGTAATCCTGTGTTCAATGTTTTAATGATGGAGTGGAGTTTTTCTGAGCTTTACGACAACATTATCTGCAGCTACAAAACGAGCAGAGACCACACTGATGCATGGATGACGTCAGCTGAAAACAAAGCTGGCTGGTTGTCACAAACACACACAGAGTTTCAAGGATGCACAGATGTATAAATGGGACAGTGACTACTTCCAAGTTTGCAGTTACTATTCTTGTGGGTGTGTTTAGACCCTGGAGAATAGGAGAAAGCAGAATTCTCATGGGTGTATGGGAACACATGCAAGAAGACACGCCAATGCCCCTTAATTAGGCGTTTTCGTAAGTTTGGTTTTATGAGTTTACCAACTCTGGTGTCTTTTGACAAGCCAAATTGCCATTTTCTCCCTCTAAACTTTTTTAGAAGTCCCTCTTGCTTTTCTTCCTCTTCCAAAAAATGAACTTGTCTGGTTTCAATTAGGCTCTCAGGGATGTGTGAGTGTTGGAGACTTTTCTGTGTTGCTTTCTCTCTCAATATGCAGTATATGTTCATCTCTGTCACTGTCTCATCCTCAGATTTAGGAGTTGAGGTTTGTGGTTCGACTCTTTCTCGTTTCTGCGGTGTCATTCTTTCCTTGTTCTGTATTCCTTTCTGTCTCTTTGTTAAAGCTGGATGGTCAGCCTGTTACATGGTAATAAGCCACAGACCTCTGGGCACACACATTCAAGAAACCCAGCCCAAAGGAAACACAGTCAGGTCAACTTAGTGGGAGGCTGGCTGGCAGAGGAAATAAAACAACTCACCTTATATGCTTGCTGCTACTTTCCAAGTCTCTGACAACTTTTTTTCTGTAATTAATTGCCTTACTGAGTGACTGACTTGCTTCTGTTTCTCGGTTCACATTTATTCATGGATGGAAGCTACATTTTTTTACATTTTTCAATCAGTACCTAAGTAGAAAAGACTCTTTCACTCTTGTTTTTGCAGCCTTCCCTGCTTGTTCTAACTTTTGGTGTAACAGTGTGGCCCTTGTGTTCTCAACTGTTTCTTCTTGAGGTCTGTGCTCTTTCCATCCCCAGTGCCCTGTTCAGTGTTACTGGAGCATGGAGATCCTCTGTGGGCAACCACACTGCAACTGTTCAGCCTCATGGCTTTGTGGGAGGCTTTTGCTTTGTCTTTCAAAAGCTGCAGCACAGACAAGATTTCTGAAGTTATTCTTCAACATTGGAAAAAGAGGTTGTAAGTTCAGCTTGAACTGTGTGCTACCGTCTGTTTGGAAGTAGGCTGCACGGGGAAGTGAGAACATTTGTTGTTTATATTCCATTTTTCTTGTTCCAATGTGTACATTAAAGTAGAAAAACAAATGCTATCCTGATTATGTAACGGTGCTGCAATGGTGAGAAAACAATAGAAGCCACCCTTGGTTAAGAACTACTCTCTAGGATATCTGGAGCCAACTGATTAATATCCATTTATTACTGAACTCTAGACAAATCTAAAAATGTACTTGCAGCTGTTTTCAGGTTGTCACACAGTGTGCATGTCCGAAAATGAAACATAAGAAGGTCTATTGTTAATGTGTGGTGCTGGTTAGGATATTCTTGTGGTTTTACAGAAGCAGTGTCACTTGAAACCAAACAAATCCCTCTGCCTTTGCCAGAGGAGACTTTCCTTTAGCTGACACCAACACATTTTTATCCCAAACAACTTCAGTCACTGACTCATGGGTTTTAATACAGTCTCTCTTGTCTCTCGGATTTTCTTTCATGATGACATAAACATGACTTGAAAATGCTTATTTATGTGAGAATCTTTTATCAGTATTTGTATCTGGATTCTTCCTGCACTACAGTCACTCAGTGCCGCTCTTTGTCTCAAACCCTCTCCCTGATGTAGGTGGTTTATATGGTGTTAAGAGGCCAAACAGTCTGGCTTTCCTCTGGTCTGCTGAGGCTAAATGAACCATTTGAAGCCAAATACTGGTCAGAAAGCATACACAGACCCTGCATCTTTGAGGTTTTGTCTCTTTCTTTATTTTCTTTATGTCTGTGCAAATGTATGATATGATATGCATATATACCACAAGCATACAAATCTCTTTTTTAAGAATTCTGTTTCTTTATTCACACATGTGCGCTTTGACCTCTCATTCCTTAGCAGAGCAGTATAACATCCTACTTCCCTGGCAAATGTCACCACTGATTTCCTGCCAAAACACCTGGTTGGATTACACTTTCCACTTCATCATGTAAAACAGATTTGTACAAGGTGCTACTGAACATGCACTTTACTTAATGAATGAGACGCTCTTATTTTTTAACTCTACAGGTTCAAGTCCTAACCCAAAGACAAAAAACCAAGATAACAAAGCACAAAGTAGGAGGAACACAGTAGGTAAAAGTAGATGAGTCTACAGTCCTTGCAAATGTTCCCAAAACAAATTCCACAAAGAGAAACAAGACAGTCTTAAGCATGGTTTGTTTTGATTCAGAGCACACTTATGATGAGTACTCACTGTCCATTACTTGCCCTCACATCAACTTGGTAAAATGTTTTGGATTGAAAAGCCATTAGTAAGATTTAATGTGGATTACCAAGTAAGGATTTTTCCCCATGTACCCAGCGGACTCATACACAATAGTAAAGTAGCTTTGCTTTCTGTCACATGTTGATAAATGAAAATGTATCACCTGCTGTCATATTAACTCTTTGACTGTTACTTTTCTCTTATGTAAGAGTTTAACTGTAGGATTTAATCCATTGAGTTGTTCTGCTCTGGTGCTCTAACCATAAAATTCAGCTGAAGTGGATAACCGTAAAATTACTGAGCCAAGAAATTTAAAAAATGAAATGCCCAATATAAAAACAAAACAACATTATCATTAACAACATTAACACTACCTTGGGCATTTTAACTACACCCCTGTTAACATTTAGGACCTTCACTAAACTGTGAACAAGCTAATAAAACTGTCAGCCAAACATGACACTACATAAAGCACAGACGGCAAGAATTTGATAGATGTGATAATATCTTAGACATAGAGGAGTAATTTTTTTTTTACTTTTTCAGACAGGTAGCCCACTTAAGTTGGATACCAGACAACTGAAACATATCTATCATATCTCATAGAATTTAATAATAACTATGTGCAATATATTGCATGATTCTCATGGCGTTCACTGAAGTTCAGCCCTAAAAAATGTTTTAAATTCTTCCCACACACATCTTTTTTCCAAAATGAAACATATTGCTGCCACATTTCATGTTCAGACCAAACTTTATTCTGGTTCAGGGGACGTGACAGTGACAGCAAATAAACAGTCTGCCGGATATTTAAAATAAAGCCTTTTGGTAAAGGAAATACTTGACCAGAACCCTGAGGGCATTCAGCTGGACATTTATAGACTGAGGGAGACAGTTTTTTTCCTTTGAGACTGTGCTGGGTTGGCATGGGCTGGACAGATGGGAAATGGCAAATAATAGTAGACTGGAATAACTAAATTGGGCTGGAATGAGCATGAGGTGAACCACAGAGACTGGTTTGGCCTAAATGGGTTTGTTATGGTCACAGCTGGAATGAGGCTTGGACTGAGCCTGTAGTTTTCTAAGAAGAGCTGGACTTTTCCTTAACATCAGCTGTGATGTGGAAAGGACCTAAGCAGTACCAGCTCTGGTCCTAATGGTTTGGAGGTGGTTCACTGACCATACAGGAAGTACGGACAAAAATACTCTATTAATATGCAGAGGAAAGTCAACTCTTTCATTAGGTTGTTTCATTACTGTGTGTCTGATAATCTGTCATTTGGTGGACAGCTTCACTGGTCATAAACATTACTCAGAGGTGTATACTGTGTGTGAGACTACTTAACAGATAAAATTGAAATGAGATGCAAATGAAAATAGTAATGTGACCAACTGTGAAAAAAAGAAAAAAATAGTTCAGTTCCTCCAGAATAATTGCAATGGCTTGCAGAAACTCTGCCAGTGGGTATTAAAGTTGTCTTAACAAGTCACTGTGCCAGTGTTGTGGCACTTTGTTGGTTTTTCCACACATTTGCCATCTGCAAGTCCCTAATACTTTATATATTAGGTGTATTCAAGAGGATGTGGGTTCATAGTGTTAGAGTGCATTTGCTCTGGTCTCAAACTATAACCTTGGCAGTGTAAGTACCATCATGCTTCACCTCCTCAGGACCACAGTACTGTAAATCAACCACATCTGCCAGACAAAACTACTTGAATCCAAAGCAGGTACAGAAAAAGAGAGAGGGAGGATATGGATGGATCCACTCAAATCCTCCCTCATTGCTTTCCATCTCAGAGTTTAGTCTGGTGTATGAACTGGCACCAGTTTCCACCTCCGTCTCAAAATGCACCTCTCAAAATGTGCCTCACAATCACGCAACACATATGACTATAGTCTGGAAGGATGTGCAGAGACAAACACAGTCACAACAATAATGGCATACCAACACAAATACAGAGAATGTAGATGTATACACTGACAGCTGGAGGCTTAACATAACCTTTGAATTTAGTTTTTTTTTTTTTTCGGGGGCTTCCAGTGATAGATCACTAGCAGTATGTCACTGCATGAAATGGTTGCAGTGGAGAGAATTGATCTTTTATGTTTCCTTCATTTAACGCAGTTGATAGTTGGACAGTTGAAGAGCGCTCAATGGACTGGAAAGTACGTCCCAGGATACATTCTCAGCTGTTTCTGTCTATAGCAAGCTAACATGCCCAGCCTGTTATTCACGATGGAACGACACCATCTGCATTGACAGGCTTGTTCCACTGTGTGAGAGACTGGAAGGCTGCATGGGGGCTGTGGTTTGGTACAGTTGGACTAAATCAGTGTGTGCATGTCTGCCTATGTGTGTGTGTGTATGTGTGTGCACAGTGTTTCTTGGCAGACCTGTGGACCTTGCCTTTTTTGCCTCTGATCACACAAGAGACCCATGACTCACTTATTTTACCATAAAACACAGAGGCACAGGTCCACATGCAGATGCATATTCACATTGTCAGGGAGGCAAAAGTCCAGAACTAGTGGCTGCACAGCAAAGAAATGACAATTACCATCATTATTATGCCATAAATATTAATGTTTCCAGTGTCTGAGTTTTCATATTTGCGGCTGGTGATAGTTTCACATTTTGGCAACAAAGAATGGCGAGACAGTGGAGCTGCAAGAAGTTAAAAAAGGCAGTAAATTGGTCTTATAGTAGCTGTTTGGACTGTAATGAATTTATCCAATGCTTTTGCTACTGTGCCTCTGTGCACTAATACAGAGATGTGGCTGTGCTATATGTTCTTAGACTGTCAAAAATGGTCAAGCAACCACTTGTGGTTACATAAATACTGACTGTCTTCTCTATGTAGACAAACTGTGGGTTGTATGTGACTTTGGCATCAGACAGTGGTTGTTTATGTCTACTGACAGTCAGTGTTGGTTTATTTAACAAGAATGATTTAGCTTTTCTAGAAGAAGGTGTATTTGCAGAAAGCCAAATGAAAGGGTCAATTCTGTATATTTCAAGACAATACAAACATGCATCTATTCTTTTAACACCGAAGGTCATACTTTCCCACAGTTATAAACCTCAGTATTTCATGAAACACACACAAAAGGTCTACAGAAAGATATTTAAACATTAAGGTAAGTAAGTCACCAGATATGAATGTTTAATAAATAATCAATAAAATATTAAAGCACTGAGCGGTCAGAAGTATGAAATATTAAAAGTCAGAGGAGATTTGATGTCATGAGGAGAACCAGTTGAAAAGCCTGCAGGAAAAGTGGGGAAGTGAAAACACATGGGTGTGCTTAGCTGAAGGTAGAAAACATTTATGGGGCAACCCAAAAAGAAAACAGCCTTTCACTCTGACCACATTTTAACTCTTTATATGTTAGCACGTTACAAATGTCTCTTTTTCTTTTCAAACACCTTTCCATGTTTCTCCTCCCCACTTTGATCTCTTTGCTAATTCTTTCAACATGTGCAGAGTTGCTATTTCAGTTGTCAGCATGTCTTAACAGGCCACCAAGACAATTTGTGTGAAATGACCACTGAATATCTTTGAAAATACAGCTCCCTTACTCACTCTGTGTCTTCCTCTGTTTTTCTCTTCATACAAACAGCTGTGACTGGCCTCCTGTGTCCCGTCACACCAATCCTCTAACAACCGAGGTTGACCTGATTACCTAGAGGCCTCCCTCTCCTCTTTCATCATGCGTGTCCTCACTACCCTCCTCCTTTTACTGCTCCTCCGGTCAGCTGAGCCCCGGAGAGGTCCTCGGTCAGGAGGTGCTGGGGGCCGGCTACGGGGCAGAGGCAGGGCTGGTGTCATGAGGCGTCAAACTCAGGAGTGTAAGGAATACATGGAGGCAGGGGAGAAGTACCTGGACTGCCAGGACAGACAGCTGACCACTGTGATGCAGGACTGGCCTAAAGATATTCATCACCTGTTGCTGGCAAGAAATAAAATTCAGGTATGTGCAGCAGGTTTCCCATTTGCACAGTTCTGCAAAATACAGATGTTCATCAACTGGATTCCAGGTATAAAATAATGAATGACTCGTTTCTAGGCGTTGGTATTTTCTAGTACAGTTTTTCACAACAAAAGAGTCTCTTTTCAACAATTCACTGCACATTAGTCCCTCAAGCCTCTTCTCTAATCCTTAAGCTTCTCCAGCTTGTTGATACCATGAGCATCTGTGCACCATTTATCTGGGGCTGAGATCAAAGACAGATTTTTCTGTTTCTGCGTGTAGGGTTTTGCATGTCTGAGTGAGTGCACAGGATGTGTGTCACAGGTGTTGAGAGAAATAAGACAAAATGCTTTTCTGAGAGGTAATAAATATCGAAAAATGAGCTAGAAACACTGAATACACTTGGGGAAAATTAGTATAATTAAACTCTACCTCCACTCATTTAAGTTCAAAGAGTTGCAAAATGAATGAGTATTGAAAGATTGGATAAACAATATGCAATATTTATTTAACCAACAGTTCTGATCTCCCCCCTAGGTTTTGAGGGATAACATGTTCTCCCAGTTCACCCAGCTGAAGAGCTTGGACCTCCAGCAGAACGACATCTCCATGGTGGAGGAGCAAGCCTTCAGCGGCCTATCCCAGCTCACCACACTACTCCTCCAGCACAATGGACTAAAAACAGCATCCGAGGAGGTTCTGCTTCCTCTTCCACGCCTTACCTACCTCCGTCTCTATGACAACCCCTGGAACTGCCACTGCTCATTGGACAGCTTGGTCAGGACCCTACAAGTGCCGAGCAACCGTAACTTAGGCAACTATGCCAAGTGTGATGAGCCCCTGTCTCTGAGAGGACAGAAGCTGAAGACGGTGAAAGTGGACTTGTTGTGTGAGGACAACCAGGTGGACCCCAAGCCGGGGAGAGGAGATGGAGGACGACCAAGGCCTCCGCCAGTTAAAGTGAAGCCGGATGCAACGTCCATGTGCCACACTTATATGTTCCCCAAACCTCTGCTGGACTGCAGCCACAAAGGTGAGGAATGCCACGCTCTGTATTTGACAGTGTGTCCTGTCATGATAAAAATACACTCATAAAAAAATCTTGCTGCTCAACATCTGAAGAACACATCAAACCACAGTTCCTCAGTGCATGGAATTACTTAGTGAGCATGCAGATAGTGGTCAATAAATACTTTATTATTATGGAAACAAATAACTTTTGTTTTATTTTTGCTTTCAACAGTCTATTCAACAAAATGAATCATAGCCAGTGAACATCCTGACTTTCCTGTTTGGAAAACCAGATAAAAATCTTAACTGCAGTGTCTACAGAAAAAGGTTGACTGAAATAAAGAGTAGAACCATGACTGACATTAACTAATTAGAGAATCTGAGTTGACAAAGATACTTTTGTGTAGAATCTTTGTTGTTTGCCATGTGTAACTGGGTTACACATTAAAATAGAAAGGAACTTTTCTGCCAAATATTTGGTTGAAACCAGGCTGGGGTAATAGTCTTGTCTTATTGTTTTTATTTATTAAGTTTGCCACACGGGGCATCTGAACACCACTGACATGATGGGAGGAAACAGGCTTTGGGCTGGATGTAGTCTCAGCGTCAAACTTTGTCCCACAGTGTCAAACATACGTCTTTCCATTCCAGGACATCAGGGAACACAGTGGGGTGTCTTTGTGTTCTTATATGACCAGTTTCAATGCTCAAGCCTTTTCTAATTTTTGCAAATGAAAAGCTATTATACATAACATGTTATTTTTCCACAGATTCAGAAGCTCTGTCTGTTTGTTAGTTTTGAGTCTGAGTCAGCCTGCGTAGAAGACAGACATCCGTCAAAATAAAGAGAGGAGGGGGAGTAAAGGGAATGCTTCTTCAGGGTCTTTCAGCCTTTCCAGTTTTCACATCTGGTTCTGTCTCCATGTAAAATGCCACTATGAAGCTGCTATCATAGTGGCTGTAACTTCTCCAGTGCTCTATAAAAACTTTGTTTCACTCTTGCTGTTCAAAGGATCCAGATATGAACATTTCTGAATTTGCCCAGACATATGACTCTGGGTTACTTTAATGTGGGGGTCTTTATTCTTAATTGCTTTCTCATCTTCTCCCTTTCATCATCTCCCTCCTTTTCCAATGCGTCCCATTTATCTCTTTGCCTCAAAGCTCTAAAATGTGTCTCCTTTGTCAACCTAGCTAGTATGTCACACACTGAGCTGAAAGATTGTATGTGTCTATGGTTCAAACTAACTAAATTCTGAGTGCATCTATAAATGGGGAGCTTATGCCCTGCAGAGAATGCAATCTCTCACAGAGCATCAATAAGCCAAAACCACACAATGCAGCGTCTGTGTTGTGTAAATGCTTGAGGAAGCTTTCTGCATATTTTCCTAATTATTTTTTTTTTTACTGTAAAACTTTTGAATTCATTCTTTATCTGAACCACTATAAAGGTTCATCTGTTTTTCTCACAGAGGGTCCCATCCATCCATCTCTCCACATCTTTCTCTCATTTTTATGCCTGGTATGCTTCCCTATGAAGCTTACCACACCATAAAAGTAATTTGTGATGTGAGAATGTTTCTTAATGGACTACATCTGTAAGCTGATACCTCTATGAGTGTTTCTGTTTTGTTATTTTCATGGCTTTGGATTCCAACAGTGGCATTATTATCAGTTGCTTGTTGTGTTACATCTCAGTGACTGGCACTTTATTTGTCATACATTTACTTTCAGTCTTTTGTGTCAAAAGCCGGAGCAATCTGACACATAGATCCTGACACTATTGTAAAATATCTCTTGAAAATCACACATTCACTTATGTAATTTGAGGATTCTTCCTTCATAGAATAAATCAGAATTTGACAATACACATGCTCCACCTGCAGCTGTATTTAAGACTGTATTTAAAGACAGACTGCACAAAGCCAGTTCATACAGCTGTGGAAAAGTGATACCAAAATATCTGCCATTTTGCTTTCTTTGACAGTTCATATATTCTGAAGAAGAGACATGTCTGACAAAGACTTGACAATTATCACAACACAGTCAGGAAATTTTTTGTAACCCCTCATCTCTATGGTCTATGATTGGATGAAAACTTCCATTGTTGGCTAGAGAGGCAACAGATTACTTACAAAATTCCTAAAGGTTAGCATAGAAGCATAGAGCTTTTGTCCCATGATGACAAAAAGTATTTTCCTATGACGTTTTAAAAGTAAAATTTGTTGCTTCCTCCTAAACAGTCCAAACATCCACTCACAACTTTAATAGTATGAAGTAGGGATGCACCGATACCACTTTTTTCCAGACCAAGTAAAAGTATTTACATTTGATTACTTGCCAATACCAAGTACAAACATGAGTACTTAATATCATTGTGGTTCTTAATTACTTTTGAAAATGTGTTTCCTCATTATTGCCATTAGTCTGACTGTAACAAAGTGCTGCTACTGACATTTAATGCATTGGAATGAGCGTTTCTCAATCAATCCACCAGGGGGCACCAGTCTTAACTAACCATACTGGACAAATACCATGAAGAAGAGTAAAGTTTTTTGAGAAGAAGAAAGTCAATAGCAACAAACATGGTGACGACAAAGGTAATACTAATGTGGATGCTAATTTTGATATTGATGAGGGTAGTTGTCATAAATATGTCAGTAGTTTTTCACTAACTCACACAGTTGCTCTTTGAACAGATCCGCTGCTTCCACAGTTCCGGTGGTACTGTTCTGTATCCTCCATCTGGGTATACATCCGCGAACACTCAGAAAACAGACAGAATTATGTACGGAATGTAGGCAGAGGACGGACAGAACGCTCTGTCCGTATCCGTTTGCCTCTTTAATATAACTTGCAGTTAGCGTTACTTTCGTCATCGTCGTTTATTTTTGAAAAATCTCCACACTGCTGATATTACTCCTCGGCCACATACCTGCTGACTGTGAATGTCACGCTGCTGTAGGTGGTGTCAGTGTGGTTGTATAGGAACACTTTTACAAGAGTGCATATACTCAGTATCGGACCGATACCCGATACTGGTATCGGCATCGGCACATCCCTAGTATAAAGGATAAAGAAGCCATGACATGGAGAAATGTAACCATCTGATCATTTTACAGCAGCTATGTTATGAAGCACAAATAAATCCCACCACAGGGGATCAAAGCTGAATGAATGCAGTCAAAGCACATACTTCATCCCGTCTGCTGTGGCTGAGAGGTCTGTATATTGGACAGACACACAGATTTATGAGTGCAGTACATACACAGACGGAGCTCCAACTGCAGACAATATATTATTGAAATTTTCCAGTGGCAGATAAAGAACATTTTACATGTGGGGTCAAAGGGGTGGATGTGACACTACATGAAAATGCCTATATATATGTACGGGAATTCAACACAATCCAGAAAAATACTTATAAAGGAGTTACATGTAGAACGGATATTTGACCAAAACCCACAAAAAATTAACACTATGTACCCAGACTGTGTCACTCACTGAATAAAGTATAAACCTCATTACCTCTGCCAAGGAGGTTATGTTTTTGTTGGCAGTGGTTTGTCTGTCTGTTTGTTTGTCTTTCTGTTTGTGTGCAAGATAACTCAAAAAGTTATGGATGAATTTGGATGAAAATTTCAGGAAATGTTGATACTGGCACAAGGAACAAATGATTAAATTTTGGTGGTGATCGGGGGTGGGGGGCACAGGGACCCACTGATCTGCCTTGGTGGAGGTCTGCCGTTATTGTTTTCCAGTCACGGGTAATCTAATGAATTACTATTTGAAACGTTACAACGCCGTTACTGGCAGTGAAATGTGGAGCGTTACTATGCACTGATATCTAACAGCTGTTATCTGTCCTGGCTCGTTCAACCAGGCACAAGAGGTGTGATGTTCGCGGACGACTCGAGTCTTTTGAACGGCTCTTTTCAGTGAACGATAAGAACTGATTCGTTGTGAGCCGTTCATTTATGAGCCATTCTTATATTCAAATTGCCCACACTGCCTTCATGCTTCACCTGTGTGCCCCTTGAGTCTGAGTTGTCCACGCTGCCTTCACCTGAACAACTAATGACATGTCCAAATTTGAGTCGTCTGCAGCACACCCCATTCACTTGAACACAACTACGTGTGCAGCTAAATTAGGGGAGGAGTTATCAGTGAGTCCAACTGACTGGACTGAAGACATTTACTGCTGGATCAGGGAGGAGCGACTGAAAAAAGTGGAGATGTGGGATTAACTGGAGGAGCATCTTCTTCCTATAAATGCAGATATGCACTTGTGTGGTGGAAAAGCTGGGCCCTGGTGGACCCCAGCCTCACCAAAGTCATGGTATGAAGTACCTGTCTGCTGTACGAAATTGGCTCATGAAACATGCTCAAAAATCAGTTTCCTTTTACATATTTGAAGGTTTTTCAAAAAAGTAACACAATAATTACTTTCCCTGGTAACTAATTACATTTATAAAGGAGTAATTCCATTACTAATTCAATTACTTTTTTGGGAAAGTAACTAGTAATTATAACTAATTACTTTTTTTAAAGTAATTTGCCCAGCACTGTATATGATGTAGTGTCATCAAGTTTTTCCTTCAAATAAAAACTCATAGGTGGTTATTTTTGACACTGTGTCTTATAATCTTCATGTAGGTTGCTGCATTAGCTGATAGTTTACATTATAACTCTGTTAGCGTAGCTCTGTTTTCAGACAGACCACAGGCACAGTAAAACCACTATCATCTTTGTTTCCTATGTGGTTTGTGTTCTCAATAGCTGTACTAAAGATCTGTTTGGAATCATCTAAACAAGGTCAAAAACTGGCACAGTTTAATCTGAACCATGGATAAACTAACAGCCAACGTAACAAAGATGATAACATCACATAATACCTTTTTTACTTTCGTAAGCCTCATAATCAAACTTACCTGTGTAGAAGAAACATTCTGATTTCAGCATCAAACTCCATTGTTTTCATTTAGAGCTGTATCCAGTAGTGAAAACAGTTACAGTGATTCTAGCTTTAATCACTTTGTTTTTTTTGTTTTGTTTTTGTTTTGTTTTTTAACTCTTAAAGTTCTTTCTTTGCCATTTTCATCCCATCTCTTCACATTCTGACACTTTGCTCAAAGGCCCCATGGTGTTAGTTTTCTTCACCATGGTAGAACAGCAGAGTGACTCACTACTCCCTCTAGTGGCCACATAAATCTTTTGAACCATCTGTATGAATAAATTCAGTTAATATCTGTACAGTTAAGTCCATTGGTATCTATGGTAGAACTTCAGAACTCTGGATTCTAAACACTCTAAAGATAATCTTACGTATTAGGTAGGTATTTGAACATTTTAAAATAGAAATACTACATATATCTCTTTAAGCTGTTGTTATATCATGGCCTGTATCAACACACCACCCTTTTTTGCTCTTAGTAGAGCAAGCCCCCTACCCCCCTGCCCGAACACACCCAATATTTTTTTTTCTTAGTTGTTTCATTTTGTTTCGTTTTGTCTGTGTAAACTTTGTTTGTTGTCTTTTGAGTATGTACAACCTAAGTCTTATGACTGTATGTTGAATGTCTGTGTCTCCAATAAATAATTAGTTAAAAAACAAACAAACAAACAAACAAACATGACTCTTGACGCAGATCAAGCAGAAGACCAGAAACAGCAGCTCTTACAATGTAGAAGCATTAAAAGCAAAATGAAAATATTACACTTCCAGTAAAAGCTCTGCTCTGTATAAAACATTATAATAAATGCCTCCAAGATATAGCTGCTCCTTCTGCCCCCGGCTAGACCTGTCCCTGTAGTGTTTTGACAGCTGCTCATTATTTTAGCAGTACATGGAAATGCCATCTTTGCCCACGCAGCACTGGTCAAGACTATGTGACTGTTGCTCTTTGTATTTAAGACTAGCAGTCAATTAATTATCCTGAATGTGACAACAAAATACAAACAAAAACATGCCATGAGGGTGTGAATATAAGTGGAATAAATGTGGAATATGATTTTTCTTTCACACGAGACAGAAAAGTGAGCAGAAAAAAGACAGCACAAACCCAGAGGAGAATGGAAACATGTTCTAATCTCTCTGTCTCCATACCCTATATTTCTGCCACTTTTTCTCCTCTCTGGTTTGAAGGCTGTTCTCTGAGGTGAACCACAGCAGATTTCAGGCTCCACATGATTCAGATCAGTGCTATACCAAGTGGTTACAGACCGTATGGGACCTTTTAACACTGAGTTTCTCAAAGATGGGTCTGTAGCTTTATTGCAGTGTTTTCAACCTTGGGGTTGGGACCCCCCGTGGGGTTGCTGGGAATTCAGAGGGGGTCGCCTGAAATTCCTAGTAATTGATTAAAAAAAACAAAAAAAACAAAAAAACAAAAACCATACTAATGAAAAATATATGGTGAGTTGACAGAGACAATCCCAATTCATAAAAGACTTGACAAAATGTGAAGCTGAAACTGAAGCACTGTGGTACTGTTTATCTGTCAAATGTTCATTGTGGTCGGTTTCAGATGCTGCAGCTCTTTCATGATTCATAGTTTGAGTTCTTGTTTGTTCAGTATTAATTGTCAGCCTTGTAAATCCAAGTTGGACTGACTGTACATATCCTGACCAAGGAAAATAAAATTCTCACTTTGTGCAGTAATCTACACCTGGCTTTTCTGCCTCCGTCCATAATAATATACATTATATAGACTAAATGTCAACTAAAATTAATGTTTATTTACAACATAGTAAGGCAAACTATTACATGATCAAAAACAATTCATTTTAGTAAAAAAAAAAAAACCTCTCTGTTTTGAATGTCTGGGGTTGCCAGAAATTTGTGATGTTAAAATGGGGTCACGTGCCAAAAAAAGCTTGGGAACCGCTGCTTTAGTGTCTCTGGTATATCTGATTATACCTCAAAATTACATGTGTTTCACTGTTAAAGCCCATATATAGTGTGTATTATACAGCAGATTAGTACAGTTGTCTTTATAACTAAGCAAATTTTTATATGGTGAAAAAAGTGCACTAAGTCTTATAAACATCGAAACCATAATATCTTGCCTGCAAATTCACAGATTTTAATCTAAAACAAAGAATTGCATGCTGTAAATTATGCCCTCACTGTACGACCATGCTTGGAAGGTGGGAAGAAATCATGGCTTGCAGAGGTAATATAAATCCTCCATAAAACCTTCAGGCAAACTGAGTGGGCACAGATGTGACTCATGTATGTGGTGTGCTGGCCCCCTCCCAGTCACACACACTCACACATGATATTATGTCAGGCTCTCCCTGGATTTTGTGGATCATGAACCGTGGGCAGTTAGTCAGCAGAAATAATGAATCTTCCATAATGTCATTTGAGTGAGAGGCAGAGAGCATGAATGAGAAGGAGGACAGTATCACACATTACTTTCTCTCTCTCTCTTTCTGTGTAAATCCAGGATTTAGCAGCTAACTTCAGGTGCCAGGAAGTTTTCCTACTGTACTGTAAAGGTCTTGTCCACACTGGGAACTGCACATCTGTTATGAAACTGAGGTTAGATGTGAGGTTTCCCGAGGACATTTTTCATTCCTCGGTGAAAAGGTCATTGAAACAATGCAGGACCAGACCATGGGATAGTGAGAATTTCCACTTAAACTAACAGAACTAATAGATATCATGTTTTTAAGGCATATCTGCAAGTACTTCAGTCAATATTTCATTGGATATACTGCAGTGTTTGGGGGGGGGGGGGGGTAAATTTTTTATCTTTTTGTAATTTCCAATGCAATGTTGTCATAGTGATGTGAAAAAAAGCAAGCAACTTCACTGACTCAGTCTGGGCAACAAACTTTTTCGAGATAAAGTTTGAGAAACAATGTGTGCTATTACACACTATAACAGTAGTATTAGTGAATTACCTGGATGTCATCTCATAAGTGCTGCAAATGCCTCAGAAAGACAAATGATTTGGCTCAGTGTAGATTTTTACAGATTAATTTTGCTACAGAAACATTTTTTGTTCTGTCTTTTAAGATATACTACAAGCACTAATCTGGTTGATGTAATAGTGGTGTCATATAAACATTGTTGTCAGTGCGTTTGGATAAGGATTAACCTCTGCCTCTATATCTCATGGCTGAATGATGATAAAGAGATATGAACATTACTTAAAACCCTTGGATGGCAGCCATACTACAAACCAAATGTAATATGTATAGAGCCATGGTGGGAAATATGGAAAGAAAATCAATTGTAGACATTTTGGCAATCACACATTTTTTAAGCAAAAAATATCACAATATGATTTTCTAATTTAATCTATAATGTCATGAGAAATGATGGTAGTTCTGATGGAGTTTTACATTACAATCTATATTAATGATACGGTCACCTCTTTTTCCTTAAGAATACACAGGTTCATTAATTATTGTTGTATATGTACTCACTGCAATACCATTATTAATAACAAAGCTCATGTGAATAAGCAGTGTGCAGTGCAGCAACTGACATGGTTTCCTGACTTGAAATCTATATCATAATACTGGAAGGTCTTAGAACATCTGTATGTGTGTGTGTATCTGCACAGTTCTGAGAAATTGAGATGTTTTTAACTGGTCAATTTGCTACCTACAGTTGAGGAATAATCCCATCTCCACATTAAATATCTTGGCAAGTTGATAGGACCAATATTTTTGGAGATATTAGTAATTTTGGAACACAATAGCCTCACGTTGCTCAGTTGACCGGAAGCACAGTACCACGCAGCATGACAGGAAATGAAGTTAAAAATAGGAACGACACAGGTACTAACTTCAGTACTTCAGTCAAGTAACTTCAGTAAAGCACTAGTTCACACAGACATATGTTAAATATACAGTATAAACCCTTTTAATGCTAGATAAAGTTTCAATATAGAACATCTAGTACCTAAAACTATTTAAAGAAAACATCAAGAACTACTTTCTCCTGTCAAGGCTGAGGCGTTGCTCCAAACTGCTGAAATTCACTATTCTATGCAGAGTTGGCCCCACAGCACAGTAAAAAAAAAAATAAACCAAAAAATTAACTGCTTCCATTTCTACTGTTTAAACAGAATTAAAAATATTGCACAACCTGTACTGAACAGACTCACTATTAATACATCAATGAAATATATCCTGCAGAGTAGCTATATATTTCACCTTTTGCAAAAATGAGAGTAATAATTCAGGTGCTCCTATACTCTGGTGGCCTTCTAAAGACTTCCACAATCCCACGTATACATGTAAATTATCAGCGGCGCTAACTCATATCCTCCTCAGTTGGACAGCCATATAAATGTCCAGGTTAATACTTTGCACTTAAACTGATTGATGGCAATGTCTTTGCTCTGTTTATTCAAACTAAGTAAATACTGTTGCCTATAATACACTACACTGCCTGATCCATATGGTATTGCATAGTCTGATAATTCACCTTCCATACTGTAAGATGTATAGGTTTGCAGAGTAATGTGTTTCAGACATGGCACCATGACATAAAACATGTGTTATAATTTTGATTATATTTAATACATTTTGAAATAATTCAGAGCTGTAACCAGTGGTCTAAATTACATGCACAACACTTGGATTTCCAGAAAGGTTCCAGCCGAACCCATTTTTTTTTTTTTTTTTTTTTTAATGAATGGGTCAAAAGTTCACATAGTGTAAATGAATAATGAGTGCAACAGACTCTGCAAAATCTCAGTCCAATCCCGGTTATGAATGAATGAATAATTTTCACTTCTCCTGACATGTTTTCTTTCTCTCTCTCTCTCTCTCTCTCTCTCTTGGTATGTTTCTTCATTCAGCAGCACACTCTGAGGAGGCATATAATGCAGATGTTAAAATAGGAAAGAGTCAAGGTGATTTATCATAAAGCCTTTTATCATAAAGCCTTGCTTGATGAAAGATCAGAAGATATCACAAGTGCTCCCAATTAAATGTTTGACTTCCGGACAATAAGCTCAGGCCTAATCAGATCAAGTCAATATGATTCACCAGTAAAGATGAGGTCTCTTTGTCTTTAGCTCAACCTTCCTTGCTCAGGGGAACATGGGCTTTTTTTTTTTTTGGTCAGAGACACCATTCATGCACTCTTAAACTACTGTTACTGCTGTGTGCACTGTCAAAAGGATTAGCTGTCTTAGTGTAAAACACAGAAGACCACAGATGTATCCCTCTTGGACAAGGGAAACTCTGTCTTTGGCTTAAAAGAAAAAAGCCTGATTTCTCAAAAGTTAGCCTGGGAATAAGAATCTGATGTTTGCAACCAAAGAATGTGATTTTTTTTGCACCTGAAGGTCTGTTTGGGAGAGTGTTGCAAACATGTGTACGTCTAAGACAGGGTGGGAATTTCTTTGACCTCATTGAGGAGGATCAATGTCTTGCAACATAGAATTCAGACTCCCCTTCCTTTGTAAATGTCTCTTCCTGCTGCACACTCATCGGCCATCACCGAATCACATCAATGAATGATTACATCTCCTGAGTAAATTGGCTTCATCTGTGTGCATGCTTATATATTCTCGGGGTCTGTGATGGTTTATGGCATCCTGCCTTCATGATAACTGGCTAAAGCATCTGTTTTACAGTGTACATAAAGACTGCAACATCTGCACAATAAAAGTGTCTGTAACCATTCTTCGGACCAAATTATACAACCCATGTAAATAAATATATGAAGTGAGTCTGCATGTGTGCATACATGTATACTCAACATCATGCATGATTATATTTACATCACTTCTTTTTTTTTTTAAATTGGCAAATTAAAACAGTTATTTAGTGTCAAAATAAACATTATTTGATCAGATGTCAGTCAGTGTTCACTCTCTAAACATACCTACATATGCTTCCACTCATCTACAACCGTTTTGAAGACCACCTTGAAAACAGCTACGTCTGTTCATCCTGATCAGCAGGTCTTTATTTGTTAAAGAGGAGGATACAGGCTTGAACAGAACCAGGGCCCCATGATTGGTTCAGCAGATGTGACCTGCAATTTGGAGGATTTTTTCATATTATTTTTATTAGACACTGACAGGTGAAACACGTCCAAGTGACAGTGGAAACCATAGGACTAATTCAAAAGCCATTAAAATATCAGTCAGACTTCAAACAGCTTTGATCCAGCAGCCAACATCCCAAAGTAAGCCTTGTGCAACAGGGATGTCATGAACTCTTCACCTCTTTTGTTTCAAGGACTTAAAGGGTACCTGTAGAGAATTTTCATTCCTAGCCATTTCAAAAGGTCACGTATAACACTAGTGGTTCCGTCAGCTAACTTAAGTCATAGCCATTAGCTCCTTTTACACAGCACTTCTGTTGGAATATTTCACCTTTATTCCAGAACAACGTCTGTGTATACAAAATGGTGGGATCATTTGGTCCCACCTTTATTGCAGCTTTGCAACACCTCTGGAGGTAATAACAGAGCCGTGATAAAGGTGGATCAAAAGGTCATGATTCCTGAATGCTGTGGAAAAGGAACACCTCTCATTCCACAACCAAGATGTGACACTTTGATGACAGTGGCCCCCAGTGTGGGAGAGACAGCGTGTGCATATGGAGGCACTGGCATGATTCTGCAGCTATGTGCCATTTTCACCTGGGGCACGAAGCTGGTGCCGTGCACGAAGGGGGCCACAGCGGGCCGCAGAATCCATGCCAGAGCCTCCATATGTGCCCACTGTCTCTCCCGTGCCGGGGTTTTTTAAAAATGAGCACTGCGTCACCGCCCCTTTGATCTGTCCAGCCTGTCTCACCTCTGTTACTCCTTTTTCTTGGCTGTGGAAATCAGTCAATGGTGGGAAAAAAGGAGGGATCACCATCTTGCCTTTTTTTCAGGATCTCTGTGTAAAAGTGGCCATTGTCAAGTATGTGCGAGTACTAAGTCGCAGTCAGTCGTGGTCAGTGACATGTTACCTCCTTTACGGGTTGTTCCAGCACTGGTACTGACACAGAGACTGTTACAGTCTGTGCCTGTGTGGCTGCCGGCTCCTCCCTCTCCACATCATCACATCATAACCCATGATCTGACTCACCTGCTGTGCGCTGCACGGCAGCGGCGCATTACCTCTCTGCCCACTTAAGGCTTGCTTCTGCAGCCGTGCAGCGCTGGTCCATCATCATTTCCACCCACTCCATAACCCAGTCATTCTGTTCATCTACTACGGACTCAGACAACTACCCAGGTTTTGTGTTTTTTCCCTTGTTTTAGTTTTCATTTATGTTTAATAAACTTGTGTTTTTCCCTTCAGTACCATGCACTTGAGTCGTCTCATTTCCAGCCTTGTGATAGAGACGTTGTTTTGTCTGATTAGCTGGGCTATGATGGTCTGGTCATTGACCCCATGCAGCAGACACCAGTCTAGGATGACACATTGTCAACCAGTGTTGGGTCACGTCCCCAGGACAATGGTGGAATATAAAAGCTAATTGCTAGCCATAATTTGTGTCTTGAACATATGCTTTCCACTCAATTTCGCTCACTGACTGCTGCTCGTTTACTGCACTCAATAAATGATGGTACGTCACTTCCGGCCGGCAGTGGCTGCTCCTGTAGATTCTGCCTCCACACAAAATTCACGTAATAAAAAGGTCCAGTGTGGTGCATTTCTGGTTGCACCTCTCTTGATTATAAGTAATACAGAAAGTTCAACTAACCCGACCAGTACAGGTCCACTTTAAAGTATTGATGCTGGAGAATCATACTTAATTTATTTTGTTTTCTAATTGCTTTATTCACTACAAACAAAAAGTTAAGGATATTTTTAATTTTGGGCTATTTTTTTTCAGTTGGGATTCTTGCACAGCACTTTTTCCTTTTGTGTGAATTGAATTGAAACACTTTTTTTTAATGACCAGACATAGTTTTATTTACAAATGGCAAAATGACCCAAAAAAAAAGAAGTATGCTTAACTTTTTGTTTGTAATGTATGTCTTTGGAATATTTTGAGTATTTTTTTTGATGGACTCATACCTGCAGTTAAGTGAGCATTGCTGCACTTTGTGGTCATGCCCACAAATCTTTATATGAAATACCCCTATTGATATGTAGTGGATAATGTTTAAAATGTGTTGCAGTGATCATCTTTGATTTAAAACACTCTACCTCTGCTGGGAATATTTCAGAATCACTGTTTAACACATTAGTGTCATCAAAAATGCACTCAAACTGGCGTGTTTGTGTGAGGCTGGAAGAGAGCGGAAACATGGAAATATTGTTAAACATGCTCTCACAGCTGACTCCATCTTGAAAATGTTAAATGTTGTACAACCCACACAACATCTTGAAAATGTATAAAGAAGTATGCAGAATGAGTTTCCAGCTCTCCTGCAGTCCCTGGGACTTTGCATTTATTCCTCAAATTTCATTTGTGCTCATCTGTGTTTAACCTACAAATGTATCACCAGGATTTTTATTTGTTTTATTACAATTTTTTCCTAATTGTGTTGCTGAATATTTTCTCCACTCAGTCTCTATTTTAAATCTTTGTAAAACTACAGCTCATTGTGAATATTAACTCTGTCTTTTACAGTTTTGGAGCAGAGTAATCTTTCTTTTCTGTCACCATTGTTGCTTGTATTCCCTCCTTTTTTCTGACAGCTTCATTTAGAAAAGCGTAAACTGTATTTTGGCATTTGTCTCGTTGCAGATTTGAACCACATCCCGTCTGATCTGCCATCTGACATTGTGAAGATGGATTTGTCCAGTAACATCATCAAACATCTCAGGCCCAAACAGTTCCTGCTGTCTAAAGACCTCAAGCAGCTCAACCTTAGCGGCAACAGCCTGCACCATATAGACCCAGGTAAGACTTCACCCTCATGGCCTGACAAACATCACTCTGACTTCACTCAACATATCACAGTAATACTTCTATCTGACTGGTGAGCAGGTGGTCCTTAAAACCTCAAACACCCCAACAAAACCTACTGATGTAAAATGTTTAATAACTTTGGAACCATTTATCAGTGCATTGAAATAAGTCATGTAACATCATGCATATAAATTGAAGTTGAAAGAAAATCTCTTTATAAAAAACTGGGGAAAATGGCTGACATTCAGGGAAAAATGTGTCTATTAAGGGACCTAAACACATGTGTTTTCATTTGTTTGTTTTTCTGTTCTTTTGTTTCTTTTCTTGCTCCTCAACCTGAGGAGATTGGATTGTGTTATACTAATAAAAATGAGAAATAAATAAAAATTGTAAAAAACAAACAAACAAACAAACAAAATAAAATAAAATAAATCATATAAATGCAGTTTCACTGTCATCAGATATGACCCATTTGGATTTTCAGATACTCTGTAGTGAACGTGGAACATTGTCATCTTCTGCAACATTGATTCACCAATAATTGTTTTGTTTTGTTTTGTTTTTTTTGTTTTTTTGTTTATATGTTCAGTTAATGCTGTTTTCTTGAAAATGTCAGTTCTTCTTCAGTTTTCTCTGGTTTTACATAATATTGATGGAATTTAATCTGAGCTTTTATGAACATCTACCTGGTGAGAAAGGTATAGGTATGGTATTGGAAAATACCAGATTTTCACTGAAAATGCAAAATGCTGGGATAATACAATACATTTTGAGAAAATGTTAAATGTAGAGGGAAAAGATAATTTAGAAGTTACCAAAAAAATAGCTCTTGATCTCTTTTAGGCTAAGACCACCCCACAATGTAACATAAAATTGCCAATGAGTAAAACTTAATAAGAACTTCTTTCCTTTAAGTGACATAATATAGGTTTGATTATTTCTGCAACCTGTGCATTCTGGTGGCAGCACACATAAGAGCACTGAGCGCACATTCAATAATATGCACCAATATAACCAATAAAAATAAAAATTGTTGGACTCTGTGGTCTTAAGTCACTGTGTACGAAATGCTGAATGATACTTGAATAAAGCCCCAGGCTCTAGGTCTTTATTCAACAAAGAACCATTAGAGAATGTTGGGATGAAAGGATCAATAAGTCTACTGAGGCAGAATAGTTTTCCTGAAGACAAGTTCTGCTCAGTAAACTGGACTTTTTTTTGCCGTTTCTACTCAAGACCATTAAAAAAAGTGCAGACTCATTGCTCTCTCCAGGCTAATGATGTCTGGCTAATGTCTTCCTGCCCAGGAGGGAAATCCTTTACTAAACCTTGTAGTTGTTTTCATTACACTGCAACATATGTAAACAATCTACTGTAGCTCACCCCAGTGTGTCTGAGACTATTTGGACACTGAAAAATGAATTCTTTGTAATTCTAAGAGCTTGTGATAGCCAGTGACATGTGGTCTCAATCATGGTCAGTCCTTTTAATCACAATCATGATACTTTTTTTGTGTGTGTTTTTAATGCCTTGAATCACCTGTTTATTTAGGTCTTTCATGTTGAAGATGACCAGATTAAGAAAATACATAAATGAAAAACCAACAAGAAGACAGAGACAGCACACTCCAAATGTTAGATATAATCCTGTTTCTTTGCTAGTTTTGGCTAATTTATGTACACAATGATTATAGTTTTTCCAGGCAGGGCAAACCTAAAAATGTGAAAAACAATAATGACACATTCATAGAAAAATAGAGTATTTTGAAGGTCTATTTAATGTACTTTCTCGATAACGCAGCAGTTCTTGCCGGGTTAAAACTCCAAACTTAATTTCACTCTGTATAGATCCAACTTGCTGTGTCTTGCCGTTAAAAAAAACAGTTCCTCTTGGGTAACAATGCAGCAGCAGACAAATATGCACAGCGCTAACAGTGATCCCTGTAGTTATGGTGACTAGAGCATTTGAAACTGTTTATTTGTTATGGAGACTCGTAGCCAAGAACAACTCAGAGCGCGGCAAATGTGGGGGTTAATGCCATGATTTATCACTTCTGTCGGAGTCTGATGGGGGGGTGCTTTATTAGCTGTCGGAAAACATGATGATAGGCTTTAAAGTATTAGCCTTACTGGGTGTTATATGTTATAGATCTGTTATCCTGGTGGGAATACTGATTAAACATTTGCTCTTTGCTGATATTTACTGGGGAAAAATGCAAGTTCGACGATACTCCCAAAGGATGGTTTGAATTGAAGATAAGATAATAAGGACTAATGTTAAGAAAAAATGTCAGCCATCAAATACAAGTGAATGGTGTGATTCTTAACATGAAACTAATGCTGTCAATCAAATTCTTCTGCTTGGATCTAAAAACACACTTTTTCTTGTTGGCTTTTAATCAATGGGTGAGATGTTTCTTTTTTCTTTTAAATTATATTTCCTATGCTGTTTTTATCAGATTTTAATTTGTCGTTGTTTTTATGATGGTTGTATTTTGTTGTTCTTAGCCCGTTTTTCTCCTTGTGTTATCACTGTTTATACTTACTTATTTACTTATCTATTTCCTTGTTTTATGATTTGTGTAGGGCGCTTTGGCCAGCTGTAAACTTCTTAAAGTGCTTTATAAATAAAGTTGGTATGGTATGATATGGTATGGTATGGTATGGTATGGTAGAACATGTGTAACAGAAAATTGAAGATGCAATCCAATTACAGCAATAAATAGCATGTGATTTGCACAGTGTGATTCATTTGATATAAGCCCAGTCCGTTTTTAACCCCTTCAGCCCTATCAGCCCGCCCGCCGAAAAAAATTATATTAATATTCATCTACTATAAAAATATAATAAATCAGGACAATGGATGTTTTTTTCAACTTTTGCTCAAAGTTTAGACCCTAATGTTAATAAAAGTACATCAAAAGTGTATTTTAGTGCAAACTTTAATGTTCAAGCATGATTTTTAATCTTTGTGGGGTGAAATATACGCTATTAAAAATCTCCGACACAAACAATTAATTTATGCATATCATCGTCAATCCAGCCGAAAAAAAACACAGGCGAGGATAAAAAATTCTAATTTCTCTTTTAGTTTGCTACAGTTTACTCAGGCATAGTAATAGATACAATATTTTAGACAATGGGAATAGATTCTGTGAGGTCTCTAAATGTCCATAGACACCAAGAGCATCCATATGAACCTTATTATTATAAGTATTATAAGTAATTCTTCATTTACTTTGGGTATGTCTTTATAGGCGTTTTTCCCCTGAAAATATGGTCAGGGTTAACCCATAAAGACCCAGCGCTACTTTTGTGGCAGGTCCCAAATGATTTTTTTTCCTCTGTATTTCACCTTTCTTAAGTGATTTATCCCAATTTTTTGTAATATTATCCTTTTTATTTTAAGTTTTTTCAATGTAAATCATGTATTTTCCTATGTTTAATTCAGTGATCATGTAGATGTTCATAAAAACTCTGAGTAAATTCAATGGTTATTACATCAAAACAGAAAAAAAATGAGGAAAAAAGTACTTTTTCGGCAAAAATATCATTAAATAAACATAAAAATCAGTGTGTCCATCCGCTGTCATTGATCCAACTCCACGGGTTTTAGTGGTGAATCATTGTTGTCAAAGATGACAGTGTTTCCATGGTAACTACAGAGCCTCTGAACATCCTAATGGGTCATATCTGATGACCGTGAAAAGATGACAAACTGCATTTTACACAAATTATTTGCTTGTTTTGATAGGATTAGTGGATCAACAGGTATTAAACATTTTAGATCAGTAGATGGTTTTGGTCGATGGTGGGTCTTTGGGTCTTTATGGGTTAAACAGAAAATAGGCCCGTATACAGTACTGTGCGGCCCACATTAGGGTTGTGGGTTTAGTAAAGTTATAATGACCACACATCTGCTTTTCTCAGTTTCTGTATGAAAGGGGTCATATTTTGCTAAACCCACTTTTATTAGTCTTTGGTTCATTTATTTGTGTATTTGGACCCTAATAGTTTATAAAGTTTGAATTTGAACCCTCCAGGTGCTGCAAAACTATCTTTATATTCATTTTGGCAAAAATCAAGTAGATTTCTACAACCTGTTTTAATTCATACTTAAGTTGTTACGTCTATAACTAGTTACTCCACGACATTTGCACATATAAGGTCAAGACTTCTAATGAACATTTCTCCGAGTACGACATAATTGTTCATCAGCAGCAGAGGTTGTAGTCCATACTGAAAATATGCACAAACTTCAAGCCGATTACCTAAAGTGTTCAGTTGCTGGTTGTATTAACAAACACAAGTGGTTGAATGGGACAGAGCAGCACAGCCAACAACCTGAAGGGGGTGGGGTGTGAAGTGCCAAAACAAAACATGAACTAGTCTAAAACAAAAACAAAAACTAAAAAAAACAACAGTACATGCCACTTCTGTATGAGGTGAGATTTCATTCCAAAATCCAAACTTTGAAACAAGACTTTTAAGGTTAATGTTGTTTTCAATGTTCTGAAACTTGCTCTGGTGATATTTAATGCGCTCTTTCAAAAGATAAAGCATATTTTTCCACGTATTCATGTATTTGTAAGATTGAAAACGTTAAACTGAACTGTGAATGTAATTGAGTATTTCAGGCCTGTAGTTTATGTTTTAAATTGTTTCTCTTATGCGTCAAATACCTTCCCGTTAAAGGGGTAATTTTTTGTTAAACCCACTTTTATTAGTCTTTGGTTCATTTATTTGTGTATTTGGACCCTAATAGTTCATAAAGTTTGAATGTGAACCCTCCAGGTGCTGCAAAGCTATCTTTATATTCATTTTGGCAAAAATCGAGTGGATTTCTACAACCTGTTTTAATTTCTTCTTAATTTGTTATGTCTGTAACTAGTTACATCATGACATTTGCACAAATAAGGTCAAGACTTCAGATGAACATTTCTCCGAGTACGACATAATTATTTGTCAGCAGTAGCGATTGTAGTCCATACTGAAAATATGTACAAACTTCAAGTTGATTACCTAAAATGTTCAGTTGTTGGTTGAATGGGACAGAGCAGCACAGCCAATAACCTGGAGGGGGCGGGGCCTGAAATGGCTCATTTACATTTCAAGGGCCAGCGCTCAAAACAACCTTTCTGGTGTCATTACTCAGAAATAGGATTGAAGATGGACCTGTGGAGTTGAATTAATGAAGAATTCCGACCTAAGCATAGCATTTACAGTTTATGTAGACCCCAGGGAAATGTTTTAAAATACAGAATTCCATTTTAAAAAAGCAAAATTTCACTCCTTTAAGATCCAATCTGGATGTATGTGTAGTATGTACAGCAGTAACAACAAAAGTTTCAGGGAAAAAACAGTTTCAGTAAACCAAAGTATATAGTGTGACCTCCCTTTGCACTTAACATGTCTTTAACTCTTTTGTTCAGATAATGTGACATTTATTACATTAATTTTCTGAGGTTTTACACCAGGTTTCATTCAACACATGTCAGATGTTTCTAACTGTTCGTGTTGCTTCTTGTCATGGGGTCAGGGGTCACACTAAATAGTGACTTTGGCCTTTAGAACACATTTAGTTCAGTTTTTGTGTGTGTGTGTGTGTGTGTGTGTGTGTGTGTGTGTGTAGGTGTGTGTGTGTGTGTGTGTGTGTGGGTGGGTGGGTGGGTGGGTGTGTGTGTGTGTGTTTCAATGCTGTACACATATTTCATGCATTTTCTTTTATCTGAAGAAAGAGAATGAAAAATAATTATGTATACTCATTCCATCTCTGAAAAAAAACAAACAACAAAGTCAAAGGTGGCCAAATACTTTTTCACAGTACTGTACATTACAATGTCTCCAGGTTTTTACATATTGTTGTCTAGTTGGGTGACAAAATAAAGGAAGGGGGAAAAATATATATACATTGTCTTAGATGCTACTTGGACAGATTCAGTGTGCATTATTCTTACAAGTCTGAAATTTACCGGAGGGATGAACAACATTCTTCTAAAAGATACTGCCTCATTTGGTGTTTTTCAGATGGAGGTATAATATAATAAATAATATACTAATACAATAATAATAATGTTTATTTATAGAGTACTTTTCCAAAATGCACAAAATTGCTTACAAAGAAACTGATAAATCATAGTAGTGGTTGAGAATAAAAGGTAATAAAAAAAAAAAAAAAAATAGCAAGGTAGACAAGCTCAGATAAAAATAGGATATCCCTTCCAGTAACAGCATAGTTTGAGAAGAGACTAAAGTAGATACTGACTCAGTCAAGGTCATTCCAGAGCTTTACAGCCAAAAACTGTAAAGGCAAGGCAAATTTATTTGTATAGCACAATTCATACACAGGGCAAGTTCACAGTGCTTTACAAAAATGGAAAAGAGACAGGTTAAAAACACACCATTACAATTAAAACAATGAATAAAACATAAATAATGATCAATTAAAATAAGGCTCAGCCCCCTTTAGTTTCCTGCCTGGACACTGAACACCACTGTTTAACACATGGCTTCATCTGCCATCGTTGTTCATCTGGGTTCAGGTCTGCTGACTGGGACTGGACAGTGTAATTCACATCATTTTTGTTTACATCAAACCATTCATTGACCCCTCATGACCTGTTGTCATCCAAGAAGAAATTAGTTGTACTTTTTTTCCACCATATTTGAAAAATATTCAGAAGACTTTTTTTTTTTTTTTTTTTTAATTCGTCTGTGGTTTTTGACTGAGAGCAATAAACCTAATGTCAGCTAATTCTTTGAAACATTTCAGTCCGTAACCACTGAACACATTTTTGTCTTTTACTTGTGAGTTAAATGACTACAGTGCTAGTATCATTTTGGACAAAACATTGTAATTCATTTAACCCATAAAGACCCTGTTTTGTGGTAGTTCCCAAATGAACTTTTCTCTCTATTTAACCTTTCTTAAGTGATTTATCATGATTTATTGTAATACTATCTTCTGTATTTTGCATTTTTTCAGCGTAAATCATGTATTTTCCTATATTTAATTTGCTGATCATGTAGATATTCACAAAAGCTCAGAGTAAATTTGAGGGTTATTACATTAAAAATGGAGAAAACTGAAGATAAAGTATCTTTTTCAGCAAATCTATCATTAACTGAACATTAAAACACCAGTCTATAACCACTGTCATTGATCAAACTTAGTGGGTTTTACTGGTGAATGTTGTAGAGGATGACGGTGTTTCCACATTCACTATGGAGCCTCTGAACGTCCAAATGGGTCATGTCTGATGACCACGAAAAGATGAAAAACTGCATTTTACCTCAGTTATTTACAAGTATTCATAGGATTAGTGGATCAACAGGTGTTAAACAGTTTATATCAGTAGATGGTTTTGGTGGACGTGGATGTTTGGGTCTTTATGGGTTAAACTCCAAATGACTTGAAAGTTTAGACTCTTGTAAGGTATTGATTTCCATTTACTGTGAAAACATCTCTACTGGGCACTAAAAATTATACTTTTACAAATGAGGAAACATGGCATGCAGGGGATTTAGCGGTCAGAATGTGCTGAATGCTATTTTGTCTGTTGTCTGTCCATATTTTCCATCATATAGTCATCATTTCATTTTCAGAGCAAATCTCAAAAGCCATTTCATACTTTTCCAATAAGCTAATCCACTCCTCTGTTCCCAAAAGGTAGGATCAATGAAACTAAGCTAACATCAGTAATCTGTACAACCTGTGGTTTTGTGGTGGCCAGGGAGACATGCCATCCTCTGACGGCTCTTGTTCCTTTAGTTTGTGACCAATCTGCATATGTTCTAAGTGAGTTCCTAAAGGAATTTTAAAGTGGCAAGAATATAATGAACATCAGTCCATGTCCTCCTGGGCAGGAAGACGTTTTACATCTCCTCAGTTCAAGAGCACAATGAGCTTCTTTTACCCTCGATTTAATATGATTTTCCAGAGAACAGGATAGGATTTTTCAGTGCCTCATGCAATCCTATTATAGCAGACCACAGTGGACGTCTTGTGGTCATAGTGTCCTTCAAAAAGGAAATGAGTGGAAAGATAAAACAGGGGAAAGGGAGGGGTTCGCTCATGACTCCATTACTACTGCTTGTCTATTTGTGTCATCTTTAGGGTCGAATAATAAGCCTACATCAATGACTTAACTACTGCAATTTCTGAAAATAGACACAGGGATTTTTTGTCTCTTGAGTCCTCTGTCCTTCAAGTCTGTCTCCAATTCCTCTATTTTCACCACATTTGTCTACCTCTATATGATCTACGCTCCTCCTCCCTTTGCCTCCCTTCCGCTCTGTAGAGATCAAAGCTGAGCCCAAGGCCAATGGACAGCGTGAAACAGTCTCCACTGTCTTATTACTCCCTCTCAAATACATGCCCACCCCCCACTCACACACAAAGAGGAAGAGCGTACACACAAACACACACACAGAATGCTAACAATGTCTGTAACATATTAAGCACGTAAACAGCAGTCTTTTTGACTCAATTAAACTCAAGTTTGATGAGCATGAAGAACAGCTCAAAGTCACCTTCTTCCACATCCATCCATTTCAGTGACAGCTGCAAATAATTATCCTGTTTTATTTTGTTACTTGAGCCAAAATGTATGACCTCCACCCCCATTTGTGTTTACATGACTTGCATTTAGCAGGTGCAGCGTCCTCATAATACTTAAAGAATGTGTTCAGACAGCAGAAACAGATGCCAACTTCTGTTCTCTTTCCCTTCCAGCTGCATTTGCAGGTCTGCTGTACCTCCGTGAGCTCGACCTTTCCAACAACAGCCTCCATTACTTTCCATACGGTGTACTAGAGGACCTCTACTTCCTACGAAAGCTTTCGCTGGAGAACAACCCCTGGATCTGTGATTACAACATTCACTACTTGATCTACTGGCTCAAGCATCATCCTGGTGTCTTCTACACGGGTCTGATCTGCTCTGAGCCTCAGGAGTTCAGGGGATGGCGTGTTGAAGATTATGTTAAGACCTACAACGGGGAGTGTCCTAAGGACAGGCAAACAGAGATGGAGACGGGACAAGGAAATCAAGGGGGTGGTGAAAATGAGGCTCAGGAGGTTGTAGGGGGGACAGGTGATGGGCAGGGTGGGCGTCTACCTCGACCCCTGAAAGAGAAGAAGCCCAACAGGATTGAAATCATCAGACTGAGCTAGACTGAAGGAGGGTCAATTAGAAAAAGGTCAAATGTTGGAGTGTTAGTGGTACAATTTCAGGATAAAATCAGAATTTTAATTATATTTTTAAATTTTTAATCAGTATATGACGGCAGTGGCATATTGCTGTACCTTAAAATGTTTAGAAGAAGCAGTCTTTTTTTTTATTATATCTTTTTGCAGAACCTTCCCAATCTAGACTGTATCAGATCTAGTAACCCACTACCCACTCTGCTGAACTACAGGTGCTCTTTTTCTGTTACACTAAATTTGTTATACTGTTTTTTCAGAAATTAGTTTTTGGTCTTTATGTATTAATGTATGATATTGTTTACTTGTTTTCTGGAAATAAAATTGGGTTTATTTTTTCTGAAGATTCTGCTTTGTGAACATGGCAGTAGATGTATACACATAATACTGTACTCAAGGTGCTTTAGTGCTGCAGTTGGTTAAAAAAAAACAAAACAAAACACTTGTTATGAGGCCATGAGAGTTCCAGATTTACTGGGCATCTCCACATCTAAAGTACATAGTGACTGACAATTATTTGCAAAACATGCCAGATGATTAAAATGATCTCATATGAAGACTTTTAAAAACAATGATAATGATGGAAACACTGAGAGTAAAGCGATTTTCCATCCAAATAAACAACTCTATCAAGAAGTTGCTGAAAATAAATACTAGTACACATTTCAACATAGTGGTATTACAGTCTCCCATGAAAATCTGCCAGTTGCTATTATATTTTTAGATGGCGCAAGATGCATTTTTCATGGGTTTGTCAGTTAGCACCACCCAGTGTGCAGGAGACCCATGCACAACTGAGTTTTCTGGACATGAATAGTTTTTTCTTGAAATGCAAATTCAGACTGTTTTCCCTTGTGACTCAAAATATGAAGTTTCTAAGCTTATTTATTTCCTGCTGTTATAAAAGAAGCACAGACCACAGTACAATCTAGCTGGGAATACATGTGTTTTAGGGCATATGTTCACTTTCATTATAGTGTGTGTTTTGATACATAGGCTTTACCTGAGGTTGCAGGCGATCCAAGACTAACTAAATAAAGGTGGAAGCACATTAACTTTCTCCATGGCAAGTAGCTCAGGTTCAGCTAAATCACTTCCAGGTTGGTGTTTATGTAACATCTGCCAACAAGGCATTATACAGTATTTTTATATTAACTAAGAATGCAAAGGATTGTCTTGGCACAGTTCAGTACCGGTAACACCTGTGTCCTGTTTACAGAGTTGTATGCACACTTAGTTCATTTCAAGATGTTTTAGATGATCTTTATTGTCTAAGGCAATGGGTATCCAACCTGCAGTTACAGAACATGTGTAATAGTAGCACAGTGTCCTCTAGTGATCAAAGTGAGGTTGTTCATCCTATTAAAAACCTTCATAACAATGTATGGCATTATCATTTCCTAACAAACTGCATAACTGAAAGTCTTTTGGCTTCTCTGGGATGTTTAATCCAGAACACAGCAGCAGGTAATCACAGATAATCAAAGAGGCACCACAAAAGAACTTTTGGGTGAAATACTAGGAATCTTCTGTCCTACAGGTTGATAGTATGTGTCGGCCTTCAGAGGGAAGGTGACACCTTTAAGATATGTAGAATGTAATGATTTTGTTTTTACATTTAAAGGGTTTCAATATGTTTATTCTGAGAGTGCAAATAAAAACAAAAAACAGAATTTGTCACAGTCTGATGAGGGTAATCCAGGAAAAACAAATATAAAAGAGACTTGCAATTTCATTCAGCACTGATTACATACCCCTCGCTGGTCACCAGTGTCTCTTGCAAACCTTATTCGTAAACATGACTTATCTTAGAATATAATTTATTGTTCTTTAGCAGCAGTGGACAAACAAAGCCATCCTTCTTCACTCCAGGTAGGTCATCTGTCACAGAAAAGTACACGGCATCGACCTCTCAATGCTCTCCAATAATTGCTTAAACCTCCTGAGAGCTATGACTCTTAGTTCTTGAGGCTTTGTGAGTTTCTTTGTAACTTCTTCCATTTCTTTCCTCACAATCAACATGATAAAAGATGTTCTTTATTTGCTCCTTGTCCCTGTATCCATCAATATTAGTATTTTCAGAAATGTCCTGATTTCATACTCTTTCTTCCACCCTGTCCGCTTGTTTTTTTACTTTTTTGCATCAGCAGCAGGACTTCTTCTCTGGTGGTGTGTAGGCAGCTGAGGTAATGTCAACTGGTCGAGAGTTGGCCCGGAGGAGAATCCGGGGAGTGCTGCTGCTCTTTACATCCTCCTGCTGGACATGAAGGCCATTACGAGACAGCAGCTCCCTGGCCATCATCATGAAGGCTTCCTCCACATTTTGACTATCCTACAGAGATGACATTTACAAACATAAGTGACAAAAATACAACCTCACCTCACAACTATGACCAATCCTCTAATTTGAACTGTATCACTACACTGTTGTCTACCTTTGCAGATGTTTCTAGAGCAGCTATTAGGCCTTTTTCATTTGCCAGAGCACAAGCCTCCTGAAAGCGAACGTGACGTTCATCCTCCAAGTCACATTTGTTACCTAGGTGGAGAAGATGAAATTATAGAGAAACATACAAAAAGGGATTGAAGCTTAAATATATTTAGTATTAGGAGTTGGCATATGCCTCAACACAACACATAAGTGTAAAATATAAAATATAAGTAAATAAAGTGTTACTTTTGAAATTAAGTGTTTGACGCCCTAAATTATTTCATAGCAGGGGTTCAGACAGAATTAGATGTTTCCCTCGGAGCTAAACTTACAAAAATTCTTAATGAATTGTTTAAATTGTCTTCATTTTTACTGATTCTTTCACTTTTATAACACTTCACAAAGCATAGCAGATGAACATCTTCTATGTGAAGTGACAGGGGTGGAATCCTTAGTGAAGTAAATATTAGAAATACCCCAGTGTAGAATCACTCCATTACAAATGAATGTCCTGAATTTAAAAATGTTCAATAAAAACACAGAAGCATTATCAGCCAAACATACTTAAAGTATCTAAAGTCCAGGTGGGGTCTACTTATAATGCAGAATGGCTTTTTCCCAAGATGTTGCATTGCTATTTTCATCAGCAGTGAACACATGTAAGGTCATTTTAATGTTGTAGGTCATCATTTGTGTACTACTGGCTGGAACAGTAGTATTGTGCTGCTTCATATCATCATCAAAAATGTTTCCATGTGAAAAATATTAAAATGATGAAGTTGAATTAACTGAGAATACTTTTGTAGCAGGTCAAATTTGTGTTTAACCTTTTATTGGGCAAGTGACTATTTTTGGTCATTTACGCAAACATTAAACATGGGGCCAGTCCTGTGCCTCAGTGAGGTCAGGAAGCATGTTGGTTTTTATAACAGTATACAGTGATTCAGAGAGATTTTATAGACATTTTGAGGCTGTAAATAGTGAATATGAGTGATTTTGTCAGTTTATGATCTTATAATAGTCGTTTTATTGCATGTGTTTACTTTTTAGCAAGTGCTGCTTGGATGATTCCAAGAGGAGGGAGACTAACACACTAAGGTTGAAAATTTCAATTTAAGAGTATTTCAATGAGTGCCCTATAAAGGGTTCACTTATATACTTGAGTAAAAACACATTATGGAGAAAAATTGGGACATATGACATCATCTTATAGGACTTGTTATTCCCACGGATTTGAAATATTATCATCATAAATACGTTCATGTCAGTTGTCGTAATAATTATCAAGACAAATGTCAAATTAATATTTTATAAGCATAAAAAGGGTGATTTTATTTCCTGAGTGAGGAAATATCATTCTTATCAAGTCCTGAAAATTTTTGTTGAAAGTCATGTTTTCCTGAATGCACAGCATAAAATAATTTAGAACATCTGAGACAAGGATAGAGTCACACTTCTCCTCAGCTGAGCATGTTGTGTTATTATAGATGATCTTAGTATATGCAGCTTTACACTCACCTATGAGCGCCATCACTACATTGGCTGCTCCGTAGAGCTCCACTTCCTTTATCCAGTGGGTCACTGAGTCAAAGGTTGAGCGTCTTGTTATGTCATAGGCGATCATGGCACCGTGAGCACTGCGATAGTAGCTCTGGGTGATGGTTCGAAACCTCTCCTGACCTGCTGTGTCCCACACCTGCATCTGGTATAAAAACCACAGTAAGACACAGCATGACACTCAGTTACTGGAGGAAATCCCTATGACTGGATGCAAACACACAACTAGATGAAAGCACAGCAGTTGTACAGTGTATTTCTCCACAGTACACTCACATTAACACTCCCTCAGAAACACTCTGGGGCTGCAGTGTTTCAGATTTCTCAGTCTCTCCCTGCAGAATATTCCCTGAGCGTCCCACAACAAGTTAACGCGGCAACAGCTGTCATAGTAACCAATCCAGACATGACCGCTCAGCCTCTTTGTTTTGAACCCTCAACACTGAAGGTTTTCCACAATGCTTTTCCATTTACCAGACAATGGGAATCTTTATATATCTTTTATATTCTTCAAATTATCATTTAAAAGGGGGTAAAACTACTTCTAGACAATATTCTGATATTCTGTCTGTAAATGCTGCAGGGGATGAAAAAGAAACGGTGTGATCATGAGGGCTCCATTACATGAATCATAGGTCTTAACAGCCCAGAATATTAAAAAGGCCTGTAGTTGCATCATATCAGAACTTTATATTTCACAAAGCCTTGAGGATTTCTAGCAGGTTAATGGAGGAATTTGTTCTGGATTTAACCCATAAAGACCCAGTGCTACTTTTATGTCAGTTCACAAATGAAATTTTTCTCTATATCTAACCTTTCTTAAGTGATTTATCACCGTTTCTTTATAATATTATCCTCTGTATTTAGCATTTTATCAGTTTAAAGCAGGTATTTTCCTATATTTAATTTACTGATCATGTAGATGTTCATGAAATCTCAGATTAAAGTTGACGGTTTTTATATCAGAAACAGAGAAAACTGAAGAAAAAATGACTTTTTCAGTAAAATCTATCATTAATTGAACATAAACCAAGTGTGTCCATCCACTGTCATTGATCCAACTCCATGGGTTTTACTGGTGAATCAATGTTATAGAAGATGACGATGTTTCCACATTCACTACAGAGCCTCTGAACGTCCACATGGGTCATATCTGATGACCATGAAAAGATGATAAACTGTATTTTACACCAATTATTTTCATGTGTTGATAGGATTTGTAGATCAACAGGTATCAAACATTTTATATTAGTAGATGGGTTTGGTCGGTGGTAGATGTTTGGGTCTTAATGGGTCTGTAAGTATCATTTCCATATGTATTTCTGAGAAGGAACAGAGTCTTGTAAATGTCTATCCTGAAGCTGTCTACCCAAACTGGTTTGTCTGCATGCAGGACAATAAGGTTGCTGCAGGAACATTTTTCTGCATGTGCTGTGTAACAGACTCCTCCTTCCCCTGGGCTATGATAAATCTACAGATAGACAGACACCCAATGTAAAAGAGGCTGACATGAGGCTTTAAAGGTGTTGAAAGGAAATGTTTGACCTTTATTGGCACCCTGAAGTGTTACTTAATGAAACATCAAACTGCTGTGTGTCTATCCACTAGAGAAATGGTCACTTAATCAGTACAAAAAGGCCTTCAGAAAACCAATACTTACTACTGCAGAAACAGCAAGTAGACTTTTAATCATTAGTAGTTTTTGTAATGCCTGACCTTGCTTTAAATAATGTAGTTCCTCTTCTCTTTCCAGTTTACATAAACAGTTCCTCCTGGCTCATACTATTATGAATAACAACTCTAATATACTTCGAGACTCAAGTAAATTATTTGGATTTTTTTTAGGTATGCAGAATTAAACAGTCCACTAAACCATTTAGGTCACTCTGTCATGACAGCACAGAAGTCATTCCAGGTTTATTTTTGCCCTTACAAAAGACAAGGCAACTTGAGAAACCTGAATCACAGGTCTTTCATGTGAACAACTGGTTGGACCTGTTTTGAGTCTAACTGACACTGTAACGACAGGACACCTCACTGTAGATTCACTCACTCATAAAGCCAGAAAAATCCATTACACGTGCTTGGCCTTCTGTGTGTTTTTTTACACATACCATTATACCACAATGCAATGTCCTTTATTTTCTGTACTTTTCATTCATTTTCCATCTTAAAGCCGGGAACCACGGTGCAGTGTGTTGCTGTCAAAACCAGCTGACATCCCAACACCCACTGAGAATCAGAGACTTTAAAAGACATCAGTATTATATAATTTGTACAATTACCTTCTTAAAGTCCTCCATTGGCACTAATGACAAACTTTTTTAGAAAGAGTCCTTGTTATTAGTGGCAAATAATAATGATAACTACAATAAATAAATAAATGCATAACTCATAACATGCACTAACCTTAACTTTCTTTCCCTCAATATCCATGGTTCGTACAGTGAAGTCCACTCCGATGGTGTTCTGCTGTTTCGCTGAGAATGCCCCAGACTTAAAGTTTTGAACCACACAGGTTTTTCCAACATTAGAGTCTCCAATCAGGATGATCTTAAACAGGAAATCAAAAGAATCATCATGTTCAGGTCCGGGGCTCTGCATCATGACTGTACAGCAGGTGACTGAGAAGGAAATGATTCCTTCTGCAGACAACTGTGAATGTATTTCCTCTGAACCTACAGATTTTTTTTGAGTTACAACAACAAAAAATGTCCCAAAATCAGTCCTTTTCTTACTCCTTGTGGTGAAATCCACAGATGTTCGATTTTTAAAATACAGACTAAAGTTCTCTTTTATCCTGTCAAAGATTTGGTTTGTAAAAAATGGAAATTTTTTACAACTTTTTTACAAGAATGAGTCAGCTAAGCTTGTTTTCAGTATCTTGACTGTTTCTCCCAGAATTCTGCATTCTGTTTTGTGTCTCAAGCCAGTTCAGCCTGTTCCCCTTGTGCTCTTTCAATAGGACAAAAATGTCTCAGTGTCTGGTGCTGCTGCTCCTTTCAGCTCCTTCTCAGGTGCTGACCCAGTTTATGGCCCACAGCAGCTAAAAGCATGAATCCCATCCTTTTTCGTCTTCCAGCACTGGTACTGATTAGGTGTCCATATAGAGGGGGGATCCTCCTTTAAGCAAAACAGGAGTTAGAAATATAATAGTCTGTAATCCAGGTTGCTGTTCAGTCCTTTGGCTCATTCACACGTCTGTCTGTCTGCCTCTTTTAATCTCTGTATCCTTCACTCATCAGTTTTCGTTTTCTTGCAGACTTAATAAGCTCCCAGTCTCCCTCTCTCTCTCTCTCTCTCTCTCTCCTCTCTCTCTCCTCTCTCTCTCTCTCTCTCCTCTCTCTCTCTCTCCTCTCTCTCTCTCTCTCTCTCTCTCTCCTCTCTCTCTCTCTCTCTCTCTCTCTCTCTCTCTCTCTCTCTCTCTCTCTCTCTCTCTCTCTCTCTCTCTCTCTCTGCTTCTATAGCACCTGTGGACACAATGAAATCCCGCCCTACCTGTTTCAGCAAAGCAGCCCTGCCCCACAGAGACTGTAGAATCCTGGGAAATGAAGTCAGTTACCAGAGAAACTCCACTATTCCCTTAATAATTAGAATACTATTTAGAACATGTAAGACTGAATTATAGATAATATGGTGGCTGTAGACATGATGACAATACAATTTATAGAAAAGAGGACATCCTTTAAAGCTACAACAAGAATATTATTTTTGTTTTGTAACATTTGATTAGTTCAAACACTGTGCATGCCTACAATACTCGAACTAATCAAATACTTGAACTAATCAAACAGTTTGATTAGTTTAATTGCAACTTTAAACTAATCAGACTCTGAGTCAATAACAAAACAATGATAGCTGCAACGATTGGCTGTCAGAATGGAGGATAGATTATATGTATTCAAAATGATTTTTGAGAGATTTTATTAAGATCTATAATCAAATTTATTTGAGGGAGCTAAATATCTGCTTCAGGATAACATTCTTAAATCCCTGATAATGCACTGTTGCCCATAAAGTCATAATTTTGTTCTCAGACACATTCCTCTTTTATTCCTATTTACACATATCAGTAATCACCTTTGTCACAACAACATTGTCACAATCATTACATGAGAAGAGGTAGAAATATTTTATTCCTACAGAGGCTGAAGGGAAGACAAAGGAAGAACTTCAGGTTCTTCAGGTTAAGGAAGCGCTAAAGACATGTGGGTCCCCTAACCCTAACAAAGCCAAACCCAGAAACCAAAAACCCACCAACAACACAGAGGAAAAGCCAGGAAAAGGAAAAGGCATTGTCATTCCATACACAGCGGGAGTCTCTGAAAAACTACCAAGGATTTTCAACCCGCACAATATCCCGGTGTATGTCAAACCCGCCAACACCCGGAGAGTCCATCCCAAGGACAAACTACTAAGTGAGAAGCAAAGCAACGTGGTCTATGCCGTTCAATGCAGTGAGGAATGTACAGACTTATACATACGAGAAACCACAAACAACCCCTCCATGGCTCAACACAGGAGAACCTCCACTTCAGGACAAGATTCTGCAGTCCATCTTCACTTGGAAGAAAAAGGACACTCCTTCGAGGACAGCAATGTCCGAATATAGAGAAGACAAATGGTTTGAGAGAGGAGTCAAAGAAGCCATTTTTGTGGAAGTGGAAAATCCCTCCCTGAACCGAGGTGGTGGTCTGAGACAGTACTTATCAAAAACCTATAACACCATTTTAAATTACATTTCCAAACAGTTTTCAACTAACAACCTTCCACACCTGGAGTCACCTGAAACTAAACAAACCCCCCCTGAAGGATTTGGACAGTGACCCACCCGTCTGGTCAGTGACCAATGAAACTGACACATAATACCCACCAACGATCCTAAAACTGAACAGGGATTAACACCCACACAGACCACTCCCACAGCAGGTTCATAGATCCAGCCCCCCCCCCCCCCCCCCCCCCCCCCCCCCCCCCAGTTGTTAGAACTGAAGAAGTCTGTTGGATGAGAGATGAAACGTTTTCAAAAGAGCTAAACCAGTCCAGTTGAACCGAGAAGAACTGCCAAGAAGAATTTTATTCCAACTATGTGGGCACCAGTGTATTTACAGAAAGGTGTATATTTATTACTGCCATCACTAAACCTTTCCTTATATGCAAATATAATATCACACATACTGTATATTAGTATTGTAGGCTACTTATAGTTAGTCTTGGAGGTCTAAGTCTCAACTTCACAGCAGGATTTTATCTCAAGGCCAGTCAAAACCACAACTGTCTGGATGTTCCTGAATTTTCAGTACATTCACTGATTTGTTTGCTAACTTCATCATTAGGGTTAAAAAAAAAAAAAAAACACCCTATAACTTTCATTTCCTCTTTATGCAATGCCAATTCTTGATTCAGCTACTCAATGCCAATGGGAACCATCTCACCCCTCATACCAGACAATCTGTAATAGCCTATTGGAAAAACTTGTGTCTTTTTACAATGCCCTTGTTGTGTTATCTGGTCAGTTATTGCTTGTTCTTATTGTGGATCCTACAAGAAATCAGGACACTTATATCAAATAGGCCTACTGAAGAAAATCTAAGAAGAAGGTTCCAGCAAAACGTCACCTACTTCAAAGGTGCATACAAAGAGAAAAACCTGCAACAGATCAGAAATTCCAGTAGCTCTTGTCATATAGAAGAATTTTATTTCAAAATCTATATGTGTGACGACCTTTTTCAGATTAGACCTGTTATGCATGTCCTCTCTTTTTTCTAGAAACTTAAGTGTGACACATTACTTTACCTCCAAGTTTGCTGTCCAAATATGACGTCTGCCATGTTTCTAATTTTTACACATTCCTTGTTTCTTTGCAGATATGGTACAATAACTGGCTCCTAGACATCTACTCATATACCCAAACCAAATACCCTGTTGGTCAGTAAGTGTGTGACGTTACAGTATTGGTTGTCTTCTTGTGGATTTAAATTTTTGTTTTCATGTGTCTTTTTTTATGCAGCTGGTTATGTATTTCCTGATAATCATGTTGAAGGGCAAACGTTAATCCACATTAGTCTAAATTTAGGGTGACTTCTTTTGTCATGTCAGCCTATTGACAAATAATATTAACAGTATTGTACTAATAAACAGAGTGAATGAGTTAAACTTCGGCTAAAATCTACACCTAACTGTAACCATAGCTAAGCGCCTTAGCCCAATTATTTTTTTTTGCACTATTGAATCTCACTCAGGGCTATAAATGAATAGGGCTATAACTGCTATAACTTAATGAGGGCCTTTTAATGGTACTTGGCCAGACTACTATTTATATTTATATTTATATTTATATTCAATACTTATGCTTTTTACAGAATATATTTTTTATCCTGTGTTATTTAGACTGTATTGTTGTTATTGCTTTTTTAGCTTTTTATTACATTGCCGTGTCTATATCTGATTTTTAGTTTTTAAATTGTTTGTCAACTGTTTTATGTAATGTTCTGTTTTTATATCCTCCTGAGACTCAGTAAGTAAACACGTCCCACATTTTACATTAAATAATCACCTTAATTTGAAACAGTATGATGCAACAGTTTTTTCAGATACATATTTTATTTTTTATATTATGTCCTTTTCAGTGGACTTATTTTTTTAAGTACAGCTGTGAAACTCTTGTCCACTACAAAGGACAAAAATGTATTGCTGGGTCTCAGGAGGATATTCTGTATGTTGTCTGTTTACCTGCCCAGATGTAAATGAGCTCTTAGCAAACTCTGGTGCAATCGTGTGATTGTATATTCTCTCTGTCAAATAAACAATAAAGTAAATTATTCAGTATTCATGAGGGGGGTTATGATTTAAGGGGGAAAATTAACTTTAAAATTCCCTTAATACGCATGACTAGGAAGGGTTTGGTGTTTCTGTCAGCGGGGTGAGACTGTGGAACAGATTTAATATAGAGTTAAAGCAATGTCCAAGCATGAAAGAATTTAAAAAGAGGTACAAAGACACAATTTTTTAGAGGTACAGGGATGAGGGAGGGCTTGGGGATCACTGGGTGATATAAAGATGTACAAGTATGTGGTAAGTGTGTGTATATGTATGTATTGGTGTGTATGTGTGTGTGTATATATGTAGGTGTATATGTGTGTATAGATCTGTGTATGAATATGTATTCACATATATGTGTTATTGTATTATGTGTTTATGTAAATCATATTATATTTGTTCATAATAATATAAAGCCAGAAACCTAATTATTTACTAGTAAGTATCAGTCATATTATGGCATAGTGTAGAGATATGATTAGACGAGGAAGGTTATTATTGTTATTAATTACACTGGGTTACAAAAAAATGTTTTTTGCAAGTTGTCTTGGTTTTTTCAACTGAAATAGGACCATTTTGCACCGCTAAATTAAAAAATTGACATCCGTTTTTCTCCATCAGGTCAGGTTTTTTTTGCTAATTTGATTTTGAAAAATTTGATCTTCTCACAAAAGTGATTACATTTTTGTGACTTTATCAGTTGATTTTTTATATAGTTTTCACCCAAAATAGGTTTTAAGTGAAAAAAAAAACATCATTTTCTAACAGGATTCCTGTTAGGTACAATGGTGTATTCACCGCAGATGTAGCAGAATACGTCAAGCTTATTTTTGCAAGATCTTCTAGTCGAAGCCATTTCAATCACCTGTAATATTTAAAAAAAAAACATTAATCATAAATTGGCAAAAGTAAAATCTTCAGAACTCATTTATTGCAAGAAATATGAAAGAATTTTGTATCATATGATGTGAAAATGTCCATAAATATAAGCAAAAATGTTAAAAAGCCAATATGTAGCATAGTTCAGAAAGTTGACCTGATTGAGAAAAATGAATGTGATTTTTGGATTCAGCACACCAAAATTATTCTAAATCAGCTCAAAAAACTTAAATAATAAATTTGTTGTTGACCAGTCTTATATAAGGAGAAGGGGTGGGAGTTTATAAGTTGTACTTCTTCTCATTCCTTTTCGAATATGTATTATATGTCTTATGTTTAAGTATTTTGTTTATTTATTTTCTTCTGTTTGACATTCATGTTCGAAATAAACACATCAATCAATCAATCAATAAAGCAAGTAAAGTAAGAAAAACACAATGGATTAAAAAAAAATATATACAAACAGCATTTACATCATTGCCATAGAAATAACACTGGAGGTATGTTATGATAGTAGCTACATGTATATCATCTTATAGGTAATATATCTGGCTGTTTCAGTCTTGATAGTGGTGTAAATGTGTTGTATTATATTTCAATTTGTGTTGTTGTGCTTATAAACGTCACGCCGTGAGTGGATAGTGCGTTTTCCGACATTTCCGGGTGCACCTGAAGGCATCCCAGACCACTCATTCAGTACATCACAGTGACGTCCTGTGCGCATAGATGCCCTTACTGTAAAAATCACAGCTCCACAGTCTCATCATTTTCTGCGTATAAAACCGTTGTGCAAACGTCGGGAGAGCGTCAGCAGCATGCAGCAGAGCGCAGTGGTCGTGGTGGCGGATAAAACCAGCCTGAAAAGGCCGTTTATCTTTGCAAATGCTGTGAATATGGTAGGTGCATTTCACTGCTATTCCACTTGCAGCCAGGAGGCCCGTGTGTCTGTCTGTAAAATGCCATTTCTCTGATTAAATGTCTGCTGTTATTATGTCCCATTACATCAGTCTGTTGACCCAAACAAGACCCGGTGCAGATTAATGTCTCATATTCAGAAATAACACGCAGCAGCAGTGAAGCTCAGTTATTCAAATGCTGTGCGCTTCTGCAATGTTTAATCCAGTCCTGTTTATTCTAAAATGTAAGGTTTGTTTTAATCCAAGTAGACAAACCACCAGGAGACGCTGTAGTGATGGTTATAAAATGGTATTTACACAGAGTATCTGTTCTTTCCCTGCTTGAAACCGACCTCTCCTCATCAAGGACATGTAATATTTATAAATTCAATACAGTGTTTGCTTGTCAGTGCAAGTCTAGTATTGGCTTTCATGCTCTACTCTTCCTCTATAAGTCGTGGATATATTTGTAAAAGCTGGGACAGATTTGAAATATTTATATAGAAGAAGAGATTTATATCTTTTTAATTATCCTGACACAAATACTGTAAAGCAAGGGTGTCAAACTCAGTTTAGTTCAGGGGCCACATTCAGCCCAATTTGATCTGAAGTGGGCCGAACCAGTAAGATGATACCAGTGAAAAAAGTTAAATTATATTATGATCAGGTTTACATCTACAAAGTTTCCTTTAAAATCTGAATAACATGAACAACTTGAATTGTCTTAAGAAAAACAAGTGTAACTTTAACTCGTTTTATCAGTTTATCATTTACACACGTGCATTACAATCACATAAATAATTTAGTCACAGGCAGAATATTAATAAAATTGCATTTACTTTTCTTAAGACATTTCCGTTTGTTCATATTCATTCAGGTTATTCACATTTTATAATCATGTTCATGTCATTTTACTTTTTTACAACAAAAAAGTCAAAGAGAAAATTTGGGGTTGTCATTATTTATAGGTTATTATGATAATATTTTACTGGTTCTGACCCACTTGAAATCTAATTGGACTGTATGTGTCTGTATGTGGAACCTGAATTAGAATGATTTTCACACCACTGATTGTTAATATCTTCAGTGTAATTTTTGCATTTCACAAATTCATCCCGCGGGCCAGATTGGACCCTATGGCGGGCCGGATTTGGCCCCCAGGCCGCATGTTTGACACCTGTGCTGTAAAGGGAGCATAATTTAAAGTTTTCTATGAAGGGCTTCTTGTGTCTATTTAAAGTTCTTTACAGAGTGTATTTTTTCTCCTAAGGCTCTGTGCTTCTTCATGTTGACCATGACAGTAGCCTGGCATAGAGAACTTATACAAGCTGGCCAAGTAAGTTCATCCTGTTCTCTTCACTAAATAATGTTCCTGTCATTCAGTGAGTAGATGATATAATTTACACAGTCTGGTAAACACAGAAACAGTCACCACCTTTAGCTTTGGTTATAGGGCATGCATTGGCATTCTTTTGATAGGCTTATACAATGTTTTTATTTCCAATTTCCATCCATAATTCTGTTCATTTTTGTAGATTTTGTATTGATGATGGGACAGTTGGTCCACTGTTTAAAGTCTTCTCCAGCACATCTTGAAAGTTCTCAGTGGGGTTTAGCTCTGGACTGTGGTGGCCAAATGATGTTTCATGCCCCTAAACCTCTGTGATAAGATAAGATAAGATAAGATAAGATAAGATAAGATAAGATAAGATAAGATAAGATAAGATAAGATAAGATATACTTTACTGATCCCCCAAGTGGGAAATTTAAGTATGTACAGCAGCACAAGACAATACAGGGTGGGGAAGCAAAATTTACAATGAACATTTAGTTGTTTTTTCTCAGCAGGCACTACGTCAATTGTTTTGAAACCAAACATATATTGATGTCATAATCATACCTAACACTATTATCCATACCTTTTCAGAAACTTTTGCCCATATGAGTAATCAGGAAAGCAAACGTCAAAGAGTGTGTGATTTGCTGAATGCATTCGTCACACCAAAGGAGATTTAAAAATAGTTGGAGTGTCCATAAAGACTGTTTATAATGTAAAGAAGAGAATGACTATGAGCAAAACTATTACGAGAAAGTCTGGAAGATACTATTAAAGAAGAATGGGAGAAGTTGTCACCCGAATATTTGAGGAACACTTGCGCAAGTTTCAGGAAGTGTGTGAAGGCAGTTATTGAGAAAGAAGGAGGACACATTAAATAAAAACATTTTCTATTATGTCAATTTTCTTGTGGCAAATAAATTCTCATGACTTTCAATAAACTAATTGGTCATACACTGTCTTTCAATCCCTGCCTCAAAATATTGTAAATTTTGCTTCCCCACACTGTATGCATCAAATACAACAGAAAAAAAAATAAATAGAAAAAGATATATAATTTTATCCTGATGAATCTTGTCATTGTTATCTTGGAATACGTCTGTGTCATCAGCAAAAAAAAAAAACAAAAAAATCTACTCATGTCCAGTCCAGACATGATTATTCTGTATATGCAAGTTCTTATTAACACACAGAAATCTAACCTTTGACCTATTCTGTGGTCATATCTTCTACATCTTCATCATAAAGATACTAAAATACCAATTAAAAAAAACAAAACATATAACAGGGATATGTATGAACTAGGGCTGCACGATTAATCGATTTTAAATCGAAATCGGATTTTTTTTAATTAGGACGATTTTTAAAAAAGGGAAATCGTAAAATCGATTTCATCTCTCTCGTGCCTGCGGGCCGTGCGCTTGCGGGCTCCCGTAGGCTCCTCCTCCTATCAGTGACAGCGGTCTGTCACAGAAGTCTGTGTAATGGCCGGACTTTAAATGTGTTCATGAGCCCGCAGTACTTACAGCAATGTAAGCCGTGGCTTCACGCACGGATCCCGCAACTGAAATAGAACTGCATGCGGATCACTCATCTTCCGTTGTCCCGGATCCGTACCGTACTGTCTTCTTCCGATCCGGGTCCGGGTCTCGGGTCATCAGCCTCAGCAGAGGAGCCCACACAGCCCTGTGCCCACACACATCCACCCGCTCCAGGATAGAATCCCTCCAGCGTGTCCTGGGTCAGTCTATTCCACGCATGGATCCCTCAGTTTAAACAGAACCGCGTGTGGATCACTTATATTAACCTGGTCCACGCACGCACGCACGCACGACTGATGCCTGTCACTGACTTACATTGGTATCACTTCTGTGGGCCCAGATACCCAGGAAAAAAAAAATAAAATAAATAAATAAATAAATAAATAAATAAATAAAATTAAAAAAACAACAACAACAACACACACACACACACACACACACACATATATATATATATATATATATAAAAATTTAATAATTAATTTAGTCCTCTTACTTGCTAAATTTTTCATTCACAAATGTAAGTTCTGTAACACAAAAACAAATATTATTTATTTTTTGAAAGATGTTGAACTTTATTTAAAGCTGTTAGATAAATCTGGAAACAAAAAGGCTATAAAAAAACATAAGTATTTGCTCTGATTTGGACATTGTATTATAGTGTATTCCCCCTGGCAAACTTATGTTATTTTCTTGTTGTATACATTGTTTGTATACTCTATTTCATTCAATAAAGATTTAATTAAGAAAAAATAAACTTCTGGGGGTTCATCACGTGATACCATCACAGATTTGAGGTCAGAGCAGTGCCTTGCATTGTGGGCTGCTCACGAAAACGACATGCTGACTTCTGTTGTCTTTTGTAGTTTTACCCAAAAATCAAAATCAAAATCGAAAATCGAGTTTTTAGAGGAAAAAATCGGGATTTTTTTTTTTTGCCAAAATCGTGCAGCCCTAGTATGAACTATTGTACATGAGTTATTCTTTCTACACAAACTGTTTTCTTGGATTTCTGTATTTTCTTACTGAGTGTAATAATATCTAATGGGGTCTAAAAAGACACGTATTACTGCTAACCCTGGTGTTATTTCTGTGTTCAGCTGGTGTCCAGTGCCTCTGTGGTGATATTATACATCCTAGAAATTGGCTGCCTGCTTCTGTCAGTGATCGGCGTGTTTGGAGCTTGTAGGGGAAAAAGATGGTGTTTGATGCTGGTAAAAATCTTTATATGTTTATGTTACTTCTCTCAGCATATTTCTGTCTTTGTAGAACTAGGTTACGGCATAAAAACTATCTTATATACAGTAATGTGCATATTCTGTGTGTCATTGTACATTCTGTTAGTTGCTGAATGTCTGTTATGTTTACTGTAATGGGTTGATGTGTGTTTGCAGTTTGCAGCTGGGATGGCAGCAGCCAGTCAAACGATAATTGTTAAAACAGCATTAAGTTATCAAGAAGTCTATGAGGTATGGAACTGTAAAGCAAATTATGATTTATCAGTAGCGCTGTCACATGTAAGAGTATAAGCCTAACCCACAGGTATTCAAAGCTATGCATCACAGTTAGTGTGGCATGTCCTTCTACAGAAAGGTGTGGTCCGAGAGGAGTCCAAGCTGCTGTCCATGATGCCACTTAGTGGAACCAGCAAAGGAAACAGGACCCTGCTGTACAGTATTCAAGCACATGTGAGCAGCTTTTTTTTACTTTTTTTTTTCTTTTTTTTTTTTAATTTCTAACATATCCAGCTGTCTTCAAAGTCTGGGCATGTGAGGATATGGAGTAGATATTTGTCCAAACTGTTAGCAGCTGTCTCCTCTCTGACTTATCAGTACAGAGTTTCCAAAGAGATGAGATAAGATAAGATAAGATAAAACAAGATAAGACAAGATAAGATAAGATAAGATAAGATAAGATAAGATATTCCTTTATTGATCCCACAATGGGGAAATTCACAGTGTTGTCAGCAGCAAACATACACATAAACATACACTCAAAACAAACAGTTATGTAAATTTGAATAAAAAAGTGTTTAAAAGGAGAGTGCAAATACGGTTTGATATGAATGTAGTGCAAATAGTTATAAATATAAAAAAATATATATAAATACGGATTTGAATATTTACAGATTTGGACAGGTGCGGTTTTAGATATATAAATATGGTGCCTATAGACAGTGAGAGAGGATGATTAACAGAAAGGAGTTGCAGTTGAAAAATTAACACTATAATAAAAAAAAAAAATTGCTTCTCTACAAATGGCTTTCAGTGCTCTGTTTGTAGATATTAGCAGCTGAAATAAAGAGTAAGATGGCTTTTTGAGGTGATTCTAAACTGATGAAAACAGAATTGTAAATATTATTTTGAGTTTCTGCATTGACATCCTGATAAGACATAAGGCTGCTCAACAAAAGTTGAGGGGGTGAAGTGCAATAGAGAATATGCAATAATAGGTGCAATAGTGACCCCTCCGTAGTGCAATATTTTTTTTACCTTTACTAACCTATTTATTTATTCATTTTAGTGCAGTTTTTAATCTTTTATCATATACATGGGTTGTCTTAGTTGGTGTTTTTAAAATCTTTTCTGTGTTTTATTTCGTGCTGTGCATTTTGCAGTTTCGTTCTGTAACAGCATCTGGGATGTTTTTATTGAATGACAATTAATAAATGTGAATCTGAATAAATCTTCCATGAACTTCACATACTACACTGGCAGTGTGTAATTCACCTACATGAAACTGACACTATATTGTTACGTCACTTGAGGGAATACTTTGAGAGATCATTGTCACACACATGCATCATCTGAAGGCTCATTTGTGTGTTTGTTTATTTTTTGTATGTGTGTGTGTGTGCCTGTGTGTGTGTGTGTCACCCCTAGTTTAAGTGCTGTGGTCTCATTGATGGATACAAAGACTGGGGCTCCACCATCCCTGCATCCTGCAACTGTCAATATCCAGGAAAATGCGTGCGTATCTTATGACACTATGTACATCTTATACATATCACATTACGTCGTCTTACACCACACAGTAAATCTCATCTCTCAGTTTAGGATGACTGTTTCTGTAATTGGCCAGTCTAATTGTTTACATTGGGCTTTCACTCTTTAACAGATTCGACTACGGGGTAGTGCTACTCTTGGGGCTCCAAAGAACCAGTACGTTTATCAAGAGGTAAATGATCTCAAAGTTGCTCCCATGATCCTATGGTAAAATATATGACAATAATTATGGTTATTTATAATGAATTATGTTTTGTAAGTTACACATGCTTTTCAGCTGTTTCAACCATAAAGTGCATGTGTTTATTTTACTTCATGCTTCAAGTGCAAAAACTGAATAAGTTATTATCATTAATTATTATAGCCGATACCGTTAACCTCTAGTGTCACAGTTTTATATTGTATAGAACTGTACAGAGGATAGCACAATTATAAAATGAGCTGCACCCTGATCACTTAACTTTTTCAACATACTCTTAACATTTCTCTGCAGTTTATAAAACACACCTGCTCTTCTTACAGCCTTGTCTACCAATCTATGTATCTGCACTGAAACGTGGCTTCTCATTGGCAATGGCTATACAGTTCGGAAGTGGAGTTTTTTGGGTATGTGGTTTGAAACTTTATTTTAAATTTTTCTGTGTTTGCTGGAACTGAACTTTTAAAAGACTCACCACTACTTTTATTGCACCTTACAAATATGAATCATGATTTTTTCTCTCCATATAAGCTTAAATAAGTGATTAATCAATATTTATAAGAATATTATCCACTACATTTTGCATTTTTCAGTGAAAACTAGGTATTATGTATATTTTAGTTTATTAACCATGTAGATGTTCATAAATACTCAGAGTAAATTCAAAGGTTGTGATATCAAAAACAGAAAAAAATGATGAAAGAGTGACTTTTTATAGGATTTCATTTAATTATTTTGCATGTTTACTACAGTAAACTATTATTGCATGTACATCATTGTTTTTAAAATGTTTCTTTGCTGCTATTTTTAATGCCTTGTAATGTATTGTTAAATATGTTTAAAGGCAGCCGTAAATAAAATGGTATTAATACTGCTATTTTTAGAAGATTATTGTGCTTCCATGTACACAACAGATGCCACTGAAAAGCTGAGAAACTGCATTTGACTGGAATTATTTAACTGTATTGATAGTTTTAGCGGTTCAGAAGTTGTTAGACATTTTAGATCAGTAAATGGTTTTGGACACCAGTGACTGTTAAGGTCTTTAAGGGTTAACGAGCATTGTACCTCTTCACATAAATATGACATTAACACTTATCAGTAACATGGTTTTGAAATGCTTCTCTTTTCCTTTAATTCGTAGGTGATTTTACTGGTTATGAGTATCAAGCTGACGGTTCAGATAAAAAGGAAACAGGAGTTCATGGCTCTTCTTCAATCAAACAGATACGTTCCCGGGGCCTTCTAGTCACCTCGTATGTTTTCACACACAAACTATTAGCCAACACATCTTGTTTGAATTAGCACAAACACATTATGCTGTCAACTATAATCTGTCTATTTGTGCTATAGCGACATACGTTGACTTAATGATTTTATTATTAACACCTATTAATGCATGTACCTGATGTTTAGAAGTAATCAACATGCATATATATATCAGTTTCAGATTACTCTTTTTTTTGCCCTCTGCTGTAAAAACATAGTGACGTCACTAGATTAACTGATCTGTATTAGTCATTATATTTTCACATGCTCTGATACACACATTTCCACTTCAATGCTGCTCTAGATGAGTATCTCACTGAGTATTAACCAGATGTCTGTTTTCTTTAATCATATATTCCTGTTGTGAGTGAGAGCCTGGACTGTATCTCGACTCTGGGTACCAGGAAAGATCTGTTTATGGCACAGTTTAGTGTTTTTTATTGTAAAATGTTGTTTATTATAATGTAGCCACAAAGCACCATATCTAGAAATACCTGTGAACCTATTTTAAAGACAAAGTAGTGATCCAGTTTATCTGCTGTATTGTAGAAATTTTTTTTTATATTTTATTTTTTCAGTAGGGATGAAGGTGGGAAGTGTATATATATATATATATATATATATATATATATATATATATATATATATATATATATATATATATATATATATATATGTCCTCATTCTGCAGTACCCATATGTTACTCAGACCTCATCGAACTATAAGAACCATTAAAATGGGGACAAAAATGATGGTTATTTTTAGTAAAAACCAAAAACATCAAAGTTCATCAAATAAATACTGATGAATACCAACTAGATCGACTTACTGTACATCTAACTGTTTAGTGTTCATTGTTCTTGTGATAACTGTCACTGAACCGTTATCATGAGAACAAATAATAAATCAATAATCTTTAAACAACTAATAACAGTATTTAATATATAATTATCTTTACAACAGTGTTTACAATGTGTCATTTATTCATTATTATTATTAAGCAATGTACAGTATGTTAATGGGTAAATAATCATGTTTGACAGAGGAATGAGTTTCTGTTCTTATTGGGACTCCAGAATGTCATGATGCCTTGTTATGTATGTACATATATATGTATATTTAAAACTTAAAGCACATTTATTGAATGAAAAACTGCAGGGTTTAGTTTGTTTGGTTGCACATTCAGTAGACATCGAGTAGAAACTAATTTGTTTTGATTCCTATCCAAATATATAGTATTATATACTGTATATATATATATTACTTGAAGGTCTGTAAAGTTTTTGGCGAGGCCACTTCTGACAGGTTGTGAGAGGCTCTTGTAGGTAAAAGGGTCACCAGTATTCTTGCAGATATTCTAACTGTACTGTCTCAACTAAAGCCACTCTCACCGAAGTAGCCTTTGTGTCACATCACTTTGAAAACGACTTGCTGCATGAGCTGCCTGCAGTTGAAATGGCTCCTTGACTAATTACTTATTGTCAGACTAATTTCATCTGAAACAGCAGATCCAATGTCTACTTGTGCACTTTAACCATTAATGCCTAATATACTGTACGTTCTTGCAAAGAATGGTATTTTTATTTCAGTCATACACTGTTTTTTATTTATGGAATGATCATATGTAATATTTTGTAAATAGCTGAAATAAAATTGTGACTCTTGTTCCTTTAACGACTGTTTTGTTTTTTTTTTTACATTCTTTCTTAGTGTTTATTTGCTTCTTGTGGTTTGAGAGGTTTTTTAAAACAAACTCTCAAACCACAAAGAGCACAACCATTTCATTACACAATACAAAATCAATGAAATTATTTCTACTTCTGTTGTTAGAATAATTTAAAATATGAGACACAGATGAGGAAAGACACATTGCTGTTCTTTTATATAGTCATTTATTTTTGGATTTGTTGCTTTGGTAACTGCACCTTAAACATGTTAAAAAAGTAAAAAAAAAAAAAAAAAAGTTTGCTGTGTGCACCATTCCAGTTGTATTTTTTCTGTCTGTTGACCATTAACAGAAAATAATGGAAGCATTACATCCAGGAAATACTCTGTAACATCCACTACCATGTCTATATAGGCAGTGACATTTCATTAGACAGGAATGCATTCAAGTGGAAATATTTCCAACATCAGAAAACCTTTAAGTGTTATGACTAGGCTACAGTCGCGGAAAAAAATATTAGACCATCAAAAGTCACCAGTAATAATGGTTATGCAATCAAGTACTAACTCCTGTGTGTATCATGTGACTAAAACAGACAGAAAAGAATGGAATGCCTAAAAGCACTGTTTTTGTCAGTGCAATGCCATAGATATTGATGTAAGAACTGAAGTGATTTTGGTTATTATCAAGAAAACATGGAAAATGGATAGATATCAGCTCTGAAATTAAACTACTATGAGCTATGTTTGTTATCATTACATTTGTCCAAACAAATGTACCTTTAGCTGTACCAGGCATTAAAATTAACAAGAAATTTTAGAAAACAAGGGGTGGTCTAATAATTTTTTCCACGACTGTATAAATAATCTTTATGTATACACTACAAACTGTTCACTCACGCTTTATCATAAAAAAAGATGTAACAATTACATTTGGATGAATATAAAACTAAACATATAAAAGGTAAAACACAACAAAAGGCTAACACTTATTTGTACATTTTGACCACATCTTTATCAGTGCCTTTTCTTCATTTTTCTTGATTCCCATTTATTCATCATTCTTATTCTGCACAGGTTTCAGTTTGCTGCTCCTCAAACACGGTTACATTGTGCAAAATTATATTTAAAATACAAGTTGATAAATCATCCAAGAATGGTAGCAGTTATTTAGTGGTTTAAATGACCCTTTGACAATTCTTCTGCCTGTATTTCTGCACCAAAGATATTCGTGTGCATCCAAAGAAATACATTTAAGAGTGGAATAAAAACAGCTCGACTTGGTGGACATGAACTGTTAAACATGAGACCAGAAAACTGTGTATGAAAGACATTTGGAATGATCTGTCCTGCACCCGAGGGAAGGACAGCCAAAAGTACAAAGAGAGAAATCAAGTGTACTCCACAGTGTCTGTCAGTGCAGAGTAGTTTCCTGCTTTTGCCTCTGCGCTGTACACCACGACAGGAGTATCTTCCTTCCGATTTAGCTGACACAGGATGACAATGCACAACACTACTGACAGTACCTAAAAGAAAGCAAAAAAAAAAAAAAAAAAAAGAAGCACTTCCTCAAGAATTGTAATTTTACAAAGCAACAGAGGGGGGCAGAAAGGACAAAGCAAATGAAGTGCAAAAGAAATTGGGTGTAAACATTAACCCTTTCATGCATGACTTATGAAAACCTTAATCAAGATTTTTTTTCCTGAGTGTTTTTATTCCTCTTTAGGCATGAACAAAAAAAACAATATGTGATTGATTTTTTTTTTTTTTTATCAACCTATTTTTCAAGGAGTTACAAAAATATCCACTCAGCTGGACACCATGTGTTTAATTTTAGAACCAATAAAACATGTATTTACTGATATACTGTGTGAAAAACTATTAAATAGAAATATTTTTAATGCTGTTAATCTAATGTTTTCTCACATTTTAACGTACTCTAATACTAGTTATTTCTTACTTCATGGAAAAAATGCAAAAAAAAAAAAAAAAATCCTGTTAATTGTAATTACAATCTAATAACAATTTGCTTTTTTTTTGCACTCAAACATGTTACTGCAGATCGGGTTTATCTAGAACAGCAAAGTTACGGTAATTGTATGAATTACAGTGTATGGGATGATGCATAAGCGTCCACTGTGTTGGCTGATATGGAACTAAAACAACAAAACCCATGAATATACAAGAGAACAGCTGTAGAATAACTGTCCACTGTAGTGACCACTATGCATGAAAGGGTTAAGATGAATGAAGCTGTCTTTAACATGGAAGATACTGTGAACTGATACTGTGAAGATACTGTTATGGTCTGTTATTACAACTTAACTACATTAAAACAGAGCAGACTTAATGTCATCATATCAAACTGACAAAGACCTGTAGACTTAAGGTGTACCAAATAGAAGTGAAAATGAAGTTGTAATAGATAAAGAGTTCAAATCTTTGGTAGGTAGACAGCATATACATACCCATAATAATACAAGTCCCAGAAAAGTGCCAAAAACAATATTTATAGAATTAATGGCATGTGCGATCAAGTAAGGAATGCAGGGCTGAAACAGAGGAGGGGATCAGTCAATACAACACCAACAACATGTATACACAGGCCATAGCAAAAAATACAAGCAAAATATATGGTAAAGAAGGCATACACCTCAGGTCTTTCCTGTAAAAAAATCTTCAGTCTTTCAGTCACTTCTGTACAGAAATGGGAATCAAAATGTGAACACCACTAGTGATACCTCAATTAATATTTCCAATGTCTCTTAAATATACAGGGTGGGGAAGCAAAATTTACAATATTTTGAGGCAGGGATTGAAAGACAGTGTATGACCAATTAGTTTATTGAAAGTCAAGAGAATTTATTTGCCACAAGAAAATTGACATAATAGAAAATGTTTTTATTCTATGTGTCCTCCTTCTTTCTCAATAACTGCCTTCACACGCTTCCTGAAACTTGTGCAAGTGTTCCTCAAATATTCGGGTGACAACTTCTCCCATTCTTCTTTAATAGTATCTTCCAGACTTTCTCGTAATAGTTTTGCTCATAGTCATTCTCTTCTTTCCATTATAAACAGTCTTTGTGGACACTCCAACTATTTTTGAAATCTCCTTTGACGTGATGAGTGCATTCGGCAAATTACACACTCTTTGACGTTTGCTTTCCTGATTACTCATATGGGCAAAAGTTTCTGAAAAGGTATGGATAATAGTGTTAGGTATGATTATGACATCAATATATGTTTGGTTTCAAAACAATTGACGTAGTGCCTGCTGAGAAAAAACAACTAAATGTTCATTGTAAATTTTGCTTCCCCACCCTATATATGTTTTTAGCAACTGACACTGATTATCAGCCATCAGAGGTGTCAAGTAACCAAGCACATATACTTTGTTACCTTACTTAAGTAAACGTTTTGGTTATCTATACTTTACTGGAGTAATTATTTTTCAGCTGACTTTTTACTTCTACTCCTTACATTTTAAAAATAGCCTCATTACTCCTATTTCATTTTGGCTTGTCATCATTCAAATAAAAAAAAAAAACTACCCAGATAAATTTCGCCATCTGGATAGAATGAATTTTACTGTGGTTGGATGAGAAGTATAAACATATACCATTCTGACACCCTATTGGTTTGTATGCAATCCATCGCACCTGCACATGACACAAATCACACTCCAGCAAGGACATATACTCAGTGCCAAAGAAAATGCAACACTTGAATGTGTTTTATTGTTCCTGAGCTGCATCAATATGTTTAAGTTTCACCTGTATAAAATAATCCCAGACAATTTCTTAACAACCTGAGACGGGTTGAGCTATTGTCACGCTTGAATGAACTTGTCTGCATTCATCAGACTTGTTTTTCTCATTGCTCAGCAATGAACTGCTCAACTTAAGGAACTGTGGTCAGTTAAGGAGTGGTCATGTTCTGTATATAAAGGCAAGCTGAAAAGCACAAAAATCATTTGCAATAACTCAGCGATGCCTAGACTGACACGTGACCAAAGATGCCTTGCTATGGGGTTCCTGGAGGCCGGAATCTTTGTTCGGCAGGTGGCGCGCCGTTTTGGATGCAATGTGTCCACCATAGTCAGGATGCAACAGAGACATGAAGAAACTGGCTCAACTGCAGACAGACCTCACCCTGGACGAGCACGTGTGACCACGCCACAGCAGGATCGCTACATTGAGCTGCAGCACCTCTGGGACCGCTTTGTGACTTTTGGTTTTGGGGGTCCTTGAGTTTCTTTCTTTATCCTTATTTTTTGTCAATAAATTTGGATGTGATTTTTTGTTTTTACTGTATAGAAATGGCCTATGATTAATTCCAAAGAGCTTATGCAATAAAAATATGCAATAAAATATGCAATAAAAATAAAAATCCTCATTGATTTAAAAAAATATAAGAATCTTCAAGTGTTGCGTTTTCATTGGCACTGAGTATAGCAGACGTATGTAGCCTAGTATGAAGATGTTCGCTTAAGTCTTTTATTCCTGATATAGTATTTTATTTTCTATTGAACTGTCTTGTCTCTGTGGCACTTTGAGATTCTGCTGAATGAAAGTGCTTTATAAATGCAATTTTTTTTTATTATGATTATTATTATTATTTTTTTTCCAATGGGCGTATATGCATCTGAAACAGATAGACTAGTGCATCCCAAATGTTTCAACATTAACATTTTCATATAACATTATAGTCATTATGGCCTTTAGAAACAGGTTTTTGGGTGAGGTGGGGTAGTGCACTATGGGCCCCTATGGAACCATCTAAGCTTTTGTACTAATGAGATTTTTTTCCCTCTTACATTTATTTTTATGCTTTTTTGAAACCAGTACTTTTACACTTTTACTGGAGTAAAAAGCTTGAGTTGATACTTCAACTTCTACAGAAGTGTTTTTAAACCCTAGTATCTATACTTCGACAGGAGTAATGAATGGGAATACTTTGGACACCTCTGTCAGCCATCAACCATTCTACTGAAATGTTAGTATTTTATTGTGCAGCTCAATGCTCTTTCAGTTCTGTTTCAACCTTGATTTTTCTGACACATTATTATGACCCTGCGGTAATGAGGTGTAATTTTATATTCTATTTAGCAGTTTTGTTCTCTTGATACTTTTCTCTGTGTGGCAGCTGATTAGATGTGGGCTTTGAAGTGAGCGTTGCCCTCAGTGTTTTTGCCTAATTTGTTCCTTTTTCTAAATAATTCAAAAGAATTCCCAAGTGGAGGAGTTTAAGTATCTCTTAAAGTGTACCTGTACCGGTCATGTTTACGACATTAACTGTGCTTTGTGTAATACTTAAACAGTCGTGGAAAAAATTATTAGACCATAAAAAGTCATCGAAAACAATGGTTATACAATCAAGTACAAACTCCTGTGTGTGTAATGTGACTGAAACAGACAGAAAAGAAAACATGAAATGCCTAAAAGCACAAGTGATTTTAGTTATTATCAAGAAAATCATGGAAAATGGTTAGATATTAGCTGGTAAATTAAAGTCTTATGAGTTATTTTTGTTGTTATCATTATATTTGTCCAAACAAATGTACCTTTAGTTATATCAGGCATTAAAATGAACAAGAAATTGAAGAAAACAAGGGGTGGTCTAAAAAAATGTTCCGTGACTATAAGCAAGAGCGGCACAAATTCAGTAAAAAATTGCAATAAATCACCACACTGGACCTTTTTAGAATATGAATTACCCGCAGGGGTAGAACCTATGGGGAGCAACCATTGCTGGCCATAAGTGGTGTACCCCCATTGATTCTGGATGACTAAGTGCGAGTAAACAAGCCGCAGTCAGCAAGCGAGATTGAGTGGAAAGCACAAGTTTGCGCTTGTTGTTTGTGCAGCCATAAGCTTTGCACTCCGCTTATTATCCTAGGTACTGGTGTCTGCACGGGAACAATGACCAGTTCATCTCTGGGATGAGTGTATGGTGCAAGATTTTAATTGATTTGGTCCTTTTCAAACAAGCTGCAAGGATGCAAACAAACCACTGCTGAACAACAAAACAACACTATGAGCTGAACTTACATGTAGTTTTTAGTTACAGTCGAAGGTAATGAAGGTGAAAAGGGTGAAATTATGGAACCCCCCCCCCTCCAAATTTCCACTGAAGTGAATGAAAGGTCTAAATTTTTATAAATAACACCTATGACATACCTTTTAAATCATGCTTCTTACTTAATTTTGTACCTTGCAGTTTTCTTAATATTAATATTATGGAAAAACCGGAATCACCCTGTAGTCACAATCCCCATATGTTTTTTTGGAAATATCACCAGATGTATAAAGGATGGAACATTCTAAGCAAATAAAACCTTTTGGTGAGCATAAGCTTTTTATCACACTTGTTCTTGGAGACAACAAGGTTCTTATGAGCACATATTGGTACTTGAGATACAGTACAAAAAAACACATAACCCTTGTAATAAATAGAAACACTTAGTAGTTGTTCTTGAGCTTTGAACCTTCAGAGTTTGGGCCGATTGTGATGGACTTCTGAATGCAATTATTTTCCAATAATTTAAAGAACTTTTAGCTCACTGTGGCTTTAAAGTTACGTGATTGAACATCCAAATACTAAATGTACATGGGCACTGGCTCCTTCTTCTTCTTTTTCTTTTCTTTGTACTATGACTATAATACTACTTTGTGTGTATACACATATATCTATTTATGCATAATTTTCTTTGTTTTATTTTCTAAAAGTGTGATTGGCTATGTGTACAAACTTGTTAATATCGCTATTATTGTCCTTTTTTTTTTACTTATTTACTTTACTTTTTTTCCTTCTCTTTCTTTTTCTTCCTTTCAGTGAGCACTATTGATACCCTGTTTTCTACACAAAAAAAGAGAACAGTGTACTTTGTACTATTGATGTCCTGTATAATATCTTATGAGACTGTTCTGAATTTTTTTTTTAAAAGTCGCGTGACTGACTGCTCCAAAATAGGGATAAAGTGAGCTTTATATTCAGGTTTTTTATATTTTGTTCTTTTACCTCTTTATAAATCATGATGGGCTCATCAGGAGAACTGTGCTCAAACAAACTGCTGTTCCTTGGTGCCGCCACCTGCAACACAAGCCAACACAAATTATTACACTGGTCTACAATTTTTTAGAAATGATTTGCTTCAGAGATTAAATGTGCTAAATGTTACGTATTTTAATAAGATTAATTGGAAAATAAATGACAAAAGTGCCGGTTTGCTGATGTTTTCAAGGTATATGATTAAGTGTTATTACACATATATATTGGTTTATGTACATTTATATAATAGTTTTATAAATCTTCCACTAAATAGAACCTGTAAAGTGAATGTATTCTAATGTGCAGACAGTGTTTTGAAGTAGATCTTGTAGCTCTGAGACAAATATTCCTTTTGAGTCAAACCCATTCTCTCATTAATTCTTGAATTTCACATTTTGACCCAAGGCTGTATCTTGGAAAGTTCAGCCAACCAGCATTTTTTACTTGATTTTTCTTTATCAGTGACTTTCATGTGGTAAAAATTTCATTACTTTTATTCTGGAAGCATTTTCCTTGTAGACCAGTGTTACCAGAATGACTACTAAATAACAGTGATATAGAAAGTGCTAGAAGTGAACTTAAATTGATTAGAAACAATCAAATGTATGATAAAAGCTGTTCTTTACATATGATGGGTAGGATATGTTGTCAGTAAAGTTAGTTAAGGAAAGTGAGTGCACAAGCATGTATTAATACTATTACATTACGCATGTACAAGTACACTATACAAGTACATTTGAGACTTACACATGGGTTCATGGCATCTTCAGCACACAGGCAGGATTCTGAAATGTTATAACCCCAGTCCAGATAGCCCTGGTCCAGTCCACAACACTGCAACTGAGAAGGACCGCAGAGGATACAGTTAAAAAACATATTCATCTGACCTTTATACCTGATGAGTGAAGCTTCCTCTGCTTTGTGTTTCTACTGATGTGACCAAATGTTTAAAAATGTTTATCATTTTATCACTGAACAGCGCATTCAAATAGCTTCTGTATAAATGTTACTCTACAAATAACCTTTGACTTTAAGAATAAATAAAGTTACATACTTCCATTTGTATGTCTTTGAGGTCTTCTATAACACCTTCACTAGTATTACTTAGCGGCAGCAGGTCCAGGTATTGCTCCCTGATATCCTGAGTTATCTGTGCAGAAAAATAGAACAACATGGAATAATAATGTTGAGGCAACCAGCAATTAAAACATATTCGGCAATATTTTAAAACACATGATTGGTGATCTTATTTCACCTCATCCATGGATTCTTCATGATAATTTAGTTCATCATTCTTCTAATCATGTTCAGACTGCATCAGTAGATTCGGATACTACTGTAAAAGTAGTGACGATTATCTACTGTGATTGTGACTACAACTATTGCCATGACAGTTTACTCTAGTTCCAACTTTACACATTCATGTAGAGACAAGATGATGATTTGGCTGGTATAAACCAATGTATTCTCAGAGACGTGGTTGTTTAGCAGAACATGTTTATATGTCACATACATCCAGATAAGTCAATTTAGTAGTTGTTCTGGAGTTTTTCATCATGACCATAATTGACCATGACCATAACATCATGATTTTCCATTGCAGATGTAGTTTGCATGTAACAAATGTAGAGTCTTATTGGGACATTTTTACTGCACATGAATAGTACAGAATATTCCAAAGAGAAGTGGAAGTTATTAATGAAAACAATTTTTTCCCCCAGAAACAGATTATTTTTTCATATTTAGCACATTTTTACAAGGTTTTCATGTGCATTTATGTAGTCTTTTTCCTTTCTATCATTTCTAATTAGATTTTATTACCTCCGCCAAGGAGGTTATGTTTTTGCCAGGGTTTGTTTGTTTGTTTGTCTGTTTGTTTGTTTGTTTGTTTGTCTGTCCGTTAGTGTGCAACATAACTCAAAAAGTTATGGACAGATTTGGATGAAATTTTCAGGGTTTGCTGGAAATGAGATAAGGAAGAAATGATTAAATTTTGGTGATCGGGGGTGGGGGGGCCCACGGGGGGGGCCACTGATCAGCCTTGGCGGAGGTCTGCGCTCTCCGAGTGCTTCTAGTTGTGTAATGTTCCCAAACTTTACCTAGTTTCTTGCTTTAAGACTCTTTCTGTGTCATGTCCAGTTAAATAAGTTATATTTGTGTCACAAAAAATGAAAATAAGCACTATTCTGAATAAAAAAATGATTAAAATCTGGACAGTTTTTTTTTTTATAATGCATTCTTGAAAAGGTTAAAATAAAAACATTTTATATTCTCTTCTTCTTTCAAAACATAACGAATGAAGCCTTGTCCTGTCTGTATATTCTTGTGTCACTATCCTCTGAGATACGGTTCTGATGCAGTCTACTAGCTCATCTTTGAAATTTTGCACACAAGTATATAAATATAAATATAAATGTGTAATACCTGTGGTCCTACGCTCAATGCTAGGATTTCAGTTGCAGACATGAACAAAATGCTGAGAATCATTCCAACTACAAACTGAAACACAAACATACACATGAACAAGGTTATCTGTAAGAAAAAAACAAACCAAAAAAACTTAAAGGTACGTGTAACATTTGCATGTGCTGGGATTCAAACATATCAGACAGTATAGAACAGATTCACATAGCTACCATGATGTCACTTTTGTTTGGTCTATTGTTTTTTCACTTTGGCCAATGCACATATTGGTTTTTTGGAGCCAAAAGTGATCATATTTGGATAAACGGGAAGTGAGGACGCATGAGGGTTGATCGGTGAGCTAATGCTAAATACCTGGTAAACAGAGAGCTTTAATGATTTAGTAATTTAATGTTCATGTGAGGTAAACAAGGTCTTTTATCAAATAGATTCACTATTTGCTCATCACATTTGCTTTATCCTTTAGTCGTTTGCCATTGAAAATGAAGTTGATAAGTTCATTCTTGAGCCCAAGTGACAAGATTGAGACATTCTGTGAAACTATTGCAGAGAATATACATTTTACACTATATCAAGAATAACAGACAAGCCTCCTTATAGAGATTTATGGATGCAACTGAAAATACAGTTGCCGAAAAAATTATTAGACTATCAAAAGACACCAGTAACAATGGTTATGCAATCAAGTACAAACTCCTGTGTGTATCATGTGACTAAAACAGACAGAAAAGAAAACATGGAATGCCTAAAAGCACAGTTTTTGTCAGTACAATCCCATAGATATTGATGTAAGAACTGAAATGATTTTGGTTATTATCAAGAAAACATGGAAAATGGATAGATATGAGCTCTGAAATTAAACTCTCACGAGCTATTTTGGTTGGTATCATTATACTCGTCCAAACAAATGTACCTTTAGTTGTACCAGGCATTAAAATGAACAAGATATTGAAGAAAAAAAGGGACGGTGTAATATTTTTTTCCGCGAATGTATGTTTTAAAGTCTAAAAAGCAAAAAATAATAATGATGCCTACAAAAATAAAACCCAAATCCTCACATCTAAGCTATCAGTAGTATGTGCTGTACACATTCAAGACTATGGAGGTGTAAAAGAGCAATACCGAGGAACATAGTGATGAGAATAAGCATTTTGGATCATTTTTAAAACTATAAAATGCCTTTTTTTTTTTTTACCTGAACATTATGACTTCGGCCATTATTTATAGGATATTAAAATTAAAAGTGTTTGCTGTAACATGCAAATCTTTTCACATAACATTATATAGTATATTTCACTTTAAAGGTTTCTTATTGTTGTTGGGTTTTTTTAGTAGATGCTTATTTTGCTACGGACAATAAGCACATTAACAATATTTTTTCCTCTACTTACAAATATTAACATCCACTTCTTCTTTTTGGAGACCCCATATATACCAGTGACGACAAGGAGAAGACTTATGATGGAAATTGAATACATGAATTTTATGCCAGGAAGCATCCTCTCAATCTGTACGAAAAAACAACAGAATTAGGTCAACAGGGAGAAAGCTCAGTTCAACATACTACATGCAGTCTGCTGAAGTGTCAAAATAGTTAACATTACTTCCTGCTGTGCATAGTGCATTGTATAAACACAGCATTGAAAGGTGAATTTGTACAAGATCTTTTTGACTTTTTTTTTTTTAATCTTCATGGAAACACTTAAAAAATGTAATCTGATGCCAACAAGAAGGAAATACTACAAGACTTTATACATAGCTGATAGCATAGAAATGGAGATAAGAGCGTTACCTCTTCATCCTCATGAAAGTATCCATGGCTAAACAGAGTCATGGCTAACAGCAATGCACTGATGATCTGCAACACACAGCAACACTTGTAACCTTGAAGAACATTTTGACAAAGGTCAGAGCAAATGATAAAAGTGTCATAGTTGGTATTTTGCACTGTTCGGGCTCATGACCAACAAACGCTATGTGTGCATGAACTTCCTAAGAAATAAGGTCATTAATTCAGTTCTCCATTGTACTGATAACCTTTCATATACTAGTATCCAGTAAAGCTGCTATAAGTGCTGGTTGTGCACTCTTTTTTTATTCTGAACCTTGACCACCTCTTCTGCTACAGGCATACAACCTCAATAGTCGTATTGATTTTAGTGAAGAATTACAAAGGCTGTTTCTGCCTAAACTGCTCTGGGACAAATCATGCGATGTTGTACTGCACTGAACAGAATTAAACATTAAAAAAATTATGTTAGAATCCATTATCCATCCATTATCCATCCATTATATCCATTATACTTCCATTATACATATATTCATGAGGAGAGTCCTACTTGAAGTGGAACACAAACAAACTGGACCACATGTTGCATAACCCAGTTCCCAGAAACCACTATGAAGTCACTTTTTTCAGGTTAACTTGAATATGGCAATGCATATTATACATATTTTGGAGGATCCCTGCATATGATGCAAAATAAAGTGTGAAACATAATAAAAAACATAAGATACATTATCAGAAACTGCATTTGCACTAAACATAATATACTTCCTGTCACTTCCTATCAAATGGAATACATGGATCAGGGATCGCAATCATGATTAATCATATATATATTATTTATTATGAATAACAGCACATCCTAGTATTGTTTTTCTTGTACTTCCTTTCCTCTAGTAACTTTAACCACTTCCAAAGCATTTTCCAGTCAGTTTTGAGATGCATTAGTTTTCTTCCCTCCTCCATTTAACATTAGCCTTTATTAACCCTTTCAGTTCAGTTCATATTTAGATACAAATCATTTAAAATACGTATACAAGTTGTATTCATAATTTCCAACAAGATATGATTTTGTAAAAAGGGTAACCCCAGAAGCTATCCATAGCTTATAAACGGGGGCACAAGACTAAACAGGGGCCCAAGACAATCAGGTCTTTATCAAGCAAGTGACTATATTTGGTCATTTCTGCACAAAAGGTCCACCTCTGTAAGGTCCACCTCTGCATGAACAGTGAGTGTACCTGCTTTGTTAGGTACCATGAAGTAATGGTACTAATATAAGGAATGATGTTCAAAGGGATAATGTGGATGTGGACAGGGGTCTGGATCAGCATGCATGTTGGTCTAGTATTCTAAAAGTGATGTTCTAATAATAATAATAATAATAATAATAATAATAATGGATTCTATAGTGCTTCTTAAGGCACCCAAAGCACTTTACATTTTTGATCATTCACACTCTGGTGGTGGTAAATTACATCTGTATTCACAGTTGCCCTGGGGCAGACTGACGAAAGCATGGCTGCCAATTCACGCCTAACGGCCCCTCCGACCACCACCGAATATTCATTCGCATTCATATACCAGTGTGAATGACACTGTAGGCAAGGAGGGTGAAGTGTCTTGCCCAAGGACACAACCGACTGACTAGGACAGAGCGACCAACCCTTCGGTTATTGGATGACCCACTCTACCTCCTGAGCCATTTAATGTTCTAAAATACATGTTCCTTTCACATTACATGTGTTTTTCTTATATTTTTTACATATACTTGTTGGATTTAATTTTTTTTTTTGCCACTTACGGGTAAGGAACCAAATATGGTAACTTCATTTACCTTGAATTTCCACATGAAAATAAAATATTTGGAAAAATTTCACAAAAGTAATGTAGTCTTGTTATGTCCTCCAATAACACACTAAGGTTGAAATGTTGAATTTCACAGTATTTCTGTGAGTGACCTATAAAGGGTTAAAGCACAATAAAATATAAGAAAAGGGATGAATTACAGATTGTGTTGCACAACTGAGATCTCTTCTAATAGTTGCTCTAATCTCTGTAACTATGTCAGTGTTTGTAGTTGGATGGTATAACTTATTATGATGGATGTAACAGATATTTACTGAGCAACAGTATATGCAATTAAAGCCGCAAGCGGCACTGACAGACCCAATGAGGCATGTCCAGTACAACTATGTCCATCATTCAGCGGGTGCGCTCTAGCGCCAAATTTTAATGTCTTCTGATGAATGGGTTTAGGCCTGGGAGACTGACAACAGATTCAAATTTGAGTCAAAGCGATGTTCAAATATCCAAACTGTTGCAATTTTCGCAAAGGTAAATTTGTAGGGGGTGCTATAGTGCGAATTTTCAATTTTTTTCTGATAAATAGGTGTAGGCCTGGATGATTGACAACTGATTCAAATTTGAGCCAAATACGTGATCATATGTCCAAACTGAAACAATTTTAGTCAAATTAAAATTGTAGGGGGTGCTATCGGGCAAAATTTCAATTTCTTACAATGAATAGGTGTAGGCCTGGAAGGTTGACAACTGAATCAAATTTGAGCCAAATTGGTGTTTGTATGTCCAAACTGATGCCATTTTTGTAAATGTAAATCTGTAGGGGGCACTATGGAGCCAAAATTCAATTTCTTCCATTGAATGGGTGTAGGCCTGGGAGATGTACCACCGAATCAAATTTGAGCCAAATTGGTGTTTGTATGTCCGAACTGATGCAATTTTATTAAAGGTACATTTGTAGGGGGTACTATAGTGTGAAATGGTAATTTCTTTCAATAAATGGGTGTAGGCCTGGGAGATTGACAACTGATTCAAATTTGAGCCAAATCGGTGTTTGCATGCCCAAACTGAAGCAACTTTTGTAAAGGTAAAGCTGTAGGGGGCGTTATAGTGCCAAATTTCTAATTTTTCTGATGAATAGGTGTAGGCCTGGGAGATAGACGTCTGAGTCAAATTTGAGCCAAATCGATGTTCGTATGTCCAAACTGAAGCAATTTTCATAAAAATAAATTGAAGAGGGCGCTATAATGCGAAATTTCAATTTCTTTCGATAAATGAGTGTAGGCCTGGGAGATAGAATTTGAGTCAAATTTGAGCCAAATCGATGTTCGTATGTCCGAGCTGAAGCAATTTTTATAATGGTAAATTTCGAAAAAACATTGGAAAGTTTGCAACCTCCTCACACAAAAACGGTGACACAAATCTCAAAAATGTAGCTAACTTTTGATGCCCCACTTCTCTAGATACTATACACTCACGTGACTGACCCCGACTGGGCGTGGCCCGTTGACTCCCACTCATTCCAAGCAGATGTAAATATGTGGTTTGTGCCCATGACATGCGCATGCTCAGAAAGGACTCACTGCCGTGAATGTGAATGTGTGTGAGTGGAGACAGTGGTGAAAGGGGACCGCGTCCCTGTGCTTTCCGTCCCCACGCGCCCCCTGCAGACTCAACAGGGCCTGCGCAGGCGCTACTCGGCTCGGGCCTCATTCCACGTGTTTGCCTCAGACTGCAGTGGATGTTTGTCAGTTCAGTAAATGCTTTTGTCCCATTCCTGTCCTCATGTGCAGCTGCAGAACAGAACTCACCCCGACCACAGTCGACACCAGAATGTAACTCCTTTCCAGGCAGACGTTGACTTTCCCCATTGCGCTGGGCTTCCAGTCGTCTCCAACAGCCTCCGGGTGTGTTTACCACTGAAGGAACCGATCTGCTTTAAGACAAACAGATGGAGTTTAGCAGAGAAGCTCCGAAAAGCTGCTGCCTACAACTCTTTGGTGTTTATTAATCGGCAAATGAGGAGAGGGAGGGTGTCCCCATGTTTTACATCCGAGAAGTCCAGCCCATCTGGAAGGAAGGGGGCTGGGTAAATGTGTGTGTGTGTGTGTGTGTGTGTGTGTGTGTGTGTGTGTGTGTGTGTGTGTGTGTGTGTGTGTGTGTGTGTGAGGGGTCTGGGACCAAAACTACCATGAGCAGAGCTCATATCAGCTTCTATGGAGAAGAAAAGACAGTCCAGATGGATGCATTACTGAGTGAAGAAGGATATCAGCATCATGTTCTATGGTTCTTTTATTATTATTATTATTATTATTATTATTATTAGTGATAGTTAACAAGACATTGTGGACAGAAATAACAACACATAAACAAAGGGAAAATCAAACATAAACAAACCAGAAACAACAACAACGACAGAGTACTGACAAACAACAAAGACAACATCATATTACAACAAAAAAGATAATAAATGTAAAGAGCAACTAAACAATATAGTTTGGTTAGGGGCGATAGGGAAGAGGGGAGTGTGAATGAAAGTGAGAAAGAGAGAGAGGGGAGTGAGGGGGAAAATAATAATTATTGTATTAATACAAAAATATATAATAATAACACCAGTAGCCTAATTTGCTAGTATTATTGTGACGGCGGCAGAGGCAGCCACAATACAACAATGAGTTAAATAACTTAATATTTGTAATAATATATTTGTGTCAGTTACTATGTATGCTTATATGAGCTACTATGTTCTATGGTTCTATTCGGGTTATTTTATTAATTTATTTATTTATTTTTATCTGAACTCATAAAGACCCAGTACTAGTTTTGTGGCAGTTTCCATATTTTTTTTTTCTCTCTATTTAACCTTTCTTGAGTAATTTATCACCATTTATTTGAATATTGTTCCCTGTATTTCGCATTTTTCATTGTAAATCTTGCATTTTCCTGTATTTAATTCCCTATATTTAATTTAGATGTTCATGAAAACTCAGAGTAAATTCAAAGGTTATTATATTGAAGCAGAGAAAACTGGAGAAAAACTGACTTTTTCAGCAAAGAAATCAATAACTGAACAGGGAAACTGAAAACAGAGAAAACAAAACAAAATTTATCATTAGCTGAATATAAAATAAAAATCTCCATCCACTGTCATTGATCCATCTCTATGGGTTTTACTGGTGAATCAATGTTGTAGAAGATGACAGTGTTTCCACGGTAACTGCTGAGCCTCTGAATGTCCAAATGGCTCATATCTGATGACCATGACAAGATGAAAAACTGTATTTTACACCAATTATTTACATGGATTGATAGGATAAGTGGATCAACAGGTATTGAACAGTTTTACACTGCAAACATCGAAATCTTACCAAGTGTATTTTTCTCATTTCTAGTCAAACAACTCATCACACTTAAAATAAGACATAATCACCTAAAGAGTAACTTTTCAGTGAGATATAAGAACTTATTTTTAGGCAATAGATCTTGAAAATCTTATTTCAAGAAATCTTCCCAAGATAATTTTCATTTGTTCGATTGGCAGATTTTTTTTTCATTTAAATCAAGATTTTTGAGCTTAATTCAAGATTTATTTTTTTTTTTTTTGCTTAATTCAAGCAAAAAAAAAAAAAAAATCTGCCAGTGGAACAAGTGAAAATTATCTTGGGAAGATTTCTTGAAATAAGGTTTTTAAGATCTATTGTCTAAAAATAAGTTCTTATATGTCACTGTGAAGTTCCTCTTAAGGTGATTATGTCTCATTTTAAGTGTTATGAGATATTTTGACTAGAAATGAGAAAAATACACTTGGTAAGATTTTGATTTTTTCCAGTAAATCATTAGATGGTTTTGATCGCTGGTTGATGTATGGGTCTTGATGGGTTAAAAGTGTTTAAGGTTTCGTGCCAGACACAAGTCCAAGAAGAGGTATTTTCCTGCTGCATGTGTTCATGTGTGATTTATGCTGTGAAACCTCCCACACAAATATTTTTTCCTGAATCACATGGAATCGATCAGTTCAGATGAGGTTAGTCGTAAAGAGCAGTTACACACATAGGTCTTAACTGTGTGTGTTAGAAGGTTTGAGAGTACAGACAGTGAAAAACATAGTAATCACAGCAGCGATTAGTGCTTTCATCGATACTAATGATCGATCAGAAACACAAGAATTGAAAGCAGAACATCAGAACATACCTGCTGCCAAAATCTGAGCAATCAGACCACGTCCCAGATGAGTCCAGCAAAACAAGCGAGAATAGGAATTTATGTGAAAACTAGAAGCACTCGGAGAGCGCAGACCTCCGCCAAGGCTGATCAGTGCCCCCCCCCCCCCGTGGGCCCCCCCACCCCCGATCACCACCAAAATTAATCATTTCTTCCTTATCCCATTTCCAACAAACCCTGAAAATTTCATCCAAATCTGTCCATAACTTTTTGAGTTATGTTGCACACTAACGGACAGACAAACAAACAGACAGACAAACAAACCCTGGCAAAAACATAACCTCCTTGGCGGAGGTAATTATGAAAATACAGGAAATATATGCACAGTAGAATACACAAAACATCTGAACTATATATCTTCTCCAGGCTAAAGTCAGGGTATAACCTCTGTATTCATGACAAACAGTAGCCCAAATAATAAGACGTATGTGCCATGTGTTGAATAAAACACCAATGAAATGATGCAGTAAATCCTATATTGTCTGGAGGTCACACTAAACACCTGACGCTTTGGTCTGTTGACACTTTTTTTTTTTTTTCTGAAACCTTTGATTTTAACCCTGCACATATTAATTACTGTATATTCTCATTCTATTCACAGACTGAGATTTTCATATGTATTGTCTGTGTAAGTTTGCTAAACCAAGACTATTGCAAAGTCAAGTGCATTTAAGTGTCAAATGTAATGGATAGCATGTCAAAACAGGGACAAGGCGAATGATTCTAAAATGGAACTGAGAGGAAGTCGAAACATGAGGGAAGAGCATCATATTTTAGCATGTGTGTATGCGTGTGTTTCTGTGACTGAAGTTGCCTTCATTTTAACCATAAAGCAGCTTTTTGTCTGCTGTTGTCTCCAAAGAACAAAGGCACTAGTGAGACGCTGCATCACATGACCTGTCAGCAGAGCCCCCCCCCACACACACACACTCACACACACTCACACGTCACACATCTATCTATCTATCTATCTATCTATCTATCTATCTATCTATCTATCTATCTATCTATCTATCTATCTATCTATCTATCTATCTATCTATCTATCTATCTATCTATCTATCTATCTATCTATCTATCTATCTATCTATCTATCTGCATGTTGTTCACCTGCATCTATGTACATGTTTCTCATCTTTCCAGAGAAGCAAATGTACTTCTGAGGAAATGAAACCAAGTGATAAAACATTAGATCAACCCTTGTTTTCTTCAATTTCTTGTTCATTTTAATGCCTGGTACAACTAAAGGTCCATTTGTTTGGACAAATATAATGATAATAACAAAAATAGCTCGCAATTGTTTAATTTCAGAGCTGATATCTATCCATTTTCCATGTTTTCTTGATCAAAATCACTTCAGTTCTTACATCAATATCTATGGCATTGTACTGACAAAAACAGTGCTTTTAGACATTCCATGTTTTCTTTTCTGTCTGTTTTAGTCACATGATACATGCCGGAGTTAGTACTTGACTGCATAACCATTGTTTCTGACGACTTTTGATGGTCTATTTTTTCCACGACTGTATATCTATCTATCTATCTATCTATCTATCTATCTATCTATCTATCTATCTATCTATCTATCTATCTATCTATCTATCTATCTATCTATCTATCTATCTATCTATCTATCTATCTATCTATAGGCACATACACTTATATATGTTATCTTATTGGTCCTTGGAGTTTCAAAGCAAAAAGGGGGTCAATTGTTAAAACAGATTTAGACTCAAGCATTTCCTGATGGAGCAGATGAACATCTGGAAGCATGGTGGACACACACATTAGGCACACATGCAGAAATATATACATACAGCGTTCAAGTTTCGTGCCCCCAAACATTTCCGCCAACTTCAATTGCGCATGTCCTTGACAAAAAATGCTCCTCACACTCATGTGAACATCGGCGCACACTCACACAAACAGAACTTGAACATGTACAGAGGCATTGTGTGGTTCCAAGCACTTTGTGGGCAGAATAATCAGATATGTGCAATCCTGGAAGTCCTTGCTTCAGTTGAAATGTTGCACAATTCCATTTTAATGCAGATAAGAACTGGGAATATGTGGGGACAGTAGTAAACAGGATGATAATGAAGGAACATAATATCACAAGACAGTTGATAGTTCCCAGTGGTAAAATTACTTCACCGGAGAAGGATGAACCATATTAACCTTGATAAACGTCTGCAAGAAACACAGTTATGAACAAAAGCTTAATATTTCATGTTTTACTGGCTTCAGTACAAAACACTACCATTCATGTTTTAATATATAAATAATTTGTGAAGACAGTTGTTATTTTGCAGCACTTTCATGAGCTTAAAATAACAGTAGATATACTTTTCTGCTTATATAATGGTAATTATGAATATATCATATCTTCAACATGTCAGAGAAGATGCACATTTGGAATCATGAAAGCAAAAAAGCTGTGTAGAGTTGAGGACAACATCAGTATATTGCAACATGTGTATGCTTGTTGCTATTGACTACTTTTCTGTTTTTTACATTTTGCCCTACCAGTGGCAAGTCTGTGCTCTTCATTATGGAGACATAATGGACACAACATCCCTAACATTTGCATGTGATAAAGAGACATGTAACTTTGTCTTTTCAGGGCAGTTTGAACTCTGCATTTCTGAGAAAACCTTGAGAGGAGCTGTTTGTTTTGTCCCCAGATTCCATCATACTTCAGTTCCTGTGAGGCTTATTTGCACTGCTGACACACAGCTGTGTGTTTCTTCAGAATCGCTGTGAGGGAAACAAATCTTCATACAGATGACGAGTATATACGGCTAGTGCCATAACCCAGTTATAGGATGTGACAAAAAAGAGGAATGGGCACGTCAAAGTATGACAGTAATAAATTTAGCTGGTAACATAAGTGTATGGAGTGTGTTAGTCAGAGGCGTTTTAAGATTTAACCCTTTCATGTATATTGGTCACGACAGTGGACAGTTGTTCTACAGCTGTTCTCTTATATATTCATGGGTGTTGTTGTTTTAGTTTCATATCAGCCAACACAGTGGACACTTATGCACCATCCTATAATAAACTGACATTCATACCATTACTGTAACTTTGCTGTTCTTGATAAACCTGATCTGTAGTAACATGTTTGAGTGTAAATCAACTGTTAATTGTTATTAGACTGCAATTAACAGTTTTCTTAAACAAAAAGGTTTTTTTTTCATACTATCTCCATGAAGTGAGTAAGAACTAGCATTAGAGTATGTTAAAATATGAGAAAACATCAGATTAGCTACATGAAAAATGTTTTTTTTTTCATAGTTTTCTGATGCTGGGTTTTAAATACATGTTTCTTTGCTTTAAAAAATAAACACATGGTGTCCAGCTGAGTGGATATTTTTGAAACTCCATGGAAAAATAGGTTCATAAATGTCTAAAAAGGAATAAAAACACTCAGGAAAAAAAGTCTTGACTAAGGTTCTCATAATTCATGCATGAAAGGGTTAAAACAAAACAAAGGCAGGACAAAAAATATGAATCAGACAGGGCTGAGACAGAACACATCAGGATGAAGGTGGGTCGCTCTACACACTGGGAGCGAGGGTCCCAAGTGTTCCAGACAGGTGGGGCCGCCCACGACCTGGAAGAAAGAAGACCTCAAGAAATATTACACCCCATACACCCAACCATTGTGATTACTTATCTTGGGACCGTCACATTATCCTTTCTGCACTTTTTTCAGAACAGTGTCTGAGAAACAACACAGTAGCACTGTGTCCTGTAGAAACCAAAAACCTATTAACTGCCATACATTTTTCCTTAAAATTTTCAAAAGATGCAGTTCCTCCCTTGTTCACAAGGATACTCTTTTTTTTTGGCTTCAGTCCAAGCAGCTGAAATCAACAATACACCATTAGAATAACTGCATTGAGTATGATGTACATTTTACTGTCAGCTGGACCATGTTTTGCAGGAAGTTATGTAAAAGTTCTCAATCTAAAACTCAAGCTGAGGTTCAGAAAACAGTCAGGAAAGGGGCCTTCACACTAGAGAAATGAACTCAAGCTCATTTTAGCCAGTACTTTCAACATGTTGCAGATGACCTTTTGCTTTCTTAGGTAGTCCCAGAGGCTACAGAATGACATCTGTTTATATTAGAGAAAGTTACAGTACGTTCCAAATATGTGACCCAAAACCCCCAAGAAGTTAGAAGGTTTTTTTTTTTTGTTGTTGTTACACTCTAATTTAAAGTAACTTATTTAGAAGAAAGCATTTTCAGATATTTCTGCAAATGCTACTCTTCAGTTACATACTTTATGTCCTGATGATGTGGCAACAGTGCTTGAATGCTCATTTTTAAAAGCAAAAGGAATTTTTCCTGAATATAAAAAACAGGCCCAAAGAAGTGGTGCAAATGTGGTTGATCAGGAGCTATTCTTTCTTTTTGTGCAATTTGTAGCAACTATATGGGTGATTTAAAAGTGGTGAGTAATTTTCTATGTTTAGCAATTGCCAGTAACACAAAGGAGCTTGGCGATTTATTCCTAAGAATGGAGGAGAGGGATGTTTTTCTTTGATTGACTTGATTAGTGGTTTGACTTTAGAGGTATGATGTAGCCAAGGCACTCATAGCTTGCAGATGTTTATTTGCAGTGGTGTAGCAGTGCTAATCCAGATAAATTTTTAATGTACCTGGCCAAGAATTTCAGTGAAACAGTCAAGCCAGTGCTGTGAAAAAAAAAACAAAAAAACACAAAACTTTCCATTCTGAATAATGTCACACCATGCCTGCTGCCAAAGTCTGAGCAATCAGTTAAAGGGGAAATATCCCCAGTGCACAGCTCAGTGCCAGTAAATCACATCCCTGCTGAGTCCACTGTTTGTTCTGATGTGGGTTTTTTGAAGTGTCTGCACTGTCTATTGTTGCTTACTGCACTCTGTGATGAAAGTCACATTAGGAACATCTATTCCTTTGTATTCTTCAACAGCATAAGAACAAAACATTGCAATTATATTAGGAATAGAAAGCAGGGATGAGATATTTGATCCATTTTTTTCTTGGAACTGTAAAATCCTGTCAGTTAGTTTTGTTTTGTTTTGTTTTTTGTTTTTTTTAACCATTGTTAAATTGATCCTTTAGAGGCTGTTAGATTATATGAGTTTAGATAATTTTTTGGAGTCATTTGGCACTTTCCCAGCTTTTTAGACCCAAAAATAAAAGACAAATTTAGACATATTTCCCCCCAGGATGTACCCAATGACGACCTCAGATAAATGCAAAAAAAAACAACTCTTGCTCTAAGCCATCCCAAACTTAATGAATTTTTAATAAAATATTGGGGCCAAAAATAGGACCAAAATTGGGACAGGAAAAGCTACCTAGGTGTCAGAGCATTTGATCTGGAAAACATGGCTTAAAATGGTCTTATATGCCACAATAGATAAAGACACTGTGTTAAATTTGACGATATAGTGGTTTTTCTTATCCAGACATGCAGGTTTGTCATGAATCTCAGTCTCATTCCAGGTTTCGTGTTTAACCCATCCTGTCTAGTGGTGTTACATGCAGAACCTGCCCTTTTTTTTTTTCTTTTTTTTTTTATAACTTTTTTTATTTCACAAAAGAAAGTCATCCAGATACAGTACAAACATAGTGATACTGGGTCTTACATTTTGCAATTCTCCTTTGTGCACTCTTCCCACCCCCCACCCTAAAGGAATAAACCAACTAAACACACTCAAAAGTAACAAGCCAAAAACATAAAATTCTAAATATAAAAAACCTGCCCATTTAAACACAAGTAAATTTGTGAGTAATTTTGCAACAGCAGTCATTTTTGTGAAACACTCTGCCTTGCATAATAAGTTCGATTCCCAAAATGTACCTGTGAGAGAATAAAAAGATATTTGAATAAATTTAGTAGCATGCAATTTTCGTGTCCTTTTTACTGTGTTACATGCAGATTTTTGTGTAAAATAATATAAAAATGCGTTTTATCTGAAAATTAGTCTCTCTTTTATCTCAGTAAATATTTATTTTTAAAATAGACGCAAAGTGCTTCCAAACTTGCTTCATAACATTAGTCTACATCTTGTTTAAATTTTTAACGCCTCTGTCCTGTTTTCAGGGACCAGTTTCTTTTATTTTTTTTTCAAAACTTTATTTACATAATGTCATATACAAATAGAACAACAGAACATGGAGGTAAAAAAACATGCATGCTTGAGGTAAGGCAGGAAAAAAATAAATATAAATAAATACATACATAGGTAAGTAAATTAAATAAATAAAATTCAAAGAATAAACAATATTACAAAAAAATACAACTTAAATTCATCACATAAGGCTTTAGTTCTCACAGCTTTAGGGTTAGTGCAGAAGTTAAGAATGTCCAAGTAGGATTTTAAGTAAGATTGAAAGACTACAAAGCTGGGTTTCTGTTTGGCAAATTTGCTTGTATGCATATGAAATTTTGCAAATAATGAAATAAGATTAAGAATAAGCAATTTCTTAACAGGCAAATCGTTAATAAATAAACCAAATAAAATATTTTCAGTTTCAAAGTTTAGAGAAATATCTAGTTTTCTATTTAAAAAAAGACTGATATCACACCAAAAAATCTGACTGAAGGCACATTCCCAAAACAGATGAGCTAATGTTTCATCAGCATTGTGACAAAAAGAGCAGAGGATCAACACTGATCTTATACTAAACCAGAACTGAATTAACTGGATAACACCTGTGTAACAGTTTTAGAGATACCTCTCTCACCTTATTCAAAATGAAAAACTTCCTAGGTAATAACCATACTTTTTCCCAGTCCACATCAAAATATAAGTTATTCCAAAAAAAGATAGAAGCTGGTTTACAAATTGTATCCCTTTGAATCATCTCTCTAATGCATTTATTATTAATATTTTTACTCAAAAAAGGATCTAAGTTTCCTATGTATAATTCTGATTGAAAGATTTGAGGGGTAATGGCTGTTGAAGGTCTGATAGTAGATGAAAGCAAAGTTTTTAAACCTGAAGGGATAGGGACCAGTTTCATTAAAAAAAAAAAAAAAAAAAAATGTTCGGTCCCTTTAAGAAGTCACAGAGATAGGTCACGTGACGCGGAAGTAGACTGAACCGTTAACAGCGTGGTGGTGTTTACTGCAGAAAATCTTCGTTTAAACGCTTATTTGGTGCTAAAAGTAGAGACATTTTTACCACTCCCTACCAGCATACACATACGGAACTTGTAAGACTGAAATTTAATTTACTGCACTTGAATAACTATGTCCCTTGGCAGTCTTAAAGGTACTTAATGTGGCCAAAACTGATGGTAATGTAGATAAACATGTCTTTTTGCACCTATTAACTATACTCAAGCCAAAATAAATAACTTGTCATATTGATAAGCCTTTTATTTTTTATGATTTTGTCCAACAGAATTCAGTGTAAACTCTGCTGTCAGCCTGAAATGATCATGAAGCAGGACCGTGATGCTGTTGATATCCCAGCATACTTCATTTCAACTCATGAAGGTTTTGTTGGAAGCGTGAAAAACTTTGCCAAAGACTTTGTTGTGACCGAGATTGACATTAGAGGACATCAAGTGAACACACCAGGATCCGCTGAGGCTGACACATCAGACTGTGCCTTCACAGACAACACCAATAAAACCAGTAAGCAGGATGATGGTGTCCCCATCCTGCAGGACACAAATGTCTCAGCTGGTTGTAGAATGGATGTCCCCATATCTGGTCCAGGGAGTCTGGATTTATGTGTGATCTTAGGTCAGGCCATCAGTGAGGAGCTAGAGCAGTTTGTGTTGACCCTGAAAGCTGAAAGTCTGTCCAGGCAGGAGTTTTCCCTGGGATGTTTTGCTGACAAACACCAGAGAGGGAATGTTCACCGGGCTGTCAGACTCCGCTTCCCCTTCCTCATGACTATCACCAACCAGACTGAGATCAAGGTGAGGGAAGATCCAGACTACAGAGAGCTCTCCCAGCTGGTCACAGAGGATGAAGCAGAGGACTTTTTCAGGTTCATAGATGCCAAAGTGCAAGGGTTGTCATACACATTTCTACCTGATGAGAATAAGGAACACAGGACTGCTGTCCATCACTTCCTGAGCAGAAGGTTTGGCAAACTGGTGGAGACCAAGAGCTTCAGTGACCAGGGGAGGACGTCCATCTCCGTTAGGCTGAGAGAGAGAGGCAGACCAAAGAAGAGGACTGCAGAGGACCGCAAAGAGGAAGACATTTACACAGGTATGGAGATCTCTTTCTTTTGAAAAAAAAAAAAAAAGCAAATACTTTGTCATATTTATGCAAAACAAAATGTGAAACTGTCTTTGTTTTTAACTGTTTCCACGTTATATCCACTTATTCAAAATGTATTATGCAGGTTATCTGTTGAATAATTTTACTCCACAAAACTTCAAAGGATTATCCAGATAAATGCATACAAAATGGCTCAAGCATATTTTCTGTACAGTTCTGTTGGTCTTTTTTCTTCATGTCCTGACATTATACTGATGTTATAAAACGCTGTCGTGTGAATTTTGACTTTGACAAATGATGGGGAATCAGATAAACTAGTGATCACACAGGAATGTCAGGATGTCTACAATGACAGTACTGTTATTCCCCACACAGCGGTGTATGTTCGTTTCTGCCTAAGGGCTTTTTCCTGTATATACATTTCTCATTTTGTATGTTTTCCTTTGTGCTATGTGGTGCTGTCAAGCAGTCTTATGTTTTCCTTTTCTTCTCTAAATTGCAATGATATGGTCTGTCACCGAGTTGAAGTACAAACAGTAAAGACATAAATGTGAATCTTTCCAGTCTCTTGATGAATAAATCTCCCACAAACAGTAATTCAGATTCAAAAAACTTCATTGATCCCAGAGGGTAAATCATTTGCAGCATTTCTCAGAGCAGTTCTCACACAAACACATACAGTGTGTCAGTCCATTATAGTTCACAAGTAGAACTCATTAAGTTGACCCAACTGACAGTACAAAACAATATATTATGATACAAATAATGTCAGAATAGCCTACACCACCAACAGAATTTAGCAATTTATTAGCAGAGGGCATAAAAGAATTGGAAAAGCGATTAGTTTTCCATGCTGGTGCGTAAAAACGATGCCCTGACGGCATCATGACAAACTCAGGAGTCAGAGGCTGGTGGGGCTGACCCACAATGCTTTTCGCTTTCTTCAGTACCTCCTCCTCCCAGAAAGAGTGTAGGTCTCTCTGTTTGACACCTGTGATTTTAGAGCAGGTTTTAACAGTGCTCTGCAGTTTGTTTTTGTCCTTCAAAGACAGGCTATGAAACCAGCAGATGAAAGAAAAAGTTAGAATAAAAGAACAATAAAAGTTGTTGAGGATCATTTTGTTTACATTAAAAGAGTTGAATTTTCTCAACAGGTAGGTTCTTTGCTGCTCTTGTTTAACAATGGTCTCTGTATTCAGGTCAAATCTCAGTTTATTGTCAATCAAAATGCCAAGATATTTGTAACTCGATAATTTCCACATCATCATCATGAATGACACTAACAGCATGTCTAAAATCACTTGCTATATCTTTGGTTTTTGAAACATTTAAATCAAGATAATTGCCCTCACACCATTGATCAAATTAAATAAATTAGTAATGTAACTTTGTTGAAACTATTGTAAACCATTTGCATATGTATAGTTTACATCAGAGAGTACACTTAACAATACGGTCGAACATATAGATGTTGATTGTTGGTAAAATATGACACAAATACTTGTCATTATGATGGGAAAAACATTTTACTTAGTATAAAAATTTACTTTCAAGACATGAGCCAAGGAGTTTGTGCTAATGATCAACTTTTGCAGATTATTTATTGTGTGGCTCTATTTAGTTTTGAGTAACACACAGACTGTTCTAATGTGAAAGCTTCAATGATTCAGTGTGACTGGAAGACTAATATTTGAGCACCTGCAAAGTGTAGGAAAGAAAAGTACTTTATATAGTATACTTTAATATACGAGTACTTTGAGTACTTAGAAAAGCACTATATAAAACTGATGTATTATTATTATTATTTATTATTATTGTTATTATTATTATTATTATTATTATTATTATTATTATTATTATTATTATTATTATTACTTTACATGTATAACTACAAATAGTTTTGTCACAATTTTTTATTCAAGATGGACTACAAAATTAGTTAAGTCTGTCTTGTATGTTTCGCCCATTCAGCTTTTACTTTGTGTAAGGAGAACCTGGAGACTCTGGAAGCTATCAGCTACATGTCAGCAGCTCTGGGAGTCCTACCCTCTGACTTTACCTACGCTGGTATCAAGGATAAGAGAGCCATCACCTACCAATCCATGGTGGTCAAGAAGGTCTCTGCTCAAAGGTAGTGCTGTCTATTTCCTATGGATTTGGCTTGGTGGGCATTCTTCAATGATGATGTCAATATAATATGAGTTTGAAGCAGTTGTTTCACTACTTTTCATTAGGTTGAAGGAGAAGGCAGCGGAGTTTGAAAAGAGAGGGATACGTCTTTCTGAGATTCGATCTGTTCGTGAGCCTTTGAAGCTCGGACGGCTGCAGGGGAATCACTTTGACTTGGTGGTTCGTGACCTGAAACCACATGAGGCCAGTGAGGTGCATTCCTTTGGTGCAGATGCTCACCTGGCAGCACTTGTAAAGGAGGGAGTAGAAAATGTGAAGGTATTATTAGCTGAATTTAGTTTCAGCATTGTCTCTGCTCATTTTTTTTTTTTTTTTTTCAACAATAGTTAATGTTGTTTCAGACTAGCTTAAAGACCAGTGTAACCACTGCTACATTTAGCTTGTTTTCTTTTCTTGTTAGGTCAGAGGTTTTGTGAACTACTATGGACCACAGAGATTTGGCAGCAGTCAGAGTGTTCAGTCTGACCAAATAGGGCTGGCTCTACTCAAAGAAGACATGGTGAGTATCACGAAATTTTGATCCACAATTTTGTGAAATAAAAGTGATCAGTTTTTGGGCATTATACAAAGTGAGAAATATCTCTAGAAAAACAGCAGTGAAATCAAACAGGATGAGATGGTAAAATCCTCTGTGGCTGCTGTGTTTCAGGTGAGTGCTGTGCGTCTCTTCTTCACTCCAGAGGAGGGCAATGATCCTCAGAACCAAGCCAAGAGACATTTCCTTCAAACAGGTGAATGTCGGGTCAACAATTTTATTTAATTTTTTTAAACAATTAGAACAAATGTTGTTAGTGCTTTTTAAAATGACACAGAACATTGTCTCCGTGCTGATGTTATTACCAGCTGAATCTAGAGTCTGAGTACTCCTTTTAACATGGTCAGTAGAAGAAGGTGGAATCACAGTACAGTGTTTCTGCAATGCATGATACATGACTGTTATTTGATGTATTTTGATTTATATATTGGTAGCAGAATTTCACAACGGAGGCAACATGATTTACGAAAAATGCATAGTCTCAGTTTAATGCCTCTTTAACACACACAGACTGCAACTCCCATGAAACACTAAACACACACAACACTTTGGCACCTGTAAATCAATAATATATTGCAAGAGCATGTAATACGATATATTCCTGTATCAATATTTTGTCCCACCCCTAATAAGTAAGTGCTAAACAGCTCTTAATGTCAGTCTTCTATTCTTTCTCATCTTCCACTTCTTCAGATAATGCCAAGGAGGCTTTGTTGTCAATGCCTTTGTCCAAGGCCAGAGAGAGGCTGATGCTTCGAGCCCTGAACCGCTATGGTACTGGTCCAGAAGGCTGTACCCAAGCTTGGCTAAGTCTGCCCCACAGCATGAGAGTCTTCTATCCACATGCATATTGCAGCAGGTACAACTTTGCTTTTTAAAATGTCTGACAGAATCATACAGACTTCTTCAGGTGAGTCAGTGAACATTGCTGATTTGACTGATACATCTGTTTGTGTTTGTTAGAGTGTGGAATGAGGCGGTGGCACACAGGTTGACTATTCTGGGTCACAGTGCCAAACAAGGGGATCTGGTGCAGGAAGCGAAAAACAGGGCAGAGAACACTGGGGAATCTAGTTCTCCGCAGGTAATATTGCAAAAGAACTAGATACAAATGCAGGCATACTCTTGATCAGTTTTAGTTTAATCTCATGCACCATTTTTAACCATAATGTGTTGATCATGCAATAGCCTCTGTTTAAACACTGTAATCACTGTGGTTTTCAAGTGTTCACCTCCTATCATTTTCTGCATGATGGTTCCTACCCTTTGTAAGTAGAACTTCCATAACACACAAAAGGACAGCGATACATGGCTCAGATTTATTCCTTTATATTTCTACATGTTAAAACAGTGATTCAATTTTTTTTTTTTTTCTTGAAGCCCCCTCACCAATATGTAAGAAAACTCTCAAAAGTTGAAATCGGTTGTAGTTTTCCCTCTTTTTTTTCTTTGGTTTGTCTTTGTTAGTATAACTGACACCCAGTTTTAGGCACTGAGAGATCACTGAATGAAGACCAAAAGACATTTTATTTAATGTTCTTATCCACAGTGACTCAAAGAATACATAAACAAGAATCAGGAATCCAGCTCAAGGACATTCCAGTCATGAAAGGGTTATTCAGGGAAATAATTCAGGGATTGTACTCCTGACCTCTCAGCTGTCGGGCAGACTTTTTATTTATTAGGACATATTGTTTCCTTTTGTGAACTCCCTGTCGATGTTGCTGACCTTTGTTGTGTTTTTTCTTTTTTTTCCAGATCCATGTGGTGACAGAGCAAGAGGAGCAAGCAGGAGTGTACACACTTGGACAAGTACGTGCTTCACGGGAGTTATTTTTCTATTATTGCTACTCATTCTGTTTCTATTACAGCCACTGGGTGTAATACTGGGTGTAATTTTTCAGGTGCTGCTTCCCATGCCAGGAAACACTGTGAAGTATCCAGAAAATGCCATGGGGACTTGGTACCAGGAGAGACTGGCCAGAGATGGGCTGGAGAACTGCCGTTTCAGAGTTAGTGGCCTAAAAATGAATCTACCAGGCTGCTACCGCCCTCTGCTGGCTTTTCCTCGCAATCTCAGATACTGTCTGCAGAGGCTTGCCAGAGAGGTGACAGTAGACGACAGTGGAGAGAGGACTGAACAAACAAACGGTGCAGCAGCAGGAGAGCAGGTGTCAGACACAGACTCACTCGCTCTCATTGTAAACTTTGACCTGGACTCTTCCTGCTATGCCACCGTGTGCCTCAGAGAAATCATGAAGTTTGACCCTTGAAGGTCACATTGCCGTAATCGTACACCAAAGATGTGCCAAGAAGACGGAAAAAAACATTTTCAAGGTTTGATGTGTGGAGGCATTGGTTGTAGGGATGGATGATGTGGTCAGGGAAAAAAAATCATATTGGTCAAATGAGTAAAAGTTAAAGAAACCAGATGGTTATTGGTGGTTTTCAACATTATTATGGTCAGATTTTCCAAAATACAGTGGAGGAACATTTGAAGCAACATTATGAATAAAATGACCTAAAATATCAAAACACTGAAACTTCTTGTACTTTATTTGACAATGAAAAACAAAACAAACCTGAAAGACAAAATAATTATAGTACTTATATGATGATTATCTGAAATGATCTCCAAGTAGAACTGTTATGGTCTAGTCAGCGTGTTTTATCATCTAAGTATACACTAGGTGTACAAGGAGAATAGGTTTTCTTTTCCTACTCTGAAAAAAGCTTTATTTTGTTTACTGCAAACAGTGATTTTATATATAACAAAGAAAGCGGCTTTTGGAACCATTATCAAATTTGAGATGTATTGAACAGAAGAGTGGTTTTGCATGAAGCAGCATGAAATAACACTGTGAGAAGGTGGGACTTTTTTGAAGGCCTGCAAACAGTTATTTTGTCTTCGAGCCACTAAAACACGTGATAAACTGAGTAACATAAAGTGCTGCACAATTTTAATCCCCCTCAGCCAAATATAGTGTAGGATTCTGTTGAAAGTTAATGCCCTGTAATTTAGATTACATTGTCTTTGTGTATAACTTATTACATACATATTTATATTTGAAAGTACTCAGATATCATAAATGCACATGGCCATTTTACCTTGAAAAAACAGGTCAAGCTCACCTATTTTCAATATTCTTCTGTTCCATGCCAAGATGCATCCACAGTATAAATTTGGTGCAGGTATCTCAATGCATTCTTCAGATCAAGCGATTATGTCGTTGAATGGACAGACGACAAAACGATAACAACACCCCTTCACCCAGAAGTTGGCTGAGGGGTAAAAACTACTTTCTGCTTCTAACAAGTACCAAATTTTCAAACACAACACCGTGTACTTTGTAGTCATCAACACTAGGTGGAGACATCAGAGAATGATTGGGAGGAACTTGAGAGCGGTACTGCTCCAAGTGGCATATTCACAGATAGAGTTAAACACTTTGTGAAAGTCTTTCATTGTCCTGCTGTCACTCCTACCAAGCTGGCATGAATATTAAGTCACTCATCTGTGAGAAAACTGAACTGCAAGTCATGGAATATAATCACACACCTAATCTGAGACTGAATCCACCAGTTCCAGTTCATATGATACACTTTTAAGTCAAACACTGAGTGGTACACCAGTGGGAAAGGTATTTTAAGAAGCAGCGTATAAAATATAACGAAGCATAAAACCCTGGTGTAATTATGCTGTAGTCATGGTGCTGAGGGGCAGCATTCGATCTGTATTAAAACGGAGCCAGCTTTTTCTCCTGTGACTAATTTATGGAATTTTGATGAGAATGTTTAGAGACAGCAGCACATAAAATCCCCCTCCATTAGATTTCTCTGGGCTATTTTTAATGGTTGTTACAGTAAGCAGTGTGAAAAGTGAACGACTGTATGGATGTTTGGGTTGGAGGTGGGTTCTGACATGCAGCCTGTCATCACCCATCATACTGTTTGATAAAGTACCTGCCTGTAAGCTAAACTGTCTGCCTAAGAGACACATTAGTAGTAATGAGTTTCTTCATGTTTTGAGGAGTTTTGTTACAGAATGACATTCTATCCTTCGAAAGCAGAGTGTATAACTGTAGGCCTTATAACATGTTTATCCACTGGATTATTAGATGTATATTAAATGACGTCTTCTTTGGAGAAACCCTCTAGGGTCTAATTCTAGTCAAGACAGGTAAAGTGCAATTTGTTTTGAATGTTCATCGTGAAGTTTCTTCTGATAGAGTTTTTTTTGTTATGACAATTTAATTTATAGGTGTCATTTGCTGGATGAATTGCTTTATATCTGCAGGTAGTGTTAAGCCTTACACTCTTCAGCAGCTTTAGAGTGTCATTAAACACCATTAAACACTTTGTCTAATCCGGTCTGAGTCAGAAATATTCCATTCTACAGTAATTCCTTCCTTAAATTCAAGTGCTTAGTAACTAGTAATCAAGTGCTTAGTCATCTCTATTGTTGCATGTGTATTATAAACTGGCTGTCCTTTTTTTTTTTTTTATTCTGGGTGTCTTTACTTCTTTTATTCTAAGTATTGTACAGCCCTAATGTGGCTGCAGCTCTAAAACCATTGCTGTGAGAAGTCACACAGTATCAGTGACATGATTCTCTGTTACAGATAACGAGGAAAGTGCTATCTCGCACAGCTATGATTCCTCCATGCAGGCAGACTTGAATAAGTGATTCTTCGCTTCCTCGGGCCGACTCACATCCCATCCGGCTGTAGATCAATGTTGACCCACTTGAGGAGCAAAGATGACAACTTTACTACTCGTCTGGTTCACCGAGTACCAAAGCAAAGGCTCTCGCATCCGTGGGAAGTCAAGGGTTATGAAAGACACTATCAGAAACATACAGTGATATAAAAGGAGAAAGGAGGAGGAGGAAGATGAGTTATAAGACACACTTCCAATGGAATGGGATTAGTTTATCATTCTTTTGTAGGATGAGGGTGAAGCAGAGGATAAAGACAGAGGAGGAGAATTAGAGAAAAAACCGACATGCACAGAAAAGGATTATTTGTTTGTAGAAGAATAAGTTTCTACATATGAGCTCATTGGTTATTAACCCATTAAGACCCAAACATTCACCACTGACTAAAAGCATTTACTGATATAAACTGTTTAATACCTGTTGATCCATTTATCCTATCAATACATATAAATAATTGGTGTAAAATACAGTTTGTCATCTTTTCATGGTCATCCGATATGACCCATTTGGGCGTTCAGAGGCTCCGTAGTTACCATGGAAACACTGTCATCTTCTACAACATTAATTCACCAGTAAAACCCACTAAGTCTGATCAATGACAGAGGATGGACACAGTTGTTTTTACATTTAATTATTGATATCTTTGCTGAAATCATCACTTTTTTTTCAGTTTTTTCTGTTTTTGATATAATAACCCTTGACTTTAATCTGAACTTTTGTGAACATCTACATGATCAGTAAATTAAATGTAGGAAAATACCTGATTTTCACTGAAAAAGGCAAAATACAGATGATAATATTATAATAGATGGTGATAAATCAGTTGACAAAGGTTTAATGGACAGAAAAAAAATCATCTGGGAACTGCTGCAAAAGTATCCCTGGGTCTTTATGGGTTAACCAATTTGGAAAGTGAAAAAATATCTAAAATATGAAGGAAAAATAAGAAGACTGGATGAACTGCCACATTTGTTATCCCAAGTGTTATGTTCTGGTTGGATTGAACTGGTCCATTTAGCACTTCTAGCCATGTTAGAGCTCCGTGCAAACACACACACAGACATGGTTCCTCGTTCATGATTAGACATATAAACATTCCAGTGACCTTTGACCTGTCTGAGCCGTCTGTAATCCAGTCACTTGATTGACAGGTGGTTAAAATTGTTTGCACAGGAGCAGATATTGATATGAGACTGTGTTTATGGATTTCTTTTCTGTAAATACATGTGTATGTGTGCCTCTAGGCTTATGTGTGCCTGTCAAAGGGAAAGAGAAAGTGTGTGATTTCTGGGCCCTGTCAACCATGTTGCTACAAGAGTCATTGCTCAGCATTGTCTAGACATGACAGTCTGTGTATATAAGGTGGCTGGGCACGGTCAAGAGAGGTTGGATAAGCCTAAGCAATACTGTTGTTACACCGTCAAAATGTATTTTGACTGGTCTCGGTTAAAAACTACAATCCCCTGCTGTTGGACCTAATTTTACATTTTTAAGTTGCCACATAAATGTAAATATCCTCTGTTTAGTCTGAAGGATCTCCAGTGTTTTCTTAAGAAGTTTTAAACTTAAATTACAAGCATTTATTTAAGTGATTTATTTGAGAGACCCACACTAAGTGACATTTGCTGGATGTGGCAGTTGGAGTAGATTATGCTAGTGTGATTGTAAGGAATGAAATTAACAGGAGAGTAGTCGTGAAATACTGGAGAACAACTTTTTTTTTTTTTTTAATTTACACAGCTTTTAGAATAGTTTGCTTTAATACTAACTCATAATATAGTTCCTAATAATTTATGTATGTAATAAGACCATCATGTACTGAAAGCCATGTAGGCTAAAGAGAGAATTATGGAAAAGCAAGACTGAAAAATGTAGATAAAGATAAGTGTATTAGATATACCTTAAAAGGCAGTGTTTTTCAACCTTGGGGTCGGGACCCCACATGGAGTCGCCTGGAATTCAAATGAGGTCACCTGAAATTTATAGTAATTGATAAAAAAGAAACAAACAATAAAAAATATATGGTGAGTTGAGAGACAATAACAATCCATAAAAGACATGACAAACTGAAGCTGAAGCACTGTGGTACTGTTTATCTTTCAAATGTTCATTGTGGTTGGTTTCAGATGCTGCAGCTTTTTCATAATTCATAGTTTGAGTTATTGTTCGCTCAGTGTTAACCTCCTAAGACCCAGAAAATGTCAGCAAAGTACAAGCTTTTTTTGTTTTTTATTAAATAAGTGCCTATATTGGAAACATCATGATGCAACAGTTTTTTTCAGATGCAGTTTTTTAAATTTCTATGGAATGTCCTTTGTGGTGGACAGTTTTCTTTTCTTTTGTTTTTTTTTTTTTTTTTTGTATAAAGTTGTGAAACTCTTGTCTACAAATGTGGACAGAAAACCCATTGCTGGGTCTTAGGAGGTTAATTGTCAGCCTTGTAAATCCAAGCTGGACTGACTGTACATATCCTGAGCAAGGAAAGTAAAATCTTCACTTTTTGCAGTAATCTACACCCGGTTTTTCTGCCACCGTCCATAATAATACACATTATATAGACTAAATATCATCTAAAATTAATGTTTATTTGGAACATAGTATAGCAAACTATTACATGGTCAAAAACAAGTTAATTTTAACAGAAAAAAAGTCAGTTTTGAACGTCTGCGGTTGCCAGAAATTTGTGATGTTAAAATGGGGTCATGAGCCAAAAAAGGTTGGGAACCACTGCCAAAAAGGCTACAATTCTTGACCATGTCTGTAAGTGGTTTGTTTATAACTAGACAAGCTAGATGCAGCACATGATTGGACTCATTAACTATATGCAAAACTTGGCCTCTGACCTTTTCATAAGACTACAGCTTAATTAAACAGTAAATCCACTAGAGCTCTCTGCTGCCCAGAGGATGTGGTACACTGTCCCATCTTTAGTGTACTCCAGTCAGTGTCCCACATGTGCAGGGCCTGCATGTGGAAAATACACTGACCCAATAACTGCAGTGGAGCTATTGACAAGCGGAAAGAAATGCCTGCGTCAAATGTGATTGATTATTGGATTAAGTAATGCTATGTCTGTACTGCGCTGCTCTGCGGACATTACTGGTCACTGCATATATAGAGCTGGAGAAAAAGGCAGCGTGTGAAAGTTGGATGATACATTCCCATGGTATCAATTCATGGAACATGCATCAGGGATAAGGCGGCTTTACTTTAGCAAATAGGGCAGTGAGGAGCGGTAATGATGCCCGCCCTGGAAAACTGCAGCTGTACTCAAAAGCCCTGAGGTGTGAGGCTGTCTAAATGAATGAGTATGAATCAGGTGCAGGTCTAAAAACAGTGTGTGTGCCCAGTCAGCTTTTCTGATAAAGGTCAAGATCAATATACTAAAACCAAAACATAGTCATTTCACGCACTCATAAAAGCATTAATATTCCCTACAGACTGTGTCTTTAATTACAAACTCATTCATTTTGTTACAAATAGCAACAACACAGCTATGCAGCAATGGAAAACTATTTTAAAACCCTTATGTCAAACACTGGAAACATATCTGAATAAAGCACAGATCTGACACATTTTCTATAATAAAACGAATTCAACACTATAAAACATCTGGCTGATAAAACATACAAAGCAGCAGCTTTTTTTGGATACTATCAGTAACCATGTCCAGTCAATGGAAAACTTAATTTCCTGCCCAGTTTGTGACCCACCGGACAACCCAGCGTTTTACACATTCAGGCACAACACCAGAGGGATTGTGGTAAACTGCCTGTGCATGAGCCATTAATGGGTTACTTGCTACAACTGGGAGTTTTTCTCACACTGTAAAACTTAAGAAAAAAAACCTGTTAAGCCAAGCTTGGGTACAGTGAGTGCTCTGTGCCAGAGTGGAAGAGTCTGTTGACTGGCTGCAAGTACAGGGTGGTGAAGGAAAGCTCATTATTTTTAATGGTGAGAGAGAGAAAGAGTAAGATGAGCCATAATACCACTTCAGCTGTCTCCAGAGGAGCTCGGAGGCTTTGTTGACCAAGCATACTAGTTGGACTGGAAGACAAACTCAATGTAAACTGTCAGCATGTGCATCTCTACTGTCATGCAAAACTCCAACGTAAACATTTGCATTGACACAGTTTTCTGCTGACAAATACGTTTTGTCTAAAAGTAGGTTTCCATTAGGAATCCTGCAAGATTTTGTAGCAGTCTTCTGTAACTGCTTATTTGCAGTCAGCTCCAGCAGACACTGACACCACCCGTTTTCTTTCAGTTAAAGGCTCAATATGAGAGATTTGTAGGCGCTTCAAATGTCAAGATGGCGTTTGTTTTTGTGCAGGAGCTATTTGTTTGCTTAGCTAACTGTATTTCTACAATAATGACCATATTGGTTATGTAAATCCATGGTAACAGCCTCTAAAATGTTTTCTATGCAGAGGTCTCTGGTTTGTTTTTGTGTTGAAGTCCTTTCGCTCTCCCCTGAGCTCCTCAGCGCCTCTCTTCTGCTCCTCTACAGTATTAACAATAGTCACTTTTACACACAGATCCCAGTAAAAAGGTGAGATGGGGATTTGATTTAAATACGTTAGGGGGCAGATGGTGGAAATAAAGCAGAGACAGGGAGGAAAGTCCACAAGTACGCAGCCATTCCAATTACAGATAGACTTAAGACTGTGATTCTCTCCCCACATTCAAATCCAGACTCAAAACTCACCTTTTCAGATTAGCCTACCCCCCATAAGCGCTACTCTCCATTCTACAACTTCATTTCTATATATAGGGATTATTTGTTTTAATCTGTTTATTTCTTTGTATTTTATGGATTGTTTGTTTTATGTTGTTGTACAGTGTCCCTGGGTGTCTTGAAAGGCGCTTATGAATAAAATGTATTATTATTATTATTATTATTATTATTATTATTATTATTATTATTATTATTATTATTATTATTAAGTTCTTGGGAAGTACGTTCTCTGGGACCATTCTTACCAAGACCATACTCGCCGAGTTCTGAAGACCGTACTCTGTGTTCTTGGTATTGAGAAAACGGCCTCTATCCAACTTTTCTTAAATGATTTATCATCATTTATTCTAATATTATCTTCTGTATTTTGCATTTCTCAGTGTAAATCAGGTATTTCCCCTTATATTTAATTGGCTGATCATGCAGATGTTCATGAAAACTCAGAGTAAATTCAAAGGTTATTATATCAAAACAGAGAAAACTGAAGAAAAAGTGACTTTTCAGCAAAATATATCATTAACTGAACATAAACTAAGTATCTCCATCCACTGTCATTTGTCAAACTCAATGGGTTTTACTGGTGAATCAGTGTTGTAGAAGATGATGGTGTTTCCACGGTAACTACGGAGCCTCTGAATGTCCAAACAAATCATAAAGATGACAAACGGTATTTTACATCAATTATTTACATGGATTGATAGGATTAGTGGATCAAAAGGATATCAGTAGATACTTTTGGCCATCAGTGGATGTTTTGGTCTTTATGGGTTCATTTAGAATAAGGTTAATAAATATCCAGCACATATCAGTCATTTAAGTTTAGCATCCTTTACCCTTTCTTTGTCATAAACTTCTCTTACATCTACCAGTGTTCAAACATTTTAACTAGTTTGGAGTTTCTTGTCCTGTAATTACGTTACTCACCAGATTCACTTACAAAACATGTGTGTATGATAGGAATGAAAATGTACGGCAGACCACTTCAGAGCAGCTGCAGCAGTTCACCCACTGGGGTCAGCGCCCTATAGGAGAAGAGAAAGAGGAGAGACCTGTCTTTTTGGTGATTGATGGTGCGACTTCCTGTCTTAGTAGAGGTTATTGACGAGCTCTGAGGGATCATTGTTATTTCCTGATCCTCTTAAATGTCTTGCTCCAGTTCTTTCTGCTATCCCTTCACTTTCTCCCTCCCTCTCAGCCCCATAGCCTTCCCCCTAACTCTCCCCTGTGTTTTACAAAGGAATGACAGATTTTGTTTACATATGGCCCGCTGATATCGCCATACGCCAAATTATCTACACAGTATCTCACATCCAGCCATGCTTAGACCATTAGATAATATGTTGAAGAGAGTAAAAGCACTATTTATCATAGATGTAGGCTACCAGACACATTATAGTCGTCTAAAATTGGACATGGCACACACTCAGGGCTCTTATTCCGTCTTTATCCATACAAACAGTCACGCAACAGGCCTGTAGCACATATATCTCTCCTATGTTTGTCTACTCCCACCATTTTTCCCCTGTTTTCCACAGATATTTAACTGTAACAAAAGCATTGTTAGCATTACTAGCATGAGATAATGTTACTTTTATGAAAATGGTGCAATAATCTAAGATACCTTCAGTGTTTTTACTCTGACTTTATAAAAAATGTTTTTCAAGTCTGTGTTTTTTAGCTCTGCAAATACAAACAGCGACTTTGCTTTAGCTTTTACTTTCTAGGCATCAGACGATTATCATATTTCAGAGTATTAACCCTTTCATGCATGGTGGTCACTACAGTGGACAGATGTTCTCTTGTATATTCATGGATTTTGTTGTTTTAGTTCCATATTTTATTTTTTATTTTACATTTATTTAACCAGGAAGTCCCACTGAGATTAGGAATCTCTTTTGCAAGGGAGACCTGACCAAAGTAGCACCCAAACAAAGTCCAAACAACACAAAACACAAACATGATACACAATTAACAATAAAACACAATAACAACTATTCAACCATAATGGCATCAGCAAACAGTCGACACAGTGAACACATGCATCATCCCAAACACTGCGATTCATACCAGTACTGTAATTTTGCTGTTGTTGATAAACCTGATCTGCACTAACATGTTTGAATGTAAATCAATTGCTTGTTATTGTTATTAGACTGTAATTAACAATTTGGGTTTTTTTTAACAAAATGTTGTCGGGTTGTTTTTGCATATTATCTCCATGAAGTGAGTAATAACTAGTATCAGAGTATGTTTAAATATGAGAAAACATCAGATTAACTGCATTAAATATGTTTTTATTTCCTAGTTTTCACATAGTATATCAGTAAATACATGTTTCTTTGCTTCAAAAATGAAACACATGGTGTCCATCTGAGTGAACATTTCTGTAACTCCATGAAAAATATGTTCATGAAAAAATTGCATTGTGAGGAATAAAAACGGGGGAACAAATTGTGATTAAGGTTCTCATAATTCATGCATGAAAGGGTTAATGAAGTTATCATGCAGAAATATGAGCCTGACATCTTGCAAAACACAAACAGTTGTATTTTGCTTTTAAGTGTTGAGTTTCATTCTTCATTTCTGTCCTCGTTTATCACAAACCAAAATGTTGTAAACATTCTTAAAACCAGTCAATGCTGGCAGTTGAATTCATTGTGACAATACTTATATGTGGTTCATTTTTCATTTTGTGGAGTAATCGACTTAAAATCCAACATCACTCATGTGTTTAGAATTATAATACCCAGCAATAAAGTAATAGGGGAGTACTGGAGATCAGCAAAAACAAAATTTAGTAAACCCACATTTTAACCAAAGTTTATAATTTAATGGAAACTAATCTCATACTTCTGTAATTACTGAGTATTTAGCATTTGTATCCCTTATTGCACTGTAAATATGGACTTTTTATAATCAAAGTAATACATTTGCCATGTGCACAGTTTTATCTTCTTTTACATTCAGCCACTATAATAGTTCTTTCCCAGAAGTAAACGGTAAAGTGCAAGTGCGGGAAATGTCACTGTAATTAATGAACACTTACCTTTCCACTACCTGGAAAGTGTAGCATTCATTGTGTGCAGTTTCAACATCATAACACCTTCTACTGTAATTACTTTCATCATAGTGGCTCAGTGGTTTTCACTGTCTCCTCACAGCCAGAGGGGCCTGGTTAGGATCCCTGGTCTGAGCAGGGTTTAGTTTAGGGTTGACTTTACATGATGATGTCTCCTCATTTGCGTGGGTTTTCTCTGGTTTCCCTTACTATGGATGCCAGCCTATTCTCCTATCAGTGCTCTTAACTGTAGTTCTGACGTAAATCTGGAGTTGGTCCATGTCCTCCTCAATGCACTAGTGCACTTAAGGATACTAAGACGATGAAAGCAGATAATGAATTACCTTAGAGGGGAATGAAAAAAGATTCACTTTACTTTTTACTTCAGTTACAGGTAGTGTCCATGGGTGTATCAAAACAATTCCCATCCTTTTGGATATAAAGTGTACAGTGTTTCTTTGAAATGATTAGTTTCTACATGATTCATGGATTTTTTCTAAATACAAAGGGACACGCATGTCAATTAAATAGTTGATCATAAAGTTGGAATATAACATTTTTACATCGTCTCATGAAATGATTGTGACAACTTGATTTATTCCTGATAAATAAAGTGTAACTGGGACTCAGTATGTCATTATTGCACCTGGTCAAAGGTGATTACTGATATGTATAAATAAGAATAAAAAGAAGAATGTGTCTGAAAAGGAAATTATAACAATGTTATGGGCAACAGTGTGTTAAGCTATGGCCTATAAAATGACAGATTTCAAGGATACAAATGAAATATGTCTTTGATTGTACTTATTTATTTATTTACTTTTCTGGTATGTCAGTATGGATGTGTATGTGAGGATAAGTGAGGTTAATTATTTACAAAAGATTCAAGGGAATTGATTTTTCATAAATTATGCTGATAGGAAGCTAAAGGATGAACTGTTGTGTGGAGAAGGGGTGGGATTAAATAAGTTCTACTTCCCCCCACTCTTTTTTAAATCAACAAATGAAGGCATAATTTGTTTTCATGTATGGTATATATATATAAGTTTTTTCCCATGATTTCTTACTGTTTGATTTATTTCTAAGGACTAAGATTACTTTTGTTTTGTTGTACAGGGTGGGGAAGCAAAATTTACAATATTTTGAGGCAGGGATTGAAAGACAGTGTATGACCGATTAGTTTATTGAAAGTCGTGAGAATTTATTTGCCACAAGAAAATTGACATAATAGAAAATGTTTTTATTCTATGTGTCCTCCTTCTTTCTCAATAACTGCCTTCACACGCTTCCTGAAACTTGCGCAAGTGTTCCTCAAATATTCGGGTGACAACTTCTCCCATTCTTCTTTAATAGTATCTTCCAGACTTTCTCATAATAGTTTTGCTCATAGTCATTCTCTTCTTTCCATTATAAACAGTCTTTATGGACACTCCAACTATTTTTGAAATCTCCTTTGGTGTGACGAGTGCATTCAGCAAATCACACACTCTTTGACGTTTGCTTTCCTGATTACTCATATGGGCAAAAGTTTCTGAAAAGGTATGGATAATAGTGTTAGGTATGATTATGACATCAATATGTGTTTGGTTTCAAAACAAGTGACGTAGTGCCTGCTGAGAAAAAACAACTAAATGTTCATTGTAAATTTTGCTTCCCCACCCTGTATATTCAAAATAAACTAAACCAAAAATTAAGAAATTCACTTTGTAGTTTTCCTGTGAAGAACAAAAAATAGTTATTTCCAACTGTTTTAATACAGCCTTCACAAACAGGTGAAATTAAAGAATAGATGAACTACATAATCACAGTAGACTCCCAGTTGTCCCACATGTCATTTAGTACTGTGGATGGGGGCAGCAGCAAAATGACCAAAAACATAGCAATAATCATGCACAGTTCCCAGTAACTGTTCTAGTACAACTTGTCTTCATGTCAGTTAATCTTTCTTTGTTTAAATAAAAAAAATAATGTCCATAAATTACCAAAGTACCAAGAGTCTCATAATTTAAGAGACATTTATTAGACCTCCAGAAAGAAAACCAACAGCTCCGAACAACAGGACATTATTTAGAAGAAGTAAATGTAAATGTTGTACACGTAAGACTCATGTTTTTGTCAAAGTGAGCCTTAAACTTTAGCTACTACTGACGAAGGCACAGACAGAGGGAGAGAAGACGGAGGGCAAAAGGGTTTGACGCAAGAGCAGGAAGTACATGATATGCAACAGTTCAATGTGTAATTAAATTTACTATATGAGGGGAATTTGCCAAGAATGGAGGCATTGTTTTTGGGCATCTGGAAAAACCTAACACAGTCCTTGTGTGTGGTTCTTTAAATGCTTTTGTTCAGCAGAGGAAATGGATTTTGTTCAGCTCGAGGAGGGATACGATTGTGAACATGCCTTGAAACTAAAAGGACAGAAGGCTAGCCGAGGAGGGTTGGTTTTATTTAAAAAATCATTCATCATCTTAAATAAATTTAGAGATGCTGATGTTGAGTAGAAACAAACGAGAACAGATGGGATGATATGAGGTTTCATAATAAAACGGTTTGGACCACACAGAGAGAAACAGAGCAACGAATCGGACTTTTTATAGATGTTCAAAATGATAAAAACCTATCCACTCTGTAGCTACAGAATACAGATCCATGCCATGACTGATCCAAAACACCTCAGCCATTTTCTCCTTATTGTTGAACTCTCTTATCAGCCCCTTGTTATGGTTTGTGTAAACATACAGGCTCAATGGGCCGCCATGCCCTCTTTTTTATTTAGTGACACGGTTCTTTGGGAGAGCACAAAGCCTGCATGTCTCACTGATCTCCTATGGGACCTCAACACATTTAAAGACATGAGAACATCCGTCACAGGCAATTTATCCCGAATGGATTCATCTCAAACGTTAACATACTGTACGTCAACCTGAGGAATCTCTTCACAGGAAAAGCATAGGATTCTGCAGAATGATTAATCAGAATAGTCACGCATTTCATTTCATTTATTTGGATCTCCATTAGCTTTGGCTTAGGCCATCGCTATTCTTCCAGGAGTCCACACCCATCACAATTGTCTTTACACTGCAATACACAAACCACCACAAACACCCACACACAGAATCAAACAAAACAACACAAACAACAACCAAAAAACATTCATCACAATTACAAAACAAAAACAACATACATGTTATACAGGACCTAGTTCAATTAACAGTACCTCCCAAAAAGTAGTTTTTAGCATACTTTGTTAGTGTAAGATATATTTCACAGTTATGTATCAATGTAATGTCAATCGGCTAAACATCAGCAGACACCGAGCATTGTTTTGCAAATAAATACTCTTTCAGTAATTCTTTAAATTTGTATTTGTTATTTTCTTGAATGACTCATCCCAGCAGAACATTCCAAATCATCATGGCTCTATACATCACAGTACTTTTCATTTTATCTGTTTTCACTTTACATGAAAACACACATGTTTTCACTAAACGTGTCTGTATATTTGTATGAGGAGAAATGTAGTTTTAACGAAAGTACACTTTGACTTCCTCGGTCTGAGAAATGCTCATAACAGCAAATTTCATAATGGACAAACTCCATGCAAAAATAATAAACATTAAATGCCACAAAAAGTCATGTCTTGAATAAGATGCTCAGCAGGAGGTTATTTCTTTCGTTAGTTCAGAAAGCACTAAAAATGTGTATTACACATTGAAGAGATTTGCACCCCATTCAACTACCTGAAAAAAGAGAAAATATGTCTTGATAATCCCAAACACAAGAGTCAGACAATGAAATCTTATGGAATCTGTTAACTTGTGATCAGGACCATCTGACTGACTATATGCAGCGTGTTAGGGACTGAGCAGTGATTAAAGCTCAAACAAAATTGGATTATATTGTAAAAAAAAAAAAAAAAAGGTCAAATTATGCAAACAAAGATGGAATTTACAGAGTTACAGGATCCTTAAAAGATATCAGTAAAACACTAGAAAAGGACTCAGAGACATCCGCCAAGGCAGATCAGCCCCCCCACCCCCGATCACCACCAAAATTTAATCATTTCTTCCTTGTGCCAGTATCAACATTTCCTGAAATTTTCAACCAAATCCATCCATAACTTTTTGAGTTACCTTGCACACAGACAAACAGACAGACAGACAGACAAACCAACGCCGGCATAAACATAACCTCCTTGGCAGAGGTAACTAATCAAACCAGTAAAGATGAATGGGGGGGTTACATTGACAATAAATCTAACTCAGAATCCCCAAATACTCTCATGCAGACTGAGCTGGTGGATCAGTCCCTGGCATGGATCTGAACATAAAGTGTTTCCATGCATCTTTTCACCAGATAAAGAAAGGGGCAGCCAGGTAACTCCAGACAGTGAAAGATGATTAACCCATAAAGACCCAGAGCTGCTTTTGTGGCAGATCCCAAATGATTTTTTTCTCTATTTTTACCCTTTTTTAAGTGATTTATGGTCATTTACTCAAATATTATGTTTTGTTGGACGACACAGTGGTACAGTGGATAGCACTTGTGTCTCACAGCAAGAAGGTCCTGGGTTCGATTCCAACACCTGGGACCTCTCTGTGGAGTTTGTATATTCTCCCCATGTTTGTATGGATTCTCTACAGGTACCCCGGCTTCCTGATAGGTTAATCTAAATTGCCCATTGACATGAATGTGACAGTGATTGTCTCTACATGTCAGCCCTGTGATGAACTGGTGACATGTCCAGGGTGTACTCCGCCTTAACCCATAAGTAGCTGGGATAGGCTCCAGTGACCCTAGTTAGGATAAAGTAGGTTCAGAAAATGAATGAATGAATATGTATTTGTATATATTATATCACATACTATATATATATATTCTGATTATACTTTATACCTTGCACATTTGCATCAACCCTCAAAGCACAATAATTTAATAATTTCAGAATCAGAAAATAAATGAATGAATGATGTTCTGTATTTTGCATTTTTAAGTGAAAATCAGGTATTTTCCTATATTTAATGTACTGATCATGTAGATGTTCATTAAATCTGAGATTGAAGTTGAGGGTTGGTTATTATATCCAAAACAGAGAAAACTGAAGAAAAAGATTCTTTTTTTCTGCAAAATATATCATTAATGGAACATAAAATAAACATCTCCAACCACTGTCATTTGTCAAACTCCATGGGTTTTATTGCTGAATCAATTCTAAAGGCGATGACGGTGTTTCTACGTTCACTGCTGAGCCTCTGAACATCCAAATGGGTCATATCTGATGAGCATGAAAATATGACAAACTGTATTTTACACCAATTATTTACATGTCCTGATAGGATTAGTGGATCAATATAGGTATTTAACATTTTATATCAGTGAATGATTTTGGTCGCCAGTGGATGTTTGGGTCTTTATGGGTTAAAGCGAATGAATCAAAGCAATTAACGAATGTGGCAAATTAATGCAGATTCAATGTGCAGGCTACATCCATAAAAAGTGTTGGTCATAAAATTTTAATGCAAACAGAATGTTTTTTAGTGACTGCAACAAAAATGTAACTAAAATGTGTTGATATGGGTGAGTATGGCCTTTAAACCTTTAGTGTATGGTTCTGCGCTCCAAATATGACTCAAGATTGTGAACTAAAAATAAAGCCTATGATTATAAATGCAGTGGAAGAGGAAGGATAAAAACAGTCCAATTGTTACCTCAGCTTTCATAAAGTTAGACTGGCAAACACAGGCCAAACTTCAAAATAACCATTTAATTGTATTTCTCTCTACAATCCTGTGTGTAGTAGAAGACAAAAAGCTGCTTGTCCACTTCTAGCTGAGGACAGGACATCAGGAACGACTTGCGGGTGATGCCCTTTACACTCATGCTCAAATTTGTTGTGAAGCTTATGTGATTTATCAAGATAAAGACTGGGTGACCTCTACCATCTACTGAGTGTATCTACTGTTTTTCTTTTCTATTTACTCATTATCTGTCACAGCAGATGGAAACATTCTTCCTTTATGTGCAGCAATTTCCAGCGCTCGAGGAACACTGCAGGCTGAAATGAAATCAACATGTCTTATACAGCGCGTGCTTTCCTCACTTCTTTCATTTCCACGTTTTGGTGTTGTTTTACATTTGTTTCTTGCAGCCCCACTGGGAGCAACACAGACGAGAGCAGAAGGGGAAATTACCCTACTTGGATATATTTAGATTTGTTGGTTAAAGAAACATTATCGAAATGATACGACAGATAAGGATACAAAAAGAAAACAGGGTGCTTATGGGCAATTACGTAACTCCTCTGTCTTTAATTCTTTTTAATTCTGTTGCTCTCCTGTGACGAGCTCATTTGGGATTAGCTGAGTTGATGGCCTCATAATAAGGACCAGAGGATCAAGAAGTGCAGTAGGTGTAGACCCACTATTCCCACCAAACTCCCTCAACTTTTTGGTTTTAGCTTTATAAATCAATCAAACCTAACAGGCTATTTGTCACACTCTAGGTTTTCTCAGCTCTGTTTGTGTTTTTTGTGTTTCTTTGTGCTACACAAATGACTTAATGGACTTTCAATGTGTTTTTTTTTTGTTTTTGTTTTTTTATAAAGCCAGACCTCAGAGGTTTAAAGAGCATGTGATTATCAGGCCGGCAATGTTTGAGGTGCTGCCACAAATCTGCATTGAGTGGAAAGTATTACTCCTCTATGATATCTACTGTAAACCCATCTTTCATGGAGTAAAACTGTCATAAATACACACAACAGTAATTCTTGAAAGCAGACATGATTACTCAAAAATACCTCTATGTTGGTCTCAAATCCATTTGCTTTTACAGAGCAGGAGCTTCAAAGTGTCATCAGAGAATATCATTCAGACAAATGAAATAAGTCTACAGAAAACAAGTTTTTTCCTACTTATTGCATAATTAATGTATTTAGAAATTTAAAGGAGAAATATATAATATTCGCACATTTTCTTATGCTTATGTACAGTGGCCAAGAGGTGCAACAGCCCAAAATATTATCCACTGTAAGAAAAAAAAGAGAACAGCCCAAAAAATGATCTACTGCAAGTAAAAAAAGAGAAGAGCTCAAAGAATTATCCACTGTAAGAAAAAAAAAGAGAACAGCCCAAAAAATTATCCACTATAAGGAAAAAAAGAGAACAGCCCAAAAAATGATCTACTGTAAGAAGTCAACTTTTCATGTTAGCATTAGCTTAGCAACAAACCTTCACACAGTGTATACAAAGGCCATTTACCAATGAAAACTAACCCCAACATACCCTAACCCTAACTTTAACCCTTTAACACCTAGGCCTAACCTTAAGCAGACACAGGAACCTTAATTAACCGTTTAACCACTTTGCAAACTATATTAATGTAAATATTTTAAAACTAACTTTATCTTTAGCACACCAACCTCCACTTCCGGTGGGTTACTTCCTTAGCATTAGCGACATTAGCTTAGGCCTTAAAAATTTTCCCCCTATGCTTTTATTTTTTGTGGTGGCCTTAATTTTAAAGCAAGAGACCTTTCAGGTAAACAGCACCCCCCTCAAGTGAAAAGGTGGATGATTTTTGTTTGTTTGTTTGGTTGGTTGGTTCTTTGTTTTTTCTTATAATGGATCATTTTTTGGGCTGTTCTCTTTTTTTTTTTTTTTTTATAGTGGATAATTTTTTGGGCTGTTCTTTTTTTTATATGGATAATTTTTTGGGCTGTTCTCTTTTTTTATATGGATAATTTTTTGGGCTGTTCTCTTTTTTTATATGGATAATTTTTTGGGCTGTTCTCTTTTTTTATATATATGGATAATTTTTTGGGCTGTTCTCTTTTTTTTTTATATGGATAATTTTTTGGGCTGTTGCACCTCTGGGCCACCGCACTGATGTGATGTTGGAATAATGTGTGTTGTTCTGGGTTTGTTGACATTAGCATACTCCATTTCAGAGCTAAAAGTGAGTTATACTGGTTCTTTGGAAGAGCAGAAAGAAACACTGAAGAAGTGGGAGGACTCACTCACTTAAGGATTTCGAAAGAAAACCAGTTCATTACATAGAATTCAGAGTATGGTTGCTATCATTGGTGAGCCATCCAGACTAGCAAAGCCTTCTCTGCTGATCTACATTAATATCCCACCATTTTTATATTTGTTCCTAGAAGATATGTTACAGTTATTCCTGGTTGTCTTTTCTCTTTATCTCATTGTTTTTTTTCTTGGCTGTACTCCTTCCAGTTGTATATGTGAATGTTACAGCTCTGTCCAATCACATTTCATCCATCATGTTTTACCGGGTAAAAGAAATCTACCCCGAGGCTCAGAATCAACAGTACAGGATCTGTAGCTGCAAACTTAATGTTAATGAACCTGTTGCTTTAACCAATCAGATTTCATGTTGGCCACATGGGGGCGATCTAGCAGTCATATAATAACATCAGCATTTTCATGTCATTTAATTGGATGGTCAAAGAGGATACTAGTCAAGGCAAGATTAGCATGCAAACCACATAGTGACTTGCATAAACTAAAATATATTGGGTTTTAGATTTAATAGCTGTTTTCCCAACACACAATGGCCGACAGAGAAGTAGAGATGGATTTGGTCGTAGACATACCAAAAAATAAGAAGTAGCTTTGGTGAGTATAATGTATTTCATTAATATTTTCATGTTTCTGTCATTTTATTTGGTAAATATTGATGAATTTTGGGATGATGTACACGATGCAGCAGTGGCTATAGTGAAACCAGACCTGCTAACTAGTGTTCACTGGGTTAGTAAAGGCATTCTGTGATACAATACCCTATTATACTGTCAATTTTGTATAGTATTGATGGTATAGTAATGGTATTAAAATGTGGATTAATTAAGGTAGAACCCCACTGAAGGCCTAGATGTGAAATACATGGCCTGCCACTGCTATGTTATGGATGGAGCACCTGAGCCAGTCAGGAAATTGTTCTTTTTTTTTCTTTTTAATTTACATCATGATCTTAACCGGACCTTTAACTTAGCTTACTTTGAATTTAGCTGCATCACATCAATTCCTTAGGTGACACTGGAAAAGTTGGGTGTTTCTGATTTGCAGTTTGACCTGGGTGCGTGACAATCACACTGACGACACAGTTGAACACTGGAAAATCTGTAATAGCATGACTCGCTGACTTGCACTAAAGGAAATCCCTAAATTAAAGAAAACACCTACATATGTTTCTTAATAGAGTGCTGGGCCATTACAAACTGCCAAACGGCTTCAGTACACATTGGCTTGGACTCAATCTAAAGTGTGCAACACTGATTTAAATGATCCCAGTGGTGTTCAGTTGGGTTGAGGTCCAGGACAGCCATCAGGATGTTTCCACTGCAGCTGGATGGGTAGGTTACGCCACCTGAGCAGCTGTTATCACTTCTTAAAGAATTTAAATTGGTGCGTAGTCCAAGTTCCAATGTCCGCTGGGCATCTTTTGTTTCAGCTTGCTAAAACAAGACCCAACTTTGCTTCAAAGTTACTACTCTGCAATGTAAAGTAGAATGTATTCGTGCTAAATAGTACTCCTATAGTTTTTTTTTTTTTTTCTTCATCTGAACTACTGTGGTGATCAGATCAGATCGGGACGCCCTCCTCCCTCTCTCTTGTCGGATTACCTTCCCTGTCCTCACAGGTCCTGCTGAAGGTATGATATCGGATGACACATTCCCACACTTTCAGTCAGGCGTGGGAGAGTGGGGTGGGTGGGCAAGACAGCATGATCTTGCCTTACACGTGCCTCGCTACCTCTGTCAGGACTGGTTCACAAACAGTACATAGACAGATAGTGATGCAGGCACGAACTCAGATAAGCAACGCCAATGTCCCTGTGCGTGTAGAGGCTGTAAGAACCATGCATGTTAAATAAGCAAGAAATGGAAAAACACGCAAACATTTGTACTTGAACCAAGAGATGAGAGAGGAGACATGCTGAGGCTCAGATTAAGATTATTTTCAAAGTGATATAAATGAGAGCAAAAAGAGATCAATTTAAAAGGAAGAATGACAAAATAAAGACAGGAAGTACATCTCAGAGTCCTGGTAGCACTCATTAACTTCGAACCCAGACATTTAAGTTGGTGTGATGGACTATATGTCTCATCACACTGCTGTGAGGTCTTTAACTTTTCTGAAGTGTCTGTGATCCCACTGAAACCCTTAACTGTAAAAAAAATCCTCCTCCTTGTGCTTTTACAACATCCCCCCGAGGCTCATATTCCACAGGTCGGCAGAGTAAAGAGTGAGAATTAGCCGTCAGAGTTCAGCACCGTCACGTGACACGACTAATGATGACCATTTTACTGTCGGAAAGAGCACTTTCACACATACCTTTGAGTGTAGATTTTAATGGTCTTTAGTCAATATATATCTGTGTCTTTGTAAGCTAAGGAGAAAAAAGCGGATACTTGCACTAAATCTGTTACTAATCCATTTCCCATATTCATCAGACTCTTTGCATCTCACTATCACCGGTTTTCGATGCCACATACACATGTTCAGTACTGGCTGGCAAGTAAACAAACATGTGTTTGTGATGTTTATTGTTTCTGGCTTGAGGTTTTACCATTGAGCATACAATTTCATCATGAAAAGTACTGTTGAACCACTCCTTGGAGCACAGTGCTGATTAAGGACAGATCTCCTTGTAACAATAGACAAGATCCAAGAAAAAAACAGTCTAACAGTTGTAGCACAAAAGCTTCGGTGTCTGTTGGGAATAGACTACAAGCATTGTTCAGGCTGTATGTTACCGATATGTCACTGATGGTATAGTATGGCCCTGAGGTGTGGAACCCATCATGCTTCCCAACTTATACAAAAAACATTTCCATACTACGACTATAAATGTGATGGAAAGCAGCAATTTCCATATTTTTGGCCATCAGACTCCTGACAACCCAAAGGGACCTCTTCACTGATTGCACACCTCCGGCCATGGCTTTGTCTTTGAGTTTTTAGATGGTGGTCTTTGGTCCTATTCACTATGAGTGCACAAAGGCAAAATGTGGGGAATAAAAATTCACTGGGAAATGAATTAAATGATCTCACTTGTTTGGCATACAGGCTATTGGCGTAAAAATGGCATATATTCCATCTGAATTTTACAGAAAGTCTAAGGACGTTTTTTCAAGGTGGTGGTCCGTGTCACTGGGTGGCTGGTAATTAGTGTCACAGGCCATCACCTTCAGCCTGGATTAAATCTCCTTAAAGAGTCTGAGCAATGTCGCAGACTAAACTCTATATGACAGGATTTAGTGAAATGCGTCTAAATTAGCGTGTGATAGTGCCTTAATGCCTCTGACTTATTTTTTTCTTTGCCATTTTGTCTGCTGTTTGTCTCCTTAGCCATGTGAAAAGCACACTCAGCCAATAAAAACTGGATCAACCCAATAGTTCCGTCTCCAATGAATGCTATTGAGTTGAGTAATATGAGAATTCACCGCCAAGCTCAATCAGGCGTTAATGTATTTGGAATGGGCAAATGCTCCTCGCTGTATAATTGTCTTATTTTGCAGGAATTATTATGTTACTTTTGATTTTTATGGGTTATTTTGGATATCAAGTAGTCAAACGTTGAATGTGAATTGAGGGGATTTACCTCTGAATCTATTTCACTTACTATGCATTAGTATGATCAATAGTTTGGTAGCTGATGTGAAAAACATTTGGACTTGTAAGAACTCAGACCTATGAGTGCACCCTGACTACAGACTCTCCAGACTGAGGCCAAAACAACACATTATCTCGTGATCCGATACCATGGCTTAAAGCTTCTGTCTGCTTTAGACAAAACTTTGGTTCATGCCAGCATGGGATATCATCTTGACAAGACTGACACCTACGCTTAAAACACTTTGTTATAGAATTAGTTTACACTGTATTTGAAGATACTCAACATAATAGATGCCATCAATCAGCAGTTTATGAACTTCAAGTTAATGTCCTGAAAGTCCTCTAAAAGAGTGGAATTGAAAGCATATGTGAACATTAACATTCCTGTGAGGAAATCAATGTCAAAAAGCTTATCATCAGGTTATAATATATCTTGCTGGTTTGTCAACTTAAGGAGCCTCAGTGTACTTTCATTTTGTGCTGTAGTATAAATCATGTCATGAACAGCTGTAAAATGAAAGTAAAATCAGCAACACATGCACTCGAAGTATCTCATCCTGCACCTGATGGAAATTAACAAAGGGAAAATTAAAACATAGATTTACTGGCACATTTTAACCCAAGTGCATGCACTTTTGGTATGACACTGGTGTGTCCAGTTATGACTGCATGTTTCTCTGAGAAATAACTCAAAATCCAAAACAAGGATTCGGGTATATATACTGTACATCACCTGATCACTCAGTGTAACAGATCAAGTAGAAAGGATCTTTTTTACAAGTGAAGTGCAAAAGTTGACACTCCTCAAACTCATAAAATGTGAGGCCTAACTATTCTTGAGAAAAGGGATAAAATAATCTGCAGAAGGAATTAATATAACAGGGTTTGTGGCTCTGGTTTTCTTGAATACGACCTAAAGCTTAAACATAATCAACCAAGCTTAAATTACTCTCAAAGAAATCTCACCTCACATGGCAAGATGACAATATGAGTGTAAAACTTGAAATTGTTACTTGTCACTTGTTAAGCACAAGCTGAAATTAAAAATAATGTTGTCCTCTGAAGGGGGGTGGTGGTGGATTAAAAACGGGAAAAAAAAGTAGAAAAGACAAATATTTGCGTTAAAATGTAGGGAGTAAAAGCAAAAAGTCGTCTGAAAAATACTCAAGTAAAGTAGAGATGCCAATTAAATTGTGCTTACAATTAAGTGTTTGAGCTATGTTACTTCCCACCTGTGGCAATGAAAAACATCCTTGAGAAGATTATTTTTATTTACAGAAAATTACTTTTCTTAAAATACATTTTTTGCAGTACAATTGTGGTTTAATAAACAACCTTTGCATTTTTTTTTTTTTTAAAAGGATCCTTTTTGCAACTGAAGTGCAACTGTTGATACTCTTCAAACTCATAAAATGTGAGGCCTAACTATTCTTGAGAGAAGGGATAAAACAATCTGCAGAAGGAATTAATATAACAGGGTTTGTGGCTCTGGTTTTCTTGAATACGACCTAAAGCTTAAACATAATCAACCAAGCTTAAATTACTCTCTAAGAAATCTCACCAACAACAGTTTGGGGCTTGCTGCGCCAAGCCGACACCAGCCTATCTTTGCAATAGCGCTATCACTGATCCACCGAGGAAAAGGAAGAGCATGTCACAACAGATCAGCCATTTGTTAAAGGCAGAGTCACACGCTAATGGCAACAATGTGTTTTCTTTCCCCACAGACGCTTCAGCGGCCAATAGCCATGTGCGCTCCCAGCTAGGTTGGCTTATACCCTGCAATTTTCCAAGGATAACTGGGAAGGTTATTTCCATATAGGGGTCAAACACTAACGCGGGGGCATCACTTGAAAGCTGTGAGCAGGTTCAGGAAGAGTTCAAGGGAAGTGGGGCATCATTTCACAATTAACTTTGCTGCAAATATGAGTCTTGTTTTTAGGTTAGTTCTGTTGTAACTGATTATTAAATGTTAAGCAAGTTTTGAACCAGTTTGTATTGTCTATTTTCTTACTGGGTTGGGCTTAAATGCGCATGTGTGTCTGTACAGAATGAGTTTACACTGCAGTGTGCATATATGTGTTAACAAAAGTTACTCCAATGAAATACAGAAGGAAAACTGGCCTTCATTACCTCATTGATTTTCATCCCAAAGAATCAGTTGCTAACTTTACGACTTAACCAAAGGTGCTCACTCTTCTCAGATTCTTTATTGGTGGCAAGGTTAAAAGGACAAAGAAGACCAGGAAAGGAGGAGTAAAGGTGCCTCTCTGTCTGTCAGATGTTTTATTCATTTTGTATCTTAAAACCAGGTGGAAGAGGTTTGTTACAGAGCCTGTCATATAAATTCCTGAGACATAGATTTGGGTTGGTCATGAAGAAAAGGGATACCAAAGGTTATAGAAGGCACTGACCATGGAAAGAGTGTATTTTTCTGGTAAGACAGCAGAAGAGACCAAAAAAAAAAAAGGAAATAAGACAGTGAGGTTGATACATTTTTTATGTGATATGGGAACTGCCACATAAATCTTTGTTTCGCCTAAAGATTTTTGGTGGAATTCGAGTTTTTTTTTTCCGCCCTCACTTCCTTTCCTTCACTATAGGAGTGTGACCAAATGAAGAAAACAAATCATAATGGGGGTGGAAAAGTGCCAAAGGGAGGGCAGAAGGTTTCAGGGTCTGCAGACTGGATGGGAAGGTTACAGCAACCACCAGAGCAAAGGCCAGAGAACATAGTGAGAAAAGGGAGACAGGGAGGAGTGGAGCATGAGGAGGACAGGAGGCATAGAAGGGAGAGATTGGAGGGAAATTTTTCAAAGTGTCTGGGACAGATTATCCTTGCAAGGCAATCAATCTTGCCTTGATTTAAGGCGACTGCAGGGGAGCAAACGCACGCGCAAACACACACGCCTGCAAACATACACTGAGACATCACCCCTCTTAACCTCGTCCTTCTTTTTTTAAATCTCTCTATTTGTCCTTTCACCTTCCTCCAGCTCTCTTCCTCTGAACATTTGCTTGCTTTATACTCTCCAAAGGTTGAAACCAATTGCAGATAATGGTGTTGTTTCTGAAGGTGTGTGTTTGAACCAGGGGTCCCCATCAGACATATGGCTGCAATTTCAACAAAGTCAGGGAACAGGCGACAAAGAAAAAGAGGGAGACAGACAATGTGGTGGGAGTTTGGTTTGGGGGAAACATGAGGGTGCATTTAGCTGTGTGGAGAATCACAGGATCCACGTGAGCACTGGAAAATAAAGACAGTCTGATCTGCAGATGGTCAGAACACAGTCCTGTATTGTGTCAACAGCCCAGGCCTAGATAAACTGTGGCATCCTGGTTGGAAAAGTCCGGGATTCTCCACACATTTGTAACTCGGCACAAGCGCAGAGCATTTTTTTCCACTGTAATTCCTCTAAATTTGTCTGTCTTGTTGTCCAATTAAGCATCTTCTTGGTCATGTTTTTAACTTACCATGCTATTTGATGTGACAGCTTCAGATAAAGTTACCCAGATGAGATAGACACTTTAAATAAATTCTACAGACTCTGTTTCCTTTAAGGTACCTTGCTGTGGCTGTGATGGAAGCCATCCATGTTAATACATTTCTTTTCGACAGCCACTCATCTCCAACCCAAGCTACATATCAAAGGCCTTTTTGAGAATACATCAAATTCCTCTCCTTAATATGGATGCCATGATGACAGGCAAATGCATCAAAAATGTATCTGCACAGCGACAGCCAGACAGTCAGACATGCTTACAAATTTATATAGGGATAAAAAGGAGGAAAAAAAATGTATTAAAATGATGGAATAATGGTGAAACAAATAATTTCAAAGGAGTTGAAAATACTTGTTGACACCACCATACTTTCTTCGCTATGTGAATTTTAAAAATACCCATTAACCTGCACCAGTTAATTGCAAAGTTACAGTTTACTAATGACGCCTTTCCACTACATGGTACGGGCTCGACTTGACTCGACTCTACTCGAGTACCAGATACTATTCCTAGAGACTGTTTCCATTACAGGATACTACTGACTTTCGAGTACCTGGACGTCATAGTGATGCTGCATGAAACTTCTGTAACATCTGCTCAGAGAGTTGCTCATAAACTCATTCATTGCGTATTGTCCTGTCAAGCTCACGCTCAATCTTTTCATCTGCCACCAAGGCCAGAAATGTCTGAACCCCCTCAACCGACCACGGTGTCATTTTGCGAACTGTCATCATGGATTAGCCTACCGGTATATTTACTGTAAACCTCCCAATCAGTTTTTTTTTTAATGGTGGGTCTCACATTGATGACGCAATGACACAGAGTCAACCCTCTGACCAATCAGTGGTCTGCAGTGTACACATCACATTTTAATATCTCTTCACCTGTTTCGGAACCTGAGCCAAGCAAGTACTAAAAAAACAGTGTTGGGTACTAGGTTCCAGGTTCTTTTAAATAAAGGAAATGTAAAGAGGCGAGTCGAGGTTGAGCCGGGCAGGTACCACGTAGTGGAAATGCGGTGTAAGTCTGTCCTCTTCTTTAATTCACCAACTGGAAAGATTTATACTCCTCTTACAAACTAGTTCACACTTGACTGTAAATAGGCAATCAGGCAAGCTGCAACAGACAAACAGGAGGAAGCCTTTTAGATGCACAGGTGTTTTTTTTAGAAGCACAGGTGTTTCTCATGAAGTCATCCACTTGCAAAGTTGAACAAATGAGTCTGTAACTCCTGAAATAATGAGCTCTTCAGGTGTCTTTATTTCATGCATTGCACTACAGCTCTTCATCTTGAAGAATGGATCCCTTGTTTAAAGGATGGAAAAGACTGACCTAAATTTAAACCACGCATTCGAATCCCAAGATTAAATATCTTTTTTTTTAAATTTTCTTTGTCCGAGTGATGGATCCTCAAAGTACTAGATATTATTTGGCATTATCCAGTTCTTTTTGTTTGTTCACTGAAGATGACAGTTTGTCAGAAATTCTTACAGACCTGAAAGGAGGCTGTGAAAAAGAAGACAGTGATGTTACTTTGCTTCAGAGAAGGCCTGTCCTTGGCTTCATACATGGAGCAAGAAGACCCCCCAACACACACACACACACACCTACACACACATACACATGTGGACACACACAGATGCAATCACTGTGTCTGTTCAGCTGCCAAGGCTAAGTGCCCTGAATCTGCAAGATCTCTATCAAATTTGCAGACCTACAGAGAGCAATTTCTCATTGTGATTGCATGTGCATGTTATGTGTGTGGTGTGTTCTTTTGCGTACATCTCTGTGCATGTGTGTATTTGCGTGGAGCTTCAGTCTGTGTACACTCATCTCGGACCTCTGCCACAGCATTTGTTAGCATTTCTTTGTACTCGGTCTTAAGACAAACATCTCTTGGCAGATCACATCACATGCACTCTCTCTCCTTTCACTCTAACACACACACACACATACGCTCTGCGGTCTTCTTTCTCTGATTGATAAGATGTCTACTGAGAGGTCTATCTGATCATTTCAACATGGTTGTGTTGACTGTGGCTTTGCTCAGCCTTTTCTCTTCTTTTTCACTTTCTTTCTTTTCTTCTGGGTAGCCTCACTGTTACACTCTTGATTTAAAACTTTGGTAACTTTCATCATAACATTTTTTATCTATGCATTACACCACTACAATATATTATTTCATTTTGCTGGTCAATTCCAAGAACCAGAACTATTTATTTGTTCAGAACTGCCAATTTGCTGGCTAGCTGCAAAGTTGGTGATCTGAGAAGTGAAGCTATCTCTTTTGTTGCTCTCAGGAAACCACTTTGGATAAAAGCATCAGGGAGATGTCTGAGATGTAAATGTTTATATGAAGAATACAAAGTTGCTGTGGATTGCGTGAGATGAGCGACTAATGAAACAACTGGCAGGAGTTCACAGGCAGATTTTACAGTGCTCATTTTAACATTCTAGGTCATGGCACAGTAGGTACATGAAGGGTTCAGTCATAAATATATACACTACAAACTAAAAGTTAAGGATATTTTTTTAATTTTTGGGCTATTTTTTTCAGTTGGGATTCTTGCACAACATTTTTTACTTTTTTTGTGTGTGAATTGAAACACATTTTTTAAATAACCAACCAGACATAGTGTTATTTACAAATGGTGAAAATGACAAAAAAAAGAAATACATAAATGAATGAAATATCCTTGACTTTTTGTTTGTAGTGTACAACATACATACTTTGGAAGTAAAAACTCAATCAGACAAAGTACGAACTATCACATGGTAAGTGCATCTTTAGCTAAATATAATACTATGTGTTTGACAAATTCCAAAAGTTAAAGGTGTCACCTTTTGCACTTTCTATGTCTATCTGTCTGCCATCTCATCTGTCATCATTTCTAATCATCTGCGTGACACTTTCTATTTGTCTGACCTCTCTCTCTGTCGCTCAGCTTGTCTTTACGGTTGTTAACCGCCGCCACTCATTTATTTTCTTTAACCCATTTCTGTCTGTAAGGCTGCCTGTCAACCTCGTCCATACACCAGGCTGAGACTGGTTTTGGCTTGCCTATCTGACAGTGTCTGTTTCTGGGCAGCTGCTGGGGGTTTTGTTTAAAGAGGGAGTAGATCCTTAGCGATGCCGTGAATCATATGTTGCTGCCTTGATAGACGTTTGTGGAATGCCTCAAGGCTATTTCAGCTCCCTCCTCCCCAGGCCTTCAACTATTTCTCTCCCCTCCTCTCCTGTCTTCTAATATAATGACACCCCCTTTAATATGGCTTTCTGTTCCTCTTTCATCAATCTAGGCTCATTCCACTATGACAGACGGACCAGAGGGATGTCCCTGAAAGAGGCCCAAGTGTGTATATATTTGTGTGAGTGTATACGATCTGCAGATAAACGATGATGCAGTTTTCCACTCCTCCTTGTATCCGGGTGAACGGGAAAACTATTTCTTTCTATTGTCATAAATCTGCCATGAACTGAGACCTTGAATATTACTTCAGTGGCAGACACAATAACTTTGTAGCAGCAGGACAGTGTTTTAATAAATGACTGATATTATCCCCAGTGCTGTTAATGGCTATGGTAAATGAAAATGTTTTTCTTTCTTAGCTTTCCAACATGAAAACAGCCACAGTGATAAATCAGGAAACAATCCTCCTTTTCTTCATGTATATGAAGTGTGTTTAGTCCTGTATTTTACTTTGTCAAATGACTAAGGATCTTCACAAGCGCAAAAAACCACATTTATGATGCTTTTGCACCATTACACAGAAGTACAAAGCATAACGTATTGATCTGCCTGTAGGCAGTAATAATGAGTGCATGTTTAAAAGAAAATGATTGATTCCATCAGCTTTAATAAACATATATATCTTCATCTGGATTAAACACAAAGCTTCAGTCAGTAAATACAAACCCTTGTTTTTGTGAAGCAGCACATCATGCCAGCCTGTGTGTTTATCTTTTCCACTGAATCAATTCACCAACAATGGAAAGAGTGCATCAGAAAAGATGGCTCAAAAGAATGCATGTGATGAGAAAAACATTAAGTCATTTGTCAGCAGTGGAAACAGAACTGGAAATATGCAATGCAATATTAGACAAAGCTAAAAAAAAAAAAAAAAAAAAAAAAAAAAAAAAGGACAGGACTGAATGAGTAAACCATTTTCATGGTCTCATCTAAATGTCATACTGTGGCTTTAACCACAGTCTGACATACTGCTGGAGTTTGTGACTGTCCCTCTGAATCCCAGCATTGTCATTTGATTCCCTCTGCCTTTTGTTTCCTCTCTTTTGTCTGTTATGCTTTTAATTTCACTGCCCATGGATGTATATATAAGCTGTGTTTCTCATGCTTTTGCTTTCTGGCCTCTCTGTTCTAAAATAGCCCTTGAAATCCCATTAACCCACTGTAGGCTCTACATGCAGCTCATCAGATGGGAGTAGAGCTGTTAAGTAACCACCATGACATTTCCGATAGCTTCATCCAAGATCAACATATCGGTATGAGTGAAGAGCGATCAGCTCAGTGACATCAATAAAATAAACTGCAGTACATCAGTCTTCTAGTTGGGTGGTCAGTTGGAGTGGAAAACTAAGTTTAATTTAGTTTAGTTTATTATTTTATTGATCGGACAAAGCATAAAAACATTGTTCTCCAAGGATAAGAGATGCATTGTACTAGATTTAGCCACTGGCTGGTACAAACACAAAGACTTTCAGAGAGAATTTGTGAATTATATTTCAGTCAAACAGTGTAGCTGAGATTAATTTCCATTCTACCAAGATTTTCTAGGCAAGACATTGTTTCAGTGTCATACCAATACAGATTATCTTGCTTTGGAGTTATAATTTATGTCATGTGCACACCAACACGGGTATTTATAATAAGTTAATATTTTCTTCCTCTGTTTAAAAAAAAAATCTGTCCACATGATCTTTGGCTTACAAAATATCTCAACAATGCAAAAAACAATTACAAACTGGTACAAATGCACAAAAAACTTTGTATCTGGTGGACTGTGGACACCGTGGATAATACTGGACGTAGCGGATGCAGAGGCTATGCTAACTTAAGTTACCCAAAGTGTTGGTTCTGTTTGTCAAGGTCTATTCTTTACATTATGGTGATTTCACCTTAATGGAGTCGGATTCCCAAAGTTATGTGAAAGAAAATTATTTTACTTTTCATTTACCTGTTACTGTTAATCATACCTGACCCATTCAGTTCTAATTTAATACAGTTTCCATTGTCTGTGTTGTACTACAGTGCCTAACTTAACATATGATCAACTCCACTGTGTGATTGATAATGTTCACCTCAACCAGCCACAATTTGGAATTATGAAACATTTATTAAGCAGTATCTGTGCTGACCTCCATCCACAGCCGGTCAGCTCAGCAGCACTGATTTATAAACCTGGATTTGATGTTTCAGGTTCAGGTTCATTCCACAAAGTAATAACAGACAAGCGCAAAATGGAGTGTGACTCCATCGTTTTCCTCGTTCACGTGGAAACACACTCATTCTTCACAGTGGAAACCATCTTTAAAAAACTATTTTTTTTTTTTCAACCTTAAATTCCCTTTATGTGTGAACAAAACGCCCACCCAAACTGTAGAGAAAAATATCTGTTTTGCCAAAATATCTGCATTAGTGTGGACTGGCCATTATTCTATGTCTTTGGAGCTTTAACAGTACCAGTACATTTTATTCTGTTTCTGCTTTCATGGAAACAATACTACTGAACGGCTCATTTAGCCCCATCCCATAGTCCAACTGTATTGGTTTAAGTGTGTGAGGGTGTGTACGTGCCTGGTGTCTCCGTTCTTCAAGGTCCGATAATCCACTTGTCAACTGACCATAAACTCAAGAGTGTGTGGTCGCTGGGGCGGCTGTTGCGTCTGCGTGTGTGATGTGTGACATTCCTGCCATACCAGACTATCACGCAGGCCAGGAGAGAGAGGGACAGAGGCAGCACAAAACAGAGCTGATGGAGGGGAAAAGGGAGAGAGGCAGGTGAGTTTGGGTAGAGGCTGCATGGTCTGTGTTAAAATGCTAACATGATAATTTAGTCTAAGGATGTGAACTTATAATATCACAAATGTAGGTAGCTGCCTTTAACCCAGTAAAGCCTGAACCATTAAATCATTGACAGAAAATTCCAGTTCCATGAAACTGGAGTCTTCTGAACGCCCCCCAATTTTTTTTAATTTTTTTTTCAAATATCAATTTCCATGTAAGAGTTTCAGTTTTGTATGATATTTGATGCATTGGGTCTCAATGCTTAAAATATTATTTTTGAACAAACAAAAGGATAATATCACACAAACATGTCTAACAAATTGGTAATTCCTTTTCAAAATTGTCAAAGTTCTGCCTCCTTCCTCATTAATGACAGTCTTGTAGTGTCACTGGAAAGGCCTCTGGTGAACGAATTCCTCCCCCTGGTGGATTATCTGTGTATTGCATGTATCTAATTGTATACATCAGGTTTTTCAAGACAAAAAAATATCACCCTGATCATGTAAAGGGTTTCAAAGCTCATGTACCAAATATGATACGTTTGGTGTTATAGGGTTAAGTTAGAAAGGACTTACTGTTTTACTCTTGGGTACATAAATGTTTCCTGTTTTATACCACCAATCAGTCCTGATGCTCTTAATTTGGCCACTGTCTACGTTTCTACAAAACTCCTCATTCCCATTCCTTAAATCCCTCTGTGCTTCTTAAAGTTTACAGGATATTTGCAGCTAAGCCTCTCATGATAGCTAGAAAGAGAGAGAGAGAGCATCTTTAAACAATTATGGGTCTTAAAACAGAGCTGAATGAACAAATGAGCATAATCCTGTTTTGGTAACCAAGGTGTAGTTAGGCACCCAACTGATATGGATTTTTTTTTTTTAAAAAAACAACAACTTAGAAATAGATTTTATTTAGTCATATTTTGTTTGCCATGTAACTTAAAATAGTAATGAAAACATACACATGCATGTTCACACACCCTTCTCACTGTGCAGATTTATGACATCCTCCAACACAGCAGAGACAAATGGTAGAGCATAGTTGTGTGAATGGGAAGATGAACAGTGAAGCTATAAAACAACACACAGAGAAGGTACAGCTGGCATTGAATGTCTTACCAAGCCTGGTTACATCCGCCGTGTTCCATTAAATCAGACAGTGTTTTTCTGTTGTGCCCCTATCGTTCTGTTCTGTACTGGTCTGGTCTGCTATGTTTATAGTTTAGTGTTGGTTTAATCAGCTCATTTCTTCTCCACAGTGGTTTCCTGTGTATCAGAGCTATCAATGGTTAATTTGAGGACTCGTAGCTGGAAAGTAAAACCACCAAGTGATTTACAGTGAGACATTAAAATATACTAAAGTACTTTGAAAAATAGCCAGGGGTTAAATTCTTTTTATTGAACAGCTGGTGATACAGATAATGATATTCTTCCATTTTTACAAAAGGATAAGGAAATTCACACAAGAGCCTGTTAATTCAGCCTCACCCACGTTATCCTGTAGATGAAGTGTCTTTACCATCATCATCTTCAGTACCCTGTAACAAACATCTTCATTGATTTAAAGTGTTTTTTGGTATAGCTCACTTTTACTGCTCTGTCTTACAGAAACCACATCCTCCTCCCATTGGACGGATAACCACCTCTTAAATCAAAGCAATAAAAAGTTCACCATCTTGTTTCTTGCATTTTCCACTTTTCACCCAAATATTTTTCCCCCTATATTCATTGCTCTGTATTATCCTCTCTTATTCCTTCCATTCCTGTTATTTTCTATGCCCTTGTTTTTATTAATTTTGCTCACAAGCTCAAAGTTTCTGGGCAGAAGTTTGGTGTTCACGGCTGACAGAGAGGAAGAAATACTGCCCTCCAAAGTGTTTTGCAATGAGCCTTTCCACACTTACTCAGAAAATCAGCAGGAGGCCTGGGCCAATGTGAAAAGCATTTTCACAACTTCTTCCTGCAAGTCATGGCTTTTGAAAAACTCATACATGTTGGTCACCCAACTGTGTCCTTTCACTTCACTTGATGGAATTATAAGTAGTGCAGGGTCAAACGTGTAAAGAGATGTAGACTTGTGTGACTACCACAGGACTCTTGAAACAGTGCTATATCATATCTCCCTTTTACAGAAAAATAAGGTTATTTGTTTTGTTTTTTTTACTCATTTGGAAAAATTAAGCACCCTCAGAATTAGGTCATGTATGATAATATTATTTCATGAATATTTAGAAGAAAAAAAATGTCACTTTGCTTTAACTTGAGTCAAGACTTACACTTCCCACAAGCATCTGTTAAACACCATGAGCTAAAAAAAGAGGCGTCTGGTGAAGCTGTGCCATGTTCACACTGCAAACAACACCAGCCAGTCAGCGTAAGCCCATTCACTTCGCTGAGTGTCCAAGGAAACTCATCCACTGTGTGGGTGATTAACAAACCCATTAGCTGATGAGCCTATTTACATAATTCTGTTTGCATACATTAGTTCTGGAAGTGAGAACAGATTAGAGGTTCATTTCACTCAGTCATGGCATCACAGATTAACATCTGACTCTCACCTCTCAACTCTATTTCTTAATCAAGTGCAAATACTTAAAACTTTTCAGGTTTTCAAGTACTAGAGTTTTTGTTTTTCTGACTCACTCCCAGTGCTTTAATATAAATATGTGTGCTTTCTCATCCTTACCTTTTCAGTTCAGGATTATTACTTGGGATTTGATGCAATTTTTTTTTTTTTTTAATTATTATTTCACATTACAACACAACTGATTTCCACTTGATTTCGATGACAAGTTCGACAATGATGATGACTATGATGATGACAATGAAGATGACGACAAAGACAACACCGGACAAAGCACCTTCACAGTAGCTCACAGCCTATTTGACCGGTGACCAAAAAAAAAAACAGATGACCTTGACTCTGAAATATAACCTTGCTAATTTCAGATGTGTCAGGAACTCACTAGAAGGATCTAAAACTTTTTTGAATGCTGTGATTTTGTCACTTTTATCCTATTGTTTCTCATACTGGTCACAAGCCAACAGTACAACTCTGACACAACAGTATCTCCACTACTGTAGTCTCACTAGACGTAAGATCTTAAGTTTTGGAAATATCATTATGTTTGCAAATGTCCATTTGGTTTTTACCCTCGGCCACACTGGCCACAGAGTATTGTCATCAGTCGGTCATCCGTCTGTCCGTCTATCCAAAAACTTTGCCCTACACTGACAAGTCAGGCCACCGGGAGCAGTAGTGCACCTGATAAGTCAGGTCGAGGGTTTCCAAGTATGCAGATGTTCTATTTTATATTGTTCATGGTAATGCACCTCCACCTGTTAAGGCATTTGTTCACCTGACCTCTGAGCAAACTGCCAGAAAAACAAGGACTTCTTGTAGATGGCAGTGCTGCACCCCCTAAAAGTGCTTTTGGAAAATCAGCTTTCTTTTACAAAGCCATAACAGAACAGAATACGCTTCCCACTAAACTGAGGGCCACAACAAATTTTAGAGATTTCTCCATGATTAAAAAAAAAAAAAAAAAAAAAGGATTTTAAGAAACCAAGCCCACCAGCATTGAATCTTCACTTTAACTGTATTCTACACCTTGAGTGGATGTGACTTCTTTAAGTGTGCTGTTTCACTTTTATATTTCCTTCTTGTCTGCTAAAGGGACTACAGACAGAAATTAGACAGAGCATCTCTATTCTGTGTTTAGTGTTTACTGTACATGATCCCTGCCAAATAAACTAATGAACTAAAACTTTTGTGTTACTTGAGTAAAGAAGTTGAATTACAGTAGGCCTATCTACTTCTACTTGAGTAAAGAGTGTATGTACTTTTACCTTACGTTATTCATTTTAATAGTAAATCTGACTATTAGTGACATCCTCCAGGTGGCTGTTTGCTCAGTAAAAGCTGAGAAATGTAATAATTCAATCACTGATTTTATTTTGATTAAGAAACTAGTTGCTTGTATCTTAAACGGTACTGTTATTTTTTCATGCATGTACAGACACTGGGATTTGAAAGATTTAGAATTTATGAAAGGCCAACCTCCCTAGGCACTCCCAAGTCTGTGTGTGTGATTTATTGTCCACTGTGGTGTGGAAAATGCCTGCCACTGAGATATTATCAGCTCTACCTGCAGACGAATTTGAAGACAACCCTGCCCATTAGTCCATTATCTCTGCCGTCCAGTCAAACAGTTTCTGTCTTTAGCATTAATCAGCATTTTTACAGAAAAGTTATTGGACTTCTATCACCTGTCTTGGTCTCAGCCGTTGTGTCTCTCACCCATTAAGTATCAAACCAGACATTTTTCACTCAGGCAGTTAACCAAACGACTGGTCATTTTGCTCACGGCTAAGTTTCACCTCCAGGGAGTGAGTGATGAGCTCTCCACTGTAATCGCAGTCGTGCATTGAGGCCATATTTCCCACTTAGCTCTTGTTCACTGTTGTTTCAGAAGTTGCATTAGGCAGCTCTGACCATTTTTTTTTCTCCTTACTTTGGCAACATCTCTTGTGACTTATATAAATTGTTGCTAATAATTCACAGTGGGAGAGTAGACCTATTAGTTACTAGGGATGGCAATCGAGAACTGGTTCTCAAAAAGAACCCAGTAACTCAATTCGTTGGAATCGTTTACCTGCCCGTTTAACGATTCTGCTTATCGATTCCACCTTTGTTTGCGCATGCGTGATGACATCACACATATGCTGCATTGTTTTGATTTAAAAAATAGCCAAGATGGTGTTGAGGCAGAAACGGTCCAAAGTATGGCTATATTTCACATGAAGATGACGTTAGGGCCACTTGCAAAGTTTTCATTTCTTCAAAGGGAGGACATCCCTCCAATATGCTAAAACATTTGTCCACACAGCATGTAATTCATTTGCAGGAATGTCATGTGTTTGATACACTACTTAGCAATGCTTGTGAATCTAGTGGCAGAGTAAACACCAGGGCATCATCGGGGTGGGGGTGGGTGGGGGGGGCAACAAACATCCTTCCCCTTGAAAAAAAAGTTTCTGAAAGCAGGGAAAAGGAAAATGCGGTGCACAACAATGGGAGGCATACAGGAATTAGTAAAGCATCTTAAGTTTCACTTTCACTTTGTACGGTCATATGGTGTGACCCCTCCCCTCGAACCAGCCCAGCATCATCTGTTATTATTTGTGCATACTGTATATGTTATATTTTCTGTGTAGAGATGGAAATATAAAAGACAGTTAATGCAAACAAACCCATTTGTACTATTTTATTCCCTCACCCAATGAGAATCGATATGGAATCGGATCGATAAGCAAAATCGATATCGGAATTGTTAAATTCTTATCAGTTCCCATCCCTATTAATTACTGTCATGAATGTGACTTGTTTCAACATTTGAAGGCTAAAGAAAAATGCATAACAGTTGCTTGTTGAACAAATCCCCCATGTCTAAAATATGTGATAAGTGACACGTTAAGTATAATCATTACTGTACATTTTCTAATTTCATATACTGGGGTTTGACAATAGAGCAGAGTTACACTCGCCTGGCCAAGGTGGACTAGTTTGTAATTAGCCTTTAAAGAGTGTGGCTGGACGTTCCCTATCACCAAAATCACAGGGATAATGGCTACATTAGCAACATCACAGAGACATAGAGAGGAGACATCGTGCTACATTTGTCTGGTATGTGGCACCGATCCAGATAAGGAGATGGCCTGGACAAGCTACAAAGAGAGCCAAGGCCCAGCACTAATCATATCTATGTCTTTTTTCTCATCCTTTTCCCACACACCGGACATCTTATTTCTCTATTTTCTATTTTTCACACCATACTCTCTCCTCCACTTTTACCCTTTTTACCTCCATCATGTGTTTTTTTTTTTTTTTTTTCTTGACATTCTCCCACTGCTCTCTATTCAGGAAATGCCCGGATTCACAGAGTAAATCCCACTGTTCACAGGCTTCATATGGGTATATACAAGTTAAATCCCTATTTCTGCCCACACACGGTTGGCTGACCCATGTATGACCATACAGAAATGCAAAGAAAAGCTGCCAGTGCATGCCAACATTCTCACTGGATACATTCAATAAATATATTCACAGGTAAAACTACCATACCGCCTTGGCTTAGATTTCTCCTGATAACACTTTATAATAGTATGTTGTTTTGTTTTGTTTTTTTCAATTCAGAAACCTACTCCATATAACAGTGGGGTTAGCCTTTGGCATGCACTGGACAAATTATGTGTGTACGTACGTGTTGAAGTACATGAACTTGTGTGTCTGTACCCACAGCTGGAGTCTGAACACTGTTGGGGGGAAAACATTAGTAAATCCTGGGTAAGCAGACCACATCCTCTTCACCATAAAGGCCTGCAGGTAATGAGACAGGGGGTGTTACCTCTTAAAGGGGCAGCAGGAGATGACATAGTGAGAATCACTGGCAGACTCTACAGGAGTAATTGTTTAAAACTGGAAAGACAATGGGTTGTAGTTTATTAGTCAATTAACTTGTGGATTCGTTCCAGATCTTTAACCTGTGTATGAGCCAATGAGGATGTTTGTACTTACGCTGTTTTACCATTTACCTGAGGCCTGGTACATTCAGAGTGAAAGTTGGCTTCAGTTGAACATCTTTACTTCAGTAACCACGATGTACAATGAACTATTTGAATGAAAATGTAAATGCCTGAATGTGAGTTTATGACATGTAGTGATGTCAGTTTTGATGGGCAACCACCAACTGTAGTGTGACTGCAAGCACATGATTAGAGAAGCATCCAGCTTGTGTCATGTGAAAGTGAGTGATCGCAGTTTAGAGTCATTGTAAGTCTGTGGGAAAAGTGGGATTGTAGAGATAACAAGACACGCACTTCTGACTAAAACCCAGATTCAGATGAGATACCCAAAGCCCGTTTTATATATTGTATTTTGTTCTTGTCTGTGGGCCGAACATGGAAAACAATGGGCTCTATGCACAGCCCCACTACTTCCTGAACTTCAGGTGGCTCCTTTATTTCCTGTCTTTCATTATTGGACTCACTGATTAATCCAGGTGTGTCTGCTACTTGTTGTTGTGACTACTGATTAATTAGGCACACCTGGATTCATCAGTGTGTCCAATAATGAAAGACAGGAAATAAAGGACCCACCTGAAGTTCAGGAAGTAGTGAGGCTGTGCATAGAGCCCATTTGGCTCAATACTGAAAAATAGACCTAATCAATTGACTTTTCAACCCTAACTAGTCAAGGTTGACGACCATCCTCCAAGAGCCAGGGTCTGCTCGAGGTTTCTTCCTGTTAAAAAGAAGCTTTTCCATATTAATGGGGTTTCTGAGACTGTTCATGTAGATTTTTTGAGTACAATACCAGCCAGCATGTCCATGTAGGCCCCAGAAGGGTTACATCTGAGCTGCATATAAGGGTCCCAAGTGGGTTTGTCAATATCAGAATCAAAATCAGAATCTCTTTATTGTCATTGTACCAAGTACAATGGAATTGAGGTAGAGCTTTCAGGTTCAGTACAAGAATTTATAGACAGACAACAAACATCAGTAAAAAAACAACAAATGTCAGTAAAAGGCACAGTTATTTACATTAAAAAATAAGGAATATTGCAAACCAAGATATTTGTAAAACAGAATTTAAGTACAGTGGTCCCTCGTTTATCGCGAGGGTTACGTTCGAAAAATAACCTGCAATAGGCGAAATCCGCGAAGTAGTCAGCTTTATTTTTTACAATTATTATATATGTTTTAAGGCTGTAAAACCCCTCACCACACACTTTATGCCCTTTTCTAAGACAGGCATTAACATTTTCTCACATTTCTCTTTTGTTTAAACACTCTCAAAGTTCAAACCATATTGCTGCTGTCGTCCTTATGTTATTTTCCTCCTTCTTTATGTAACGAACTGAAGATTCATTTATTCCATAATGGCGCCCTACAGCTGCGTAACTTCTACCTTCCTTCAGCATGTCCAGAAGACCAGCTTTTTGTGCGATGGTTAGCATCTTCCTCTGCCTTTTGGGTGCGACCCCAGGTGCCTTTGTCGGTGCAGAACGTTTCGTCGACCTTGTGGGTTTTGTTGGGGAGAAAACCTGCAAACATGCAGCACTTCAGAGTCACACTGCTAGCGATCGAACATTTATGTAAATTTGGCAAGCCGAAGGCATTCTGTACTGTACAGGAGACACAGCATGGAGGAGATTGATTGACAATGGTCTACAGTCCCTTAGCCAATCAGGATGCAGAACACAATGCCGTTCATATGCTGTAAAAAAAAGCAAGCAAAATTGCACTAAAAAAAATCTGCGAAACAGCGAGGCCGCAAAAGGTGAACCGCATTATAGTGAGGGACAACTGTAGTGCAAATAACATGAGAAGTGCAAATGACATGAAAGATAAATATCGAGGGATAAATGTGTGAAAAATAAATAACATGACGTATTCAGATCTCTGATTCTGATTCTGATATGGGCAAACCCATGTGGGGCCACCATGGAAACTGTGGACAAACCCGCTTAGGACCCTTATATGCAGCCCAAATGTAAGCCTTCTGGTGCCCACATGGACATGCTGGCTATGGGGGACATGATCGTAACACCATGGCAATCCACAAAAAAAGGCATACAAAAAAACACCTAATGATGGTTGAGGAACATTACCAAAGATAATAAGTTTCATCCTCTGGAGACCATGAATGTCTGTTCAACATTTGACAACACTCAATCTCACAGTTACTGAGATACTTGAGGTAAGCCACTCACCATGAGGAGCGTGACCATCCTACCAATGACAGCCTGGCATTCCCATCCTATGAGGTGAAGTTTGGTTAAAAAAGGACTGAGCATCTTCATTGTGGTGCTCATTCTCTTCACAGTACATCACGATAACTCATGTGAAGACAACATTGCTCCTGCACAGAGAATTCAAACAAATGTGCATTGTCTGAAGCAAACTTTGGAAACAAAAGCATCCTCTTCCAGAGTGCAGTGTTGCAAACATCAACACATACGTCATTCTGACATTGTATGGAATAATACAATTCTGAAAGCAGATGTAGTCACCACATCTTTTTTTTCTCAATAAGGCTTGTGCTCACTCTCGTCAACTTGATTTTTCTCCTCATTGCTGTTTGTCTTTAGCTTAGTGGTGCAACATTGAGTCCACATCCTGTCTTTGAAGCGGGAAGGGATAGAGAAAAAGAAAAAGATGGAGCAGAATGAGAATGATCTGCTTTAGAACCACTGGCATGTGTGTTGCAGACACGGTCAATCTTTTAGCTTAGTGCCAGGAATTGTCAGAATTTCACCTCCGAACACATCATCAAGGTGAAAGAAGCATATGGAAAAGCACTCATGTTTGTGCATCCTCGTTCTGAATAACACTGTTTATAGCACAACATGATGCCAGTATCCCATTGTGAATGACATTTTACATAAGTACACCACTAATGATTAAATGGAGCCAAAAGAAGTCTAACTTTGCACTTATACTTGCAAATATGTTCATTTGCTGCAAGAAAAACAGGATTGTTTGAATGCAAAATTGAAAAACTTGTTGAGATGAGTATATTTTTGTGGCAAAAGAGATGCCAACTGAGGACAAGGCAGCGGGGAATGGAGTGGAGCAGAGGAAAGCTGGCTGTTAGCACACATAATGGGAACCAGACCTGCTGCTAGAGAAGTAATTAAACTGCACAGCACAATGGCGTCACCACTCGTAAACTTATCATGAGGAGTTTTTACCTCCTAACTTTTCCTACTTTTCCTATCACATTCTGTGCATCAAAGCTCTGTATAAAAGAGGTTACATGTAAACCAATGGTTGGTTTAGTATCAGCAAAACTAGTGTGGAAAAAGAAGCTCATGTACTCAGATTCCCCTGATTAATATTTGTTTTCTGACCTAGGATGAAATGTGAAAGAAGACTCAAGTGTGTTGATACATACTTATTATCTGTCATTTGTTTAAGCACAACAACAGATTTCAGTGTGAATAATACAATTATGGCTAAAACTTACATTGCACTATATATTTATTGCCGTATGTTTTTAAATTTCCAGAATATTCTGTTAAAACTCAGACACCAGATACTCTTAAGACTGTGTTTATAAATTTTACTGACCGAGTCAAACGATGCAATGGAGGCTGTTTACAATTATCTTTTTGGAAGCGATCTGTTCAGCTGTATTACAGAGTTTAATGACGTTTTCAAGTAATGCATTAAGGAGCAGCTTTGCTCAGAAGTGAAGAATTAAAGCTTCTGCAGTGATTCACAAGTAGATACATGTTTATGTATATGATACTAAAACTAAATCTGAGCTTTGAAAATGTTTAATGTTACTTTCCATTCTTGTAAAGATGTACTTTTACATGAAATTAAAGGATTTTAGGTCAACTTATATAATCCCTACACAACCAAACTTCCTTTTTATGTTACACGGTACATTAAGTGTTAAACTGGTCACTTGCACTTTTCTGCTCCTCCCCTTTATTGTACTGAATTGAGAGCCCACTGTTGCACCCCAAGGCTCTTTATGTGTAAGCCAATCATCCAGAGGAGGGTGATAGGGTTCAGGGGCATCACAGGGGTGCAGGTCACGACCTGCCATGTCACGGTCTAATTGTGAGTGTCATGTTGATGGAGAGGAAAGAGACTGGAAAATTAGCAAGCTAACATAAATTTTATTGATAGTACAGGATGGTGCACACTTGTGTGAGCTTTGGGAATGTGTGGGTTTGAGCATAAGTGTTTTGATCTGTGTGTATGTGTGTGTTTCTGAGTGTGTACAGGGTTTGAGGAGAGTGAGTTATTTTATCCTGGGGCAAGCGGAAACCATTGTTTAAGCCGCAGCTCTTGTCTCATAAGTGTTTGCTGTTGTGGGAACGCTGCGGTTTTGGAGTCACAGAGCAAGAACGTGGTGTAAGTCTCAACAGAAACAGAGTGAGAGGGATGGAAGAAGAAAGGGAAACAGGGTAAAGAAGAGAACAGGAGAGAGAAGATCTGTAGAAGACAAGAACAATTATTAGAAAAATAGACAAAGTGACATACAGGAAGAGGCAGAGCCTAAAAGGATTTCCATGCAGAGACAATTAAAGACAGAAACAGAAGAAAAGACAATCTACATGTCATCTGCACTTCCAACAAAGAGTAAAAAGGAAAAAGAAGAATCAGAGACAGAGAGGGGAAGAGCAGAAGGGAGACATGCAAAAAGACAAAACAGGAGAGAGGACAAGAGCGAGGTCCTCCCATGCCTTTTTTCTATGATCTTTCTGTCTCAGCCTTCTGGCTGTGCGTATCCCCAGGCCAGCCCGCTGTTGGAATTTACAGTCTGATGGGCCTGCCTGCTAATAAAACACATGTGGACTTGTAGAGGAATGGGGAGGGACAGGGGTCTAAGAACAGCTTCTCTGTATCTGAGCACTTAAAGCACACACATATACTATATGCATGCATTCACAGAAACACACTCTCATATACATGCACAAACCCATTCAAAAGGCCATATACCTGTTTATGATTACACACACTGACATTTCCACGTGCTTGCACAGACATTCAGTGCAGACTTTTAGTGGTTCTTCAACATTCTACCACTATTTACAGTAAGGCTGGGTTTGCACCACATGATTTTAGCTCTGATTTTTCACTTGCAGAGTTTTTGTAAGTCAAGAGCTCCAGATTAGGGTCAAATTGGTGTTCATTTATGCAGGTTAAATATCTGGCCGTCTGTGAATCCAAATTCTGTAGAGTGTAATGTGGTTCGGTCTGCAGTGAGTCAGCGACACCCCACAGCCAACATGAACAGAGGATACAAGGCGTTGTACCACAGTCCTTGTTGCCTGCATCTCTCCAACCATTTCTCTGCTATAAAGTCTTGGTAATCTCCTGTATATTATATCTCTTCTTTGTAGGTAGCTTAACTGAGAATAAATCTTTTTTTTTTTTTAATCAGAAAAAATACTCTACATCTGTTACCAGGAAATTTTCTACATTTATGAGCATTATATTTATTTTCACACATAAGTTAAGTCATTTTTCCATTTTCCAAACTATGAGATAGTAGTATATTTCAGAATCGTCTCTCAAAAATGTGTATGATTGATAACCATCCCTTAAGACAAAAAAAAACTGTCCATGCATCAGGTGAAATCCTATATACCAAAGTGGATAAATGGGGGATTAGGCTACAAATGTTTTACACATGTAATTGATTTTTGGATCAGGCAGATCATGAGCCTTGGCCAGAGCAAAGTGTCCTCGAGTCCAACTGCACTTAAAGCTGTAAGTCTTTCCTTTGCTCTGGTACCAAACAGCAACTGACATAAAGAACACGTGCAGCTGAACTTGTGTCTCGTCTTCCTATTATTCTTCTGTGTCAGTGATTCATCCCCCAGCTGTCCATAAAATATGTCCTTACTGAGCAGATTCGCCCAAGGATTATCCCCTGCGTAGAAAAGCTTGCAATTAAATGTTTTATATACTGGCCTCAAGAGCAGTGTGTGTTTGACAGAGGAAAAGAGAGTGTGTGCTTGCATGTGTCATGTGTGTGGTATGGCGTCAAGCAGAGATCCTGGTTCCAACTGGGGCCCTTCTGAGTTTTGTTAGACTCCAGGGGCTAAAGTAGAGAGAGACAAAGATAGAGAACCCTGTCACCAAAACCTCTACAGCTCAGCCTCTCTCCTCGTTAATCTCTGATCCTCGGAGAGTCTGCAGAGATGCATGTCTTTGTTAGAATAGATTCTCAGGTTTGTTTGTTGGTCAGCCTGCATGTTAGATGACGAGAACACTGTCATTAAATCCATCTTCATGTCCCCAGTAGGACACTCACCAACACCCAAGAAGAGCATTACATGGAAACTATGGAAGTAAATCTGTGTCATCAGATTTCGAGTTATAAAAGACATTGAATTTGTAGCACTGAATTTATTTTGCACTGAAATTAAGTATCTGAACTTTTTTTTTGCATTGAAATGAAGTATCTGATTTTTTTTGCACTGAAATGAAGTATCTGAATTTTTTTTGCACTGAAATGAAGTATCTGAATTTTTTTTTTTTTTTTTTTTTTTTTTTGCACTGAAATAAAGTATCTGATTTTTTTTTGCACTGAAATTAAGTATCTGAACTTTTTTTGCACTGAAATTAAGTATCTGAACTTTTTTTTGCACTGAAATTAAGTATCTGAATTGTTTGTCTCTGAATTCAACTATTTTCATAAATTTAGAATTTAAAAAATCAGATTAAATAAATTCAGATGCAAACATTCAGGTGCAAAAATTCAGCTGCAAAAAATTCAGATATTTAATTTCAGTGCAAAAAAAATATTCAGATACTTAATTTCAGTGCAAAAAAAATTCAGCACTAGAAATTCAGTGGCTTTTATAATTCAAAACCTGATGAGACAGATTTACTTCCATAGAAATCCATCAACTGACTGAAGCTTTTTGTTTTTTTTATCACAGCTGGTACTGTTAGGAGATCTATTTTTGTATTTGTGCATTTAGTTCTCCATATAGGCAGCTACAAAATCACTGTGCAGTGAATAAACACATTGCTAAGTGAAAATGGTTCAGTGCTCTGTGATCACATCATAATAGTGTGGTAATAGTTATTTAAAGCCATTCAAATTATCATGTAATTATTAAAGTAAAATCATAAGTGATAGGTTTGTAATACAGGACAGAGTACAGTAGGATTTTGCTTACATGTTAACCTGCTTACACATGTTAAAACCAACCTATTACCCGGTCATAAGAAGATGTAGGAGCCAAAATCACTAGGAAAACAACATCAGAACTTGCCCACCTTCTTTCTGCAGCTCTCTCCTCTTGGTCCAAATCAAAAGACTAAATATAAACATAGATAAATCTGATGCTGTTTCATGCTGTCATGGAAAAGTGAAGCCACAGCCTTCATATCTGTCTGAAAACACCTGTGATTATGTATAAAGTTGCATCACAAAGTGGAATTTCTACAGACCCAGTACACAGGGAAGGAGCAGATGCAGTCATGTCATGTCTTCTCAGACTATTTGAATACCATGTGCTATAAGGTAATCATGGGGATTTTAGCACATTAACACTGTGTTTTAAGTGTTCACATTTATCAGTAACTAAAAAGTTTGTTACTTAAATCTCCATGTTTGATGGCAGAGCAACAAGCTGCACACTTAACACACAAAATATGTATACTGAGCTCCTCATTTGTTTATTCATGGCATTATCACCTCTTCCTCCACTACAAAAACATTACCCATAGTATCACTAAATTCTAACCAAAACATTTTAACCACTGTTGGTTCACCGTGCAGGGATTTTTCCCCCTCCACTCCATTTTGCAACTGTGCATGAGTAGTGTTATAGCAATTTATATCTCTAGTTTTACTGAAGCTTTGATAAAGAGCAATGCATAGTATTAAAACAAAAAGGAAAAGAAAATTTCAACATTCATCTGTAACCTTATCTTTCTCACTTTCGTCACATTTGACTGTAACTAAAGGTGTTTTCTGACTGGGTATCCGAGTCCATTCGACCACTTAATTATGTAAATGCAAACGTTCCATGTACAAGTACCGTACCCAAGTCCAACTGAGAAGGTAGTCCTGGGTACGAACTGTATGGATTTCAGTACAGAATGTTGCAGTTACCCCTTTTCTACCAAACTGGTTCCAGGGCTGGTTTGGAGCTGGTGCCTGACTTAGCACCGGTTCTTTGTGTTTCTACTGCCTAAGCACCGGCCAAACCAGTTCCAAAGTGGCTCCAAACAGGTTCCAGGCAACCACCAACTTTGAGCTAGGCTAAACTGGGCCAGACCAAGAACTGATGACATGATCCTTGCATGAAAACAATCTGGACCCAAGATCAGAAGTGACCTAATCACCATACCAGCCTCAGATCTGTGCGGCATGGGCTCGCCTTATCGACTGAACTGCTCGGTGATATATCAGGGACAACGAAGGTCTCTCTTCTTCTCTTTGCCTCAAACAGGCTAACAGATAAAAAACTATTGCCTGTCTTGCCGCCATTGCATTTGTTGGATAGCTACAGAATTCCTTCCACACCGCCACCTACTGCTTCAGCCTTGTAACACCCACTCGATCTTGCGCATGGGTTGCTGTACGTGCTTGTGAGCACAACAGCTGCGGGAAAGGTGTGATCATATCCAGCTACAGCACGGATACAGATACCCAGTCTGAAAACCCCCTCCATCAGGGCGTGTAATCTTTCCAGGTTGACATTGAGTATTGAATCAGGTTTGGGCCGTCCAGTAAAATAGGAATGTTCTGGTTGAATGTCTGTTGCTCTTCATCAGTTAGTGATAAATATTGATACCAAGAAAAGAATTTAAAAGAAATTGAAAACGGTGTGGAGTTCACAGTTTGATGCCCCCGACTGCACAGAGGTGATTGGCAGACCCATTTTTTACAGGGCACACCAATAAGATTCAGAGCTTCTGTACCATGCATGTTGCTAGATTTCTTACATTTCCATTGTTTTCCCATTTTTTTGAGACACTTTATAGACTGACATCTAAGTTCCCCTCTTAATGTGCCAGCTGTGCCAATATAGCTACATTCACTTATCTTACTCGTTTACTAGTCTTACAAATTAAAGCAATAATAAATATCATGTTTCGTATCAGACAGATAGTTCCTACCATTTGTTACTTAATTAGGAGATGTAAACAAACAGACATGAAGACAAGGTTAGAAGTTTCACCTATTGTCTCTCACACTGCATCATTCAGACAGGAGTGGGGGTTGGGGATATGACAGGGTCAAATTAAGGCCAAGCTTGGTCTGTACATCGGGATAGAAGCGGATAATAACAGAGGGATGGGGAGGGGTGGGTGTCTAGTGATTACATTCTATTGTCCTGATATCCTTATATGTAGCAGATGTCTCTTCAGACGAGGCTTTAGACTTTCATTTGGCTACTCATTTGAAGTAGTTTTATACAAAATTGTATGTTTTTGAGTGTGAAATGAGAGTTTGAAGAGTTTAATGCTACTTTGGACCAAATTATCTATTAAGGAGAAGCAGCATCATACACTTAGGATGTTATTAGTGACAGGGGAGGAGGTTACATGTTAATGCAGCTCTAAGAATTACACTGTGTTTTGGTGTCAGAGTCATTTCAGCAGAAGGAGGGGTTTAATGATAATGATTAAACACTGACAACAGAGGTCAGAGGGTAAACAGTAGGCGGTAATGTACTCTATATATACAGTAGGTCTATATTCATTAATCTTCATCCCTGGAATTAATTGTCTAAGTCAGAGCAGCAAAGACTTATTGATGTTCCAGCACTTACACAACATCCTAGACCACAGGTGTCAAACATGCGGCCCGGGGGCCAAATTTGGCCCGCCAAAGGGTCCAGTTCAGCCCCTGGGATGAACTTGTGAAATGCAGAAATTACACTGACAATATTAAAAATCAGGGATGTTAGAATCATTTTAGGTCAATTCAATCTCAAGTGGGTCAGACCAGTAAAATACTATCATAATAACCTAAAAATAATGAAAACTACAAATTTTTCTCTTTGTTTTAGTGGGGGAAAAAAAGTAAAATTTCACAAAAATGTTTACATTTACAGAATAGACTTTTGCAAAAAATGTGAATAACCTGAAATTTCTTAAGAGAAGTATGTGAAATTTTAATAATATTGTAGCGTAGGTAGAAGTTGGGCAGGAAGTTTGCTCAGTGTAAGGTATGAGCACAAAATGTGCGTTTAATTTTGACAGGCAGGAAAAACCAATCTAGCATAATCATAGCAGGATAGCCATTGCTCTGCCAATAGCTCTCACTCAGGGTGCAACTTTACAAATTACAAAAATACAGAAAAAATAAACAAAAAGTCCAATAAACATTGCCATACACATATTAAGTCAAAACTAGTACTAACACAATAACCCCACTGAATTTTTGAGCATAAAAATAACACATTTACAGCATAGTACCCATTACCCATAATGCACTGCAGCAAACATGCCACAATATTCTGCCTCTTACTAAATGTTTTGTGTATTTGTAAGTTGTGATGCATTATGTATAAATGATAAACTAAGGCATAATATTGTTAAAATTGCGCTGATTTTTTAAAGAATTTTCAGGTTCATATTTGTTCATGTTATGTTCAAGTACGGTTCGTAGATGTAAACATTTTCATTACGGAATTTGACTTTTTTTATTCCAAAACAGAGAAAAAAACTTTGGAGTTGACATTATTTAGAAGTTCTTATCCTATTATTTGTCTTATTTTACTGGTCTGGCCCACTTTATATCAAATTAGGCTGTATGTGGCCCCTGAACTAAAATGAGTTTGACACCCCTGTCTTAGACCCAGTGACAGTGCATGTTTTTTATAAATCAACTCCAAGGGGCAAAGACCTCCACTCCAAAATGAAGCCAATGCTGAAGTGTTCTAAAGCTGCAATAAAACTGATGGCTGCTGGGATTTGCCCCAAATAGTCCTGACCCCCATAGATAAAACTTTTAAAATTTTTTCACTTTTTTTTTACAAGGACTCATTGTGGTCTGGCATTATTTGGAAGTGACCTAGTGGTCTGGCTTAAATATTTCCTCCATTAATGAGATCTCAGGCCAGAGTGATATTTTCCAAGTTGAGCTTTGATTGACAGGTCTATATGACAGCTTGCTCACCAGCAGAGTCAAACTTTTAGACTTTTAGTTCAATAAAACACATTTTCTTTCTCCTCAGTAGTTTGACGGTTATGGTTAACAGGTTCCATTAACAAGACTAGAAAATGACTGATATTACACAATGTTTTTACACTATTTTACTGAGTCAGTTAGTTAGTGCTTCACATAAGTTCACTTTACTTCAAAATGCCGATATGGTGATAACCAAATTACAAACTACTTCAGTTCAGAAACCAATGGGTGATGTCACAGTCCCTACAAATTATAAACAGTCCATGATCTACTAAATTTCAAGCATAAAGTTATATATTTTGGATCCCCTGGTGCTACAGATAGAAACTTCAACATGTACTTCTAAACAAATGACACCAACAATGTCTTTGACTGTCAGTATTTATCCTTTCAAACACGAACACTCCTCTCAAAGAACAAACCAGTTCACCAGCCAGTTAATAAGGAGTTAATGCTGATGATGATGATTCACAATAATTTTGTAATGACATTTGACTTTGTTTACAACTAAGTTTCTGAAATGTCCATATGTTTCATAGCAGTATACTGTATTTTGTGAGTTTGACCTAAGGTTCAATGGAGGGTGATTTAGTCTGATTATTCTGTAATAATTTGGGTTGCATATGAGTTGAAAAGATAAAGGGAGTTGTAATATTTTTCTTCCTGTTTTACATGAATCAAGGTAGCACAATTTAATTAATATCTTCAATAAAAAGTTTCTTATATCATTTAAGTTTTTTTATTATAATTATTATTATTATCTCTCACAACAGTAACTGACAACTTTCCTGAAATTCTGTCCACATGTTCCTTTCTGCATTTTTTTCCATGCCTGTGCCCTGTCTCTGTGTGTGAGCTGTGAGAACATTAGGGTTCTGCGTGTGCATTAGTGTGGGTTAGGCCTGTGTAAATGTGGTTTACATAAACCTATAATTGCTTTCACAGCTCTGATCCCTGCCGCAGGCCTGTTCCTCCTGGGTTATTCTGCTGCTGTGTCAATACCATGTCAACCCACACTATTACATACATAACTGATCAATTTCCATAGTGACATGAATCTGAGAAACCATAACATTGATGGTCTCCAGTGAATATATTGGATTTTAGGTGCTTCTCATTTGTCTTTGCTTTGTTTTTTGTGTAATTTATGTCTCATGTCACTTAAAATCAGGTTACAACAACTGATTTTACATGTTTCAGGGGACATTTTGGGTTTTTTTTTTTGTTTGTTTTTTTACCTAAATTGTATATTTGGAACATTACCCAACAGAACAGGGTAATGAGATGAGTAAAAGGAAGGCAAGGCTAGTGAACTTGTCACAAATGATTTGCAGGGAGCCCACTGTATTTAGAGTAGTCAGTGCATTATCCTAATTCAGAATGCATATTCAAAGAAAGGAGGTCACATTCAATGAAAGAATAAGCAATTATATTACTAATAAAGGGCTGCTTTGAGGACTATTTATTAATTCCCCTCACAGTAATAATAGTTTATTTTAATCAAGTGCATAGTAAACCAAGTAATAAACATCTGTATTTGTGTAACTTTGCTGTTTGCTGCCAAATGTATCACACATAATAAAAGAAACTAAGTTATTTGACATCTGACAAATGTGAGAAAGCTGCAGTTTGACAGTTAGTTGCTGCCTTTTGCCTCAGGATAAGTGAAAAAGTCACTCAGAGTTCAGAAACAGGTGCCTGTCTGTCTCTGTCTCTGTCTTGTCTGTCTCTCTGCAGATGATGGATGTGGGCTCTTTTAAGTCAACCAGAAAGGGCAGAGCTGAAAGTGAATTACCTCCACAGCTTTAAACTCTGAGCTCAGCGTGTCTCCCAACATTAGATTTGCCATAAGGCTGCTACAAAGGTCATCCAAACTAAAAAGGTTAACAGCAAACCTAGAATGCAAAGTGTCATCATTAGTTTTCACTTTACTCTGACCATATAAACATAAAATATAATGAAATTATAACACCAATGATGCATTTTTGAAAAAAATAGTACACATAGCTTTTTCTTTAATGCTAATTTATTGTGTAATGTTTAATCCAAAGTAACAGTGTGATTCCAGGAGCATTTAATGTTGGAGAACTGGTTAAGCAAACACAGACAAAATGTAATTTTCCCAGTTCAAGATGCAATTATCTAGCAATTATAACAGCAGCAACTGGGCAAGGCTACAATAAAAAGGGTGTGGTGAAGAAAATAATATTACCAAGGGTATCAAACACACCCATTGATTCCACTCTTAACATTCTACGCATAAAACTAATAATAACAACTCAATTATTTGCACAAGTTTGCCTAAGTGCAATGACTCAGTGAGAGAATGTGGCATCCTATTTGTAGTTTCCATAGTCCATTATTGACAGTACTGAGGTCACGGACTACTGTATAGCTGTGCTGCTGACACTGTAACCTTATTTGATCTGGATAAACATGTGACTGGATGGCTCTCTGTGCTTATGACAGGACTTGACATTCTACATGGTATGAGGGTTTTAATACAACTTACGGAACAAGTAACTCCAACTAGAACAAAGCAAATAAGTCATATATAACACATTCATCATGACAAGTCTTCTGTCTTTGTGTCATGTCTATATGGCAACAAGAAATTGGGTTATTCATGAAAATATACTTAGACACAGTTACACATACATCACTACAAACAATACACACACAGTTTAAAGTGTTAATGTGTGAGATTTAGCATCATCTAGTGACAAAGTTACATTCCCTGTCCCTTTTTTTAGATAGTATGGCCAGTATAGGATGTGTTAATGACCTTTAAGATCCCTGTTTTGTATTTACTGCAATTAACTGTTTACATTATCATAAACTCAGATAGTGTTTCTGTGGTTACTCTGACAACACATTTCACTTGAAGAGATACACAATGGTTCCCTATAGTCCTGAAATAGGGACAACAGTGTCATAACAATTGCAGTCTTTGTGTCTTCTTCCCCTTTAAGCATACTCTTAATATACAGTGTTATGTAGGCTGTGTAATAACATAATCCTGCATGCACTGGTTTTAAGACAAAAGACCACCTAATCCTGGGGCATACAGAAAGTGGAGCATCACTTTTTAATGTACAGCACCCCTTTGTGTGAACAGCAATTACTGTACAGTGTTACTACTTTGTCATTACTGTGCTAAACTCTAGCCACATCAGTCATAAACGGTCTCCTAATGTGGTTACCAGTGGCTAGACAGCCTGTGGAGTGTGTTGATCTGTGTACCACTTAGTAATTAACCTGTTTAATTAAAAAAAAAAAAAAAGTCATAAATTAATTTCACATTACTTGTTGTGACTGATGTGCGGTTAGTTTAATGTTTCGTTTCACAGATCAGTTGTGCAAAAGGTCTGGAGGCATAGGGTGTAAAACAGCGCTGTTAGCACCTTCCTCCTATATTTACATTTAGCTTTGGGCTGCTGGGAGCCTCTGGGTATAGCTTTAAACACTGCCATCGCAGCAGTAGGCATGCACAACACAAACACACCAGAACATTCACACAAAAGATGGCATACATTGGGTGCACACAAAGAGAACACACACTGATGTAAAGACAAATTTACACAAATGCATGTGCACACACACACACACACACACACACACACTCATGGTCACTCAAGCAAACGAGGTTAATCAAGCTAGCATGATTCAGACCCCGTTTCAGCTGCTGTAATCATTCTGAGTGCCCTTTTCTTTGCCGTCTAGGATGTTGTCAGTTTGTTTCACCCAGTCTCTCCCAAAAACAATTTATTTAACAAACTCTCAATTATATTAAACATGAATTTCTTAGTCAAACTAAAGCAGGGTGAAAAAATTCAGATTATAATACAAAATATGGACAGGTTATTTGTGTGTTGTTAATTGTAACATATACAGTTAGCAATGTTAAATTATCTTTAAGATATCTGTTTAACAAAATGGCAGTAGTGTATTGCATTTATGTGGAGAATATGAGACAATTTGAGTAATCTTTGTTAATATTATGTCCTCTTTTGAAGGCTCTGTAGATAACAGATAAGTGTAAGGCGGTATGGAGTTGTAAGAAGCAAAATGACGAAGACCATATCTTATGTTATCTACAATAGTCACTTTCCTCCTTTTCATCCCTAACCCCTCCTCTGGGCACAGAGTGCCTATGCTGGGTGTTATATGGACCATGTGCTTGCCCCAACGTTGGGTTTCATTGTGAGTCAATGACGTGTGAATAACAAGCATGGGCTTTCTGCAGAACACAGCTGTGGGTTAGGAGATGATCTGCAGTAAACAAAGGCTCTGGGGGTGTGAGGGACAAACTGTTGAGGACAGGAGAGGTCTGCACACAGCTAAAGATCACACACTACAGTACAGAGGTCAAAGAGGAGCTGACCAGCTTAGTTTTGGTGTCAGCTGGAAGACAGTTGTCTATATTTTTCAGTACTATGCTATGCATTCTAGTGATGGGCAATTCACCAATTAATCATTCAAAAGAAGTCTGTGTAGGTCCTCATTTACCCAGGTCATCGTTCTTCTTGGTAGTTCTTCTCAGTTCAACTGGACAGGTTTAGCTAAACTACTCCATTCAAAAGAATTGATTCATTTAAGTGAATGAGTTGAATTGATTCGCAAATGCAACTGGATTGATTCAGCCACATTTTGCTAATATTTTGTTTATTATCACATAAACCAGACAGAATTACTGACTCGTAACTACTGACTACACTGAATCAATTCTGAATCGCTCACAAATCGCTGAATCATTCATGAATCATTCATTAATTGTTGGCTCACTGAATTGTTCACAAATTGATAGCTCGCTAAATTGTTCACAAATCAATGGCTTACGAAATCCTTCATGAATCGCTGAATCGTTCATGAATTGATGGCTCGCTGAATAATTCACAAATCGCTGAATCGTTTGTGAATCGCTGACTCACTGAATCATTCACAAATCGCTGAATAGTTTGCGAATTGATGACTCGCTGAATTGTTCACAAATCGCTGAATCGCTTCATGAATCGCTGAGTCTATTGAACCGCTAAATGAGACTAGATACCCTCACTGTAAGAAGACAGAACAGAAGCCATATTAGATCATGAACAAACAAGGTGAATGTAGTCATTTGAAGTCAACCAATTTTGTAATGTTTAAATGTTAAAGTAGATAGATAGATAGATAGATAGATAGATAGATAGATAGATAGATAGATAGATAGATAGATAGATAGATAGATAGATAGATAGATAGATAGATAGATAGACAGACAGACAACCGTCAGTTTGTGATCAATGCCCGCTAGATGTTTTATTAAAATTGGTGAATCAAATGAATCGATTCGCAACTGATGAACGAAACAAAAGAATCGAGTTAGTAAAATGAATCGGACGTCCCATCACTAATGTATTCTACTTTTAACTGATTCATGTGAAATGTATGGTGTTTGCAAATTGTGTTATTTTGGGAAACGAACTTACTTGGTGTGCACATTTAAATTCATTTGGGCAGGCCTGGAGGCTGTGAAGCACACTAAATCAGCATATGTTTCGCTGTTTTCTTCCCCCTCTGCCTAAGTCAATAGTATTTGGGCCAGTAAGTCAATGAATAGTGTCTTTATTTTACTCAGATGGCTGCAGCAAGGACCTACTCAAAAATATCTCCTAGGTGGTCTCAGTTCAGATGCAGACTTACTGACTGAATTAGTGATCAAAACCTTGTCTTTTATTCAAAAGGACAAGATTAGTTATGCATAAAACAAGAAACTTGTTTCAAGTTGCCTTGAAAACGGGAATCGGGGGGGGGCTGTAATTACATTAGAGGGTTGTGATGTGATTACCAGACTGTTGCTCTGCACATAAATGTGACTTTAAAAGCTGCAGACTTCTGATTGTGACACTTTTTGGTAACAATCAGTTTACTAGTACAAGTGTCAGAGTTGTAGGGCACACAAGTGAGATATAATCAGACATGATGTATGGTTTCATGTTAATTTGGGGGCTGGTTGGCAGGAAATGCACATCCATCAAACTAACAGCCAACCTATTTAGTCTCTTACAAAACACTTTAAATTGTGCTTAACTCGATTGACTTTTGCTTAAGGACAAATCCAAATGTAATTTACACGTGATGGCTGTAAGCCTGTGTTTAGCATTTCTGCATTTTGACAGTTGAAGGTCACTGAGAATGAAAATCAAACTGCTTCCCAAAATGAAACACTCAGTAATTGTTAAAAATCCTTCCATTCAACAAGAATAATGATATAAATGCATGTATGACTGTGCTGGGGAATACTTTCTATGCTTTTAAAATCCAGAGCAAGTAATTTTCCACCATGGACATAAAACTTTTGGAATGAAACCTCTAAATATCCTCTTTTTCTTAGAACTGTTGGCAACAAAACAGGTAACTGCTTCCTCAGTATTTCCGTTTAGTTCCAAAACATTTCAGAACCATTTAATGTAATACACATGACCTTGTGAATGTCTTTGTTTTGGTTGTGGTGAACTGAGGTCACCCTGCGCTACGTCCTCGGGCTAATCGCAGACTGAACGAGCCAGGCCAGTTGCAAAAAGGGCAAGTAACTCTGAAGGATCTCAGAGCTGATTATACAGCAAACCCGGTTCAATTTATGCAATTAACCAAACTGTTTGGATGAATGAGATGTTTTCCACTTTGGATTTTGTGTCATGTTTGTGCTGTCAAGTTCGATGAAGTGTTCAGACTGATAACACTGTCAAGTCAAGTCTGCAGGTCTGCCCTCTGCAACTCTGGGGTGTCGCCACTGGTTCCCTCGAGGATGCATGACCTTTGACCTCCTGGTAGCCAAAGGGTCATAATGCTTTGACCCCAGTAGTTACAAGGGTACGTTCCCACTGAGAGGGTGAAAGACCTGGACCCCCAAGGCCACAAACACACAGTGAGACATACATATGGACTCAGAAGCATAAACACATGTGAAATACCTACTGAGACTCTGCTGAGTCAGCAAAAACAAACCTTCATTTTAATAATCAAGTTTGACTTTGAAGGGTTTTTCTGTGAACATTATTAAACTTCCCCAGAGTCTCAAAGTCTGGCACGGCTTTATTAATTAGTGCAATGAGTACTGAGTGATTTATGCTCAAAGTCTTTGGTGTCAGAGTTTAGAGTGGTGAAAATAGGTATCATTAGTCTGCGAGACGCTCTAAGTAGTGGCCATATACTCGTAATGAAAGCTTTCATTAAGAACCTGGGAGGATTGGCTGTACAAGGTGAGTAAGCGTGTATGTGTGTGTCTGTGTTGTGGTAGTATGTGCACCTTTTAAAATGGCTTTGTTTACCTCTCTCTCTCTCTCTCATCATGACTTCTGTATTTGGCAACAGGCAACAAGATCCATCAACCCAAGTCTGTTTTCTCTCACCCACACACAGAGTTTTCTCTCCTCCTCTTAACCCCTCATTCATTCGTCTCTCCCCTACATTTAGCCACCAAATTTCTAAATAAACGCAGGTCACACTGTTCGCGTAGGAGACTCAAAGCGATACAGAAGAGGTATTTCTTCATCGCCCAACATGACCTGACTATTCCAAGAACTACATTTGTGGTTTACTTTCATATGAACTTATTTCCCATGGATACAGGTATTTACATCTTTAAATGTATGCCGTAAGCCACTGATCTGTGATTATCGGGTTAATGATTTTACCTTGCAACCTTTACAAATGCATTACCATGTGCCACTGATTTGTTAATCTTGGCTTTATGCAGCTATAGTTAATTTTACAGATGATGGTTTCAATTGTGAATGTGCACATGTACATTAAAGCAGCGTATGATTTTTTTTCAAATTTGGAAAACCCAAGTGGTAGCCTAATTATCTGTAATCCATCCGTCTTTCCGTGCTTATGCACCTAAATCACTTCCCTCATGGTGAACAACTTTGAAGATGATTCCATCATAAACACAGTCCGTTTGTTTAGGGCGTTTTCACACTGGGTATCCAGATCCGTGCCATACCTGGATACATTCACACCTTTCCCGCAAATGTTGCATTCACAAGCACATACCGCAGCCCGAGTATGGGTGGGTGTTACAGGGCTGAAACAGTAGGTGGTGGTGTGGAAGGAATTCTGTCGCTATCCAACAAATTTTATTGTTGTACAAATGCGGAAGTCAGAAGAAGACAAACCCTTACGTCATCAACTGAGCGACTGTTCTGTTCATTTGTCTCCAATGGCAGCAATACTTGTCTATCTGTTAGCCTGTTTGAGCCAAAGGAAAGAAGAGTGACCTTCATTGTCCCTCATATATCACAGAGTGGTTCGGTCGATAAGGCGAGCCCGTGCCGTGCAGATCCAAGGTTTTTTCAGGAGACAACAGGAGCACCATCTATAGTCTCATGGTGATTAGGTTACTTCCGTTGTCAGAGTGATGATTAGGTTACGTTTGTTCTCCGGCACGGATCGCTTTCACACTGCAACGTACTGCACTGGAGTCCACGCAGTGCGTACCCAGGACCACCTTCTCAGCTTGCCTCGGGTACAGTATTCGCACACGGAATGTTTGCATTCACATTGATAAAATGAAGCAGACTTTGGGGTCCAACAGACTCGGGTACGTAGTATGAAAACGCCCTTACATAACAAACAAAAACGACACTTGGGCCTTTCAGAAATTTTGTCACAAAGTGCATTGTGGGAATGGGAGTTCTATGCAGCAACCAAGCAAAAGCGTTTTTTCCCCAGATTCGACAAGAAAAAGAGAAAGATCGCTAGAACATAAAATCCTCCAGTCCACCAGGGTCGTTTTACAGAATGAGCATAGTCGGTGGATGGAAGTAAAGGCAATATTTGGGTTCAACATTCACAAACAGACAGCCAAATTGCTGCTGCTTGCCCATTCCCATAATGCACTTCGCGACAAAATTTCCAAAAAGGCCCGAGTGACATGTCGGTTTGTTATGTAAACAAGTGGACCATCCCAGATAGCAATTACCTTTGGGCAGGATCTGCATTAAAGCCTTTACATCCGTTTATAGCTTACATCCGTTTTCTGACTTTGGACCAAATCTGCATCTGATCCATCTTTCAGCTCTGTCTAGCAGTTCTGGAGTTGTGCTGACTGACGGATTCGGCCCAGAACAGTCTCCCATCACACAACCAAGACTGATTTTCAAAGTTGCAATGCTGATCTGGACCAGAATCATAATATGAATCTGGACCAGAGTCATAATACAAATCTGGGCCAACATGATTCTTGTGTATATTCTAGATGTGACTGAACAGAGCTGGGCCAGAGCTGGACCGTTTCTGTAGAAGATCCATTTTGCAGAGCAGTACCTGTTTTGGCCTGATATGCGTTTGGACACCGGGACAGATCTGCCAAACAGTTTCGGGCTAAGTCGGGGAGCGATTCTTTTCCAGATACGTCCCAGTATCTCTTTGCTATCTGGGGTGTTTATGATGAAGTCATCTTCGAAGTTGTTCATCGTGAAGGAAGTGATTCAGGTGCATAAGGACGGAAAGATTGGATTAGTGATAATTAGGATATCACTGGAGTTTTACACGTTTGGAAAAAGAATTTGTGATGAAAGTCATAAGCTACTTTAAATTGTTTATGCTGCTATAGGCATACAAGAACAACAGAATAATGCAAAAGTTAAGAAACAAAACATAGCCGCCACTTGCCTTGTGAATGAAAAATAAGTAACATCTTCATCAAACCTCCTTCCAAAGCCTCCAGTGATGCTGCACAATCCCACTGAAATGTTTATATGAGCAATGCTACTGCACCAGCAATGAGTAAAGTTAGCCCACATGTGAGCTAATGGCTGCCAAGGGATTAAGCTACAGTGAGTCTACACTCACATGACAAAACTCAGCAAACACTTGCTCTGTCGCTCTCTCTCTCTGCCAGTGCAAAACAGCCAATTAAGTGCAGACAACACCAGTTCATCATTAACACTGTGCGACTCTCAGTGTGTGTTTGTGTGTAGACAGAGGGATCTCTAACCTTATGTAATCTCTGTATATCCTGTAGGCTTGTCATCTGCTGGTAAATTAATCATTAAGTCCGGCTGCTGCACTGAACCATCTCTGGCCTTTATTTGATTCAAGCTGTGCTTCAAGCTGCTCTCCATCAGTTTTATATAATACTTAACACAGGGTTTGTGTTTAAAATTAGATTCAGAAGATAAGGGGGAAAAAATCTGCATTTAATATTAGTGAAAAATGGTGATTTCTTATGTAGATTTTCATTGATGACAAACACAGGCCAATTCCAAAAATACTTGCTTTTCCTGATAAACCTCTTACTTGTACAGGGTGGGGAAGCAAAATTTACAATGAACATTTAGTTGTTTTTTCTCAGCAGGCACTTCGTCAGTTGTTTTGAAACCAAACATATATTGATGTCATAATCATACCTAACACTATTATCCATACCTTTTCAGAAACTTTTGCCCATATGAGTAATCAGGAAAGCAAACGTCAAAGAGTGTGTGATTTGCTGAATGCACTCGTCACACCAAAGGAGATTTCAAAAATACTTGGAGTGTCCATAAAGACTGTTTATAATGGAAAGAAGAGAATGACTATGAGCAAAACTATTACGAGAAAGTCTGGAAGATACTATTAAAGAAGAATGGGAGAAGTTGTCACCCGAATATTTGAGGAACACTTGCGCAAGTTTCAGGAAGCGTGTGAAGGCAGTTATTGAGAAAGGAGGACACATAGAATAAAAACATTTTCTATTATGTCAATTTTCTTGTGGCAAATAAATTCTCATGACTTTCAATAAACTAATTGGTCATACACTGTCTTTCAATCCCTGCCTCAAAATATTGTAAATTTTGCTTCCCCACCCTGTATTTATTAAGGCAGTGGTTCCCAGCCTTTTTTGGCTCGTGACCCCGTTTTAACATCATAAATTTCTGGTGACCCCAGACATTTTTTTTTTTTTTTTGCTAAAATTAATTAGTTTTAGATCATGTAATTGTTTGCTATGCTATGTTGCAAATAAATGTTAGTTTTAGATGACATTTAGTCTATATAATGCATATTATTATGGACGGAGGCAGAAAAGCCAGGTGTAGATTACTGCACAAAGTGAGAATTTTATTTTCCTTGGTCAGGATATGTATAGTCAGTCCAGCTTGGATTTACAAGGCTGACAATTAATACTGAAAAACAATAACTCACACTGTGAATTATGAAAGAGCTGCAGCATCTGAGAGCGACCACAAAGAACATTTGAAAGATAAACAGTACCACAGTGCTTCAGTTTCAGCTTTAGAGTTTGTCATGTCTTTTATATTTTGTGATTGTCTCTCTCAACACACCATATATTTTTTATTAGCAAGTTTTTTATTTCAATTTTTAGCAATTACTAAAAAATTCAGGCGCCCCCATTTGAATTCCAGGTGACCCCACGTGAGGTCCCGACCCCAAGATTGAAAAACACTGGATTAAGGTCAAATTTACAGTAATCTCACCTGCTTCAATTTTTGTCACTAAGACACTGTTGTTCCGATGTTTGCACACTTCCTTTGTACCTTTTATTCCTTTGTATAAGCAATACAAGCCTATTTTTCTGCACACTTATTGTGATTCAACCGACATTTAAATTCTTCTTAAGGAAGTGAACTGAACTGGAATTAAATAGAAACCAGAGGGTGCAGGAGCCTGTGTAGCTTTGGGACAAAATTAAGAGCTTATCCACAGGGGCATCTTCTGATGGCTTTGGTCTCCAGGGACTCATTGATCTGAGCAGCAGGTTTTATCTCAGTTCCTGTCTCTCCTGCTGCTGCACACAGATGGTTATATTCCTTAAAACAGCATCATTCAAAAGTGGAAGATTTGTGCTTCAGCAAAGAAAATATTTTTGTCAGTTCATTTTTCTTTCTCTCCATTGAGCCTTTCTTCTCTTTCACCCCATTCTCTCACTTTTCTGCCAGATCACAGACTTCAGATTCTGTGGGAGTTGGATGCTGTGGTGGCTGAAAGTGTGCGATGCCAAGGCAGCATCCTGGTGCCGCAGTGAAGGTGCGTCATAGCCAGCAAGAACACAGCAGAGAACCTTGGGACGCAGGCATTACAATGCAGACCCATACAGACGCAAAGGCTGCGTTCAGACACAAGGTCTTAATGCACAATTTGGATTTTTTAGTGAAATCCAATTTTTTTGTGTGCTCATTCGTATTATACATTAAATGACACTTCTATCAGTTTTGAGTATGAACTGAATGCGACCCTGAAGTGACCCGCATGCGCAAAAGAGGTCCTGACGTAATACGTGACCACAGAGGCACGTACTGTGTTTACGGAAGTAAGTATGTTTTTCCTGCTGCTTTTCCTCCTGGGACACAGAATTGGGACGTTTGCAACATTTCAATAACGTAAAGGTCGGATAATCAGACTGAAGTCACATTGCAAAATATCAGATACGTATCAGATTTTGGACCACATATGAAAGTAGCCTGGATTGGATTTGAAAAAAATCAGATTTGTGCTGTTCAAAGTGTCTTTAACAGATCAGATACAAGTCACATATGGGCAAAAAAACTGGATTTGGGCCACATTTGCCTGAAGTCTGATCGTAGCCAAGGAGACACAGACAGTGTGGGATGAAGACCAGGTGCAGCACAGATGCAGTAGTTTCTCAATATTGATTTTGATGGGTTTTCCCTTTCTGTCCCTCTGTCTATTTGTATTTTATTATCTGTATGTTTATTCCATCCTCATCTGTGTTCACTTCCACAACAGGCCACGGTCTGTCCTTCATAAATCAGAAGTTGGGAATGATGAACCTGTGAAAAGACTTCAGCAAGGGTCGACATTAAGTCTCCTTGTGATCACTGTGTTTACATTCTTGAGGAGTTGGTTATGCCATGTCGTGCTTGGATGCAGAGGTCTATGGTGGTATGCTGCATGCATGTGTGTACATGTGTTTGTGTCTATATACCTGCATCACATCAGCATACTTAGACATGAGCATTAACAGCCCCTATTAATGATCAGCAGTGATGATTAGATGGAGCTATTCATGATTCCCCCCTTTCCATTTTTCACTTTTGACAGTTCAGTCAATCTGTAAATATCAGCTGAAAGGAGCACAGCTGGTTAGAACAGAACAACATGGCACTGCTCTGGTGGGTACATGCCTCACTGGACACAAATGCTGTGTGGTAGTAGCAGTACAAATCAGGTTGGGGAATTGACTTATCACATTTGCACAACAACGTATTTTAGGATCATGAAGGGTTAATGTAAAATACCCTATATTTTGTTCTCTGTACATTGATGAATACAATTTCTGATGCTGTAGTTGGGTGCTTCTGTGAAACTGGGTTTATTTTGGTACCTGGCACTTTTCAGCTTTTTAGACCCAATAATAAAAGAGAAATTTAGACATATTTCCCCCCAGGATGCACCTAATGATGACCTCAGATAAATGCAACAACAATTATATTCTTGCTTTGAGCCATCCCAAAATTAATTAATTTTTAATAAAATATTGGGGCCAAAAATAGGACCAAAATTGGGACAGAAAAAGCTACCTAGGTGTCAGTGTATTTTATCTGGAGAACATGCTGTAAATGGTCTTATATAGACTATAAATAAAGACACTGTGTTAAATTTGATGATCCTAGTGGTTTTTCTAATCCAGACATGTGGATTTTTCATCAATCTCAGTCTCATTCCAGGTTTGGTGTGTAACCCATCGTGTCCACTGGTGTTACATGCAGAACTTGCCCATTTAAACACAAATAAATTGTGAATGATTTTGCAACAGCGGTCATTTTTATGAAACAGTCTGCCTTGCATAATAAATTCAATTCCCAAAATGTACCTGTGAGAGAAAAAAAAGATATTTGAATAAATAGTTGTGTGTAATTTTTGTGTCCATTTTATTGTGCTACATGTGGATTTTTTTTATAAAAAATAATATAATGTGTTTTATCTGAAAAATAGTTTCTCTTTTATCTCAGTAAGTATTTATTTTTATAATAGACCCAAAGTGCTTCCAAACTTGTTTCTTGCTTCATAACATTAGTCTACATCTGGTTTGACTTTTTAACCCCTGTCCTGTTTTTAGGGACCAGTTCCATAGAAGCACCCAATTATAAATGCAATATTCCAATATCATTCTTCATTCTTTAAGATGAACAAAAATGGCACTGTGACAGAGTTCTGAACATCCTGACATTCACATCATTTAAATGAACTGGAGGAAATTTTTGTAAAAAATTGGGTTTCTGTAAATTGGCTTAGAGTCTGGTTTTGACCAACTGTATATATAAAGTGTCATGAGATAACTTTTTGTTGTGATCTGGCACTATATAAATAAAATCTGATTGATTGAGTGATTTGATTGGTTTTCCCCTGTAAGTCGCTTTGGAAAAAAGCGTCTGCCAAATGCATAAATATAAACATAAACATAAATACATAAAAAGACAGGAGGTGGTTGAGATGCTCTTTAGATCTGTAATAGGCTGATGAGTAGGAGTGATGTGGGCTGAGCAGGATGAATGCATGAACACTGGGTTAGATAAAAAAAAAACACCTTAATTGACTCAACGTCTGTCTGAACTACCGTGAAGCTCCATTTCAGGCTGTACACTATGTCAAATATATCTTTTATACAGAAGGACATGCATTTTATTCCCAAACAACTGATGCTCTGGAACAATCTGAGAAAGTGTAATAAAGAAAAATAAAAACCCCAAATCCATGCTCCTGAAGTGAACAGAGTGACTTGTGAGAGTCATAAATCTGAAAAAGAAAAAAAAAAAAAAAAAGGATGTAAACATGTAGATGCGTGGTGCAAGTATTCATGCAAGTATACATAACCATTTCAACTGGAAGATGACATCAGAAGCACACTGAATACAAATGAACATCTGGTAAGACTCTAATAAATCACTGAACACAAAGGAAATACTACTATAAATACTATATGGGGCTGTGTTCAGGTTATATATAATAACAAGCATGTCACATTTCCTTATATACATGTGAGCATACATGACCTTTTCATCTTGACACACAGGGTAATAAGTGACAAGATGAATATAGAAAAATAACCAAATCATTATAGTACAGGCTATTGTGACTGGATTCCAAGGAAATGTTTATGTGAGTGTGTGACTTCAGCTTGACTCAAACACCAATTTAGAGTTTATAGTTTCATGTGCTGTACATTAGTAGATCATTCTTCCAAGTATTCACCCAGTGCAGTTGTGTTTGAGTGTTTGTTAACAGTTGACAGCACAAATACAAATCATCTGAGAGTCAGATTAAGTGAGATAAAGTTATCCAACGGGACATAGAGTCATTATCAAGTATTTTGTGTTCCCAGTGCTGCAGAGATGAGGTTGTAAACAAAGACCGGGATCCCATGGGTGGCGTCTTTACTTTCAAGGTAGTTTCTCGAGAGATGTACTTTTGGAGAACATGAGCATTCGTATCAGTTCTCTGTCTATCTGTCTTTGTTTTAAATGTGCATGAACACACACACTAATACACACCTGAGCCTACCTGTGAGTGTGTTATTCTACACTGAGCAGCAGCCCCAGGAGAGGCTGATGCAGGTGTGGCATTGCAGCAGTGACACACTTTACCATTAGTAACAGCTCATTAAGGTAAACTTGTGTTTTTAATATCTAATTACAGTTTGCAGTTTTGCTCTTACTCAGATGAAAAGCTATTATTTTACAACAAGTTGAAAATCATGAACATATTAAACCTTAACCCTTTATCAGGCAAGTGACAATTTTTGGTAATTTCCACACAGATTACAAGACAGTGACAGCAACAGTTAAAGTGAGGACAGTGAGTCAACAATCTCAGGTCCAGTGTGGTCTACAGGGTCTGTAAGGTCCACCTCTGCATGAACAGTGAGTGTACCTGCTTTGTTAGGTACCGTGAAGTAATGGTACTAATGTAAGGAATGATGTTCAAAGGGATAATGTGGATGTGGACAGGGATCTGGATCAGCACTTATGTTGGTCTAATGTTCTAAAATACATGTTCCTTTCACATAACGTGTTTTTCTTGTATTTTTTATATATACTTCTTGGCTTTTTTTTTTTTGCCACTTACAGGCAAGGAACCAAATATGGTAACTTCAATGACTGTGATTTTCTTCATGAAAATTTATTGCATAAATTTTCTGATGTTTTATACAAGGGTTAGGGTTCACTGTTTATGCTGCTTCATTTCATGGGGTCAGGGGTCACAATAAATAGTGACCTTAACCTTAAGAACCCATTTAGTTCAGTTTTTGTGCACATATATTATTTATTTCCTTGTATCTGAAGGCAACAGAATGAGAAATAAATATGTATGCTCATTTCAATTCAAGCAAAAGGTGGCCTAAGATATTTGCACAGTACTGTATATTACTAACAAAGTTGGTGTGCCTTTTTGAATCTCTACATGGATGAATTATTCCTGTTAATGTCTTCATTTAAAGTATTGAAAGTCTCCAGTTAATTACAAAGATTTTAACCCATAAAGACTCAGTGCTACTTTTGTGTCAGTTCCCAAATGAATTTTTCTGTCTATTTAAATGCTGGAGACTTTTGTGACTAATTTTTCATCAAATCTGTAAAACCTCAGTCATAGCCTAAGTATCACGAATCTGTAAGTCCTTCTGTGATTACTCACCTGAATCTCTTGCATTACAGTGAATAATTTCGAAGTGCCACCCACCATAAACAAACCATGTGTTTACAAACCAATGAAACAAACACGCAGAAACGCAGAAACGGCTGGAGGAATATGCATAGAAGGAAGGGAGTTCCAGCCGTTTCCGATCGTGTCTGCTCCAGTTGCCACTGTAAGGTGGCTGCGCAAGCCTTCGCTTACCACAATGCACGTCGCGACAAAATTCCGAAGATGCCCGAGTTACCTCCTGGCTTGTTTATAAACACATGGACTGTTTATGGTGGATGGCACTAAGAAATTGTTCACCATAATGCAAGAGATTCAGGTGAGTAATCACAGAAAGACTTACAGATTTGTGATACTTAGGCTATGACTGAGGTTTAACAGATTTGATGAAAAATTGGTCACGAAAGTCTCTAGCACCTTTAACCTTTCTCAACTGATTTATCACCATTCATTATAATATTATCCTCTGTATTTAGCTTTTTTTCAGTGTATATCCTGTATTTTCCTATATTTAATTCACTGATCACGTAGATGTTCATAAAAGCTCAGATTAAAGGTAAGGGTTTCTATATCAGAAACAGTGAAAATTGAAGAAAAGTGACTTTTTCAGCAAAGATATCATTAACTGAACATAAAACCAAGTATCTCCATTGACTATCATTGATCCAACTCCATGGGTTTTACTGGTGAATCAATGTTGTAGAAGATGACGGTATTTCCACGTTCACTACGGAGCCTCTGAACATCTAAATGGGTCATATCTGATGACCATGAATAGATGACAAACTGCATTTTACACCAATTTTTTACATGTATTGATAGGATTAGTGGATCAACAGGTGTTAAACAGTTCAGATCAGTAGATGGTGTTTGTCACCAGTGGTTGTTTGGGTCTTTATGGGTTAATGTGAGTTCTTGACTAAATATGTAATTATTACATTTGGGTTCTAATCTAACAGAAGACTTGAATGTAATGTAACTATGAAATCAGGCTAGTGTTCATAAAAACAGAGAAAGGTATTGATTACTAGTATGAAAACTGTGCTTCGTGTACCACTCTTCATGTAGCACTGTCTCTTTGACTTTATGATTCTCACCATATAAATCAATCGGTGCATGGTTTCGTTGTAGTTGAACATTTCTCTAAAAATATCTGAACTCTAGTTGAGCAATGACATGCATAAATGTAATCACCACAGCTCATCCTGCTTGGTATACACAAAGTTTACTTTGTCTATGTGGATAATGAGAGAAATTGTATATTTGTACAGATTTTTTTTCATAGCAAACTGTCCTAATGCCCCTCTGTGAAGTGTTTTAGTGTTTACTTTTTAAAATTCATTATTTGTTGATATACCTCTCCAAGCATCTAAACCAAAAACAAATTTGTGCACATTTATTGCACTTGGCAAGTAGTGATTCAGAGCCTGATTATTTGAGTGTCCAGACTTGGCTCAGTCTAGCTTTCAGTACTTCCGAGAGATGGATGGGAGACGAAGCAGTGGAAGGGGAAGAAAGTGCAGGAGACAGAATGATAGATGGGCCAGGCACAGAGGAGCCATGTTTAGTGGAGACAAGCCAAGATTTCTGTCGGAGGGCCTAAACCCAAAAAGGGGGAGCTTTCTCAGATCCTCCCCTGGAGAATTTCAGCCCCTCCCCTGGACTCTGTACCCACCTGTATTCTTCCTATCTCTCATAACCCCCTCTATCTGTCTCTCACTCTGTTTATAGCCTCCCCCTCCCCTGATATTCCTCCATCTGTCTCTGCTCTTCCTTTCCTTCTCTCCGCCCTTCTCCCTCTCTCCTCCACTTTTCACAGAGGTGCTGACAGAACTTCCCTGGCACGTGTTGCACAGATGAACCTCCAGAGTCTCTGCACACACACTGACACATTCACACACCCATGCACTGAACACATGGTGAATGGATTAATTCAACCTTACTATACCCACCTGGGCTGGAGAGATGGTGATGGAACATATCATACAGCCTACAGTTAATCTACATGTCTTACAGAACAAAATTACTACCTGTTTATGAGATTCTTTCACTATTTTATGTTGGAGCATGTATGAAAATGAAACTACGGCCAGTATGTGCGGACATACATAACAAAAAAAAATGAAATAAGACAGACGTGTGCAAAGGCATGCCTGATGACCTGATCCTGTATCAACAGTATTTTTTTTTTTCTTATTTTTCTGGTTTATGTCTTTTAACTGTGTACTTACTGGCTTTTGACCAAGCTGAAACAAAGCAAATATAAAAGGCAGTGAGATCTGGACAAGCAGCCAGTCAAAACCAAGACAGTGGAGTTCACTGTCTTAAGCAATTATGTTTACAATGCAACTATTTGAAAAATATGTGGAACTGATCTCTGGATGACCGTCAAACGACAGATATAATGCAGAAAAAGATGCAACAATCTGACTGAACTCCAAAACTTACATACAAAATCTTTGTGATTTGCTGCAGAGCTGTGTGAAATTGCCAAAAGCATTTTTTTTTTGCCAGTAAGTATTTTGTTTCTCCTCAAAAAAAAATGATGATGTCGTTATCTGGCTGAAGCCTTGACTTGTTTTCTCTCTTGAGCCTGTGGGAGCTGGACAACATTGTGTATATACGTCATAAAGTCATGCACATTTCCCTGGGTGCAGCTTGTCAGGAAAGCACAACACACGGCATTGCATCATTACTTTATATATCATACGCTTTATGTTATGTACAGCAGATTCCTGATTACTCCCACTGTATATACATTCTGTGCATATATCATCTGAAACATAACAGCTACGAGTGTGTGAGCTGTATGTGAGTGAGAGCCAGAGAACGTCCATGTGTGTAACATGTGTTTCTCATTGGGTTTCATTTGCTTATCTGAACCAGGTTCTCACCTCTAAAGCCTCTGGGTTTATGTGAAAGGGAGATACGAGACAAGTTTGAAAAATAGATTGTTCTAATGTTACAGGACCTGGTAAATACAAAGAAGGAAATTGACTGCATTGACCGTATGAACGACAGGGAACAGGAGTGCCCTGTTTTCTGACCACCCACTCCAGGCTGTCTTAACTTTGAGTCAATGTGGGCAGCAGCTACAACTACAAATTCAAGGGAGTCATTACGAAAAGAGACATCCGCCATTTTGGTCCCTGAGGAAGCCACAGTTTAAACCTTCAAAGAGTTTTTCAAATAAAGTATTTTCCTAATATTTTATCTGTCTTTGGCATGCTGTGGTCTGGGGACTGTAGGGAGGCTTTGACGTATTTGGCCGCAGTTGTAACAACGGCAGGAAAATTCATTTCTGGACTGTCAAAGACATTTGTTTTCCATGGCCTCCCAGTGTGAGAGTGCACCCTAGGTCTTTCCTCTCCTCTGGTGATCCCTCCATCCTCCCCTCTCCTCCTTTCTAATGCCCGCCTTCAGTTCAATTTCTAGTCTCGCCCTTGACTAACACAACCCTCGGATTGTGTGTGGTTGTGCACGTGTGTGTGTGTCTGTGTGAAACATTCCTTGCTATGGCTCAAGAGCTACATGCTGTCACACACTTCCTCCCGGAGGCCAGAGCCCTGAGGAGGGGAGGTAGAGGAGGAGGCATGTTGGCTTCCTACTTAGAAATTCTTTGAAAAAATGCTGCACAAAGAAGGTTGACATCCATGAAAAACTTTTGTTAAGCATCACAGTACACGAATAACAGTCTAAATACTCACGCATATGAAATTCAAGATGAAATTCCAGAGGATGATGAATGCTGAAGATTTGTGGTGTGATATCACACACAGTTGACAGTGTGCTTCCTTTATTAGGCTGAAACATACCTGAGAGGCCCCTTGTGTCATTCTATCTGCTTGGAGTGCACATTTGTGTGTGTGTATGTGTTGACTAAAATCTTTTTGTTTTGTTTTTGAGCTCAGTAACCAACAGGTCAATGATGTTAAATGAATACTTTATTCCTTTGTGTGGTGTAATGAAAAAATATGCTTACTTCATGTTTAAAACCCCTTTAGCCCTATTGGCCTGCCCGCGGGCCGAAAAAATTATATTAATATTCATCTACTATAAAAATATAATAAATCAGGACAATGGATGTTTTTTTCAACTTTTGCTCAAAGTTTAGACCCTAATGTTAATAAAAGTACATCAAAAGTGTATTTCAGTGCAAACTTTAATGTTCAAACATGATTTTTAATCTCTGTGGGGTGAAATATACGCTATTAAAAATCTCAGACATGAACAATTAATTTATGTCAATCCAGCCGAAAAAAAAACAGGCGAGGATAAAAAAAATTCTAATTTCTCTTTTAGTTTGTTACAGTTTACTCAGGCATAGTAATAGATACAATATTTTAGACAATGGGAATAGATTCTGTGAGGTCTCTAAATGTCCATAGACACCAAGAACATCCATATGAACCTTATTATTGTGAAGTAATTCTTCATTTACTTTGGGTATGTCTTTTTAGGCGTTTTCCCCCTGAAAATATGGTCAGGGTTAAACAGGTTAAAGCACTCTTCATTGGTCATGGTTTCAGCCCAGTTAAGAACTACAGCACATCAGCAAAAATAAAAAATAATAATAAAAACTCAACAGGAAATTGCATCTTTGCAACACATGAAGTATTCAGAAACATATTTTCCTAATATTGCACTCAGTTGTACACACACGAAAAATGCAGCCTTTTGTTTCACCGTTTTGGAGAGCTAATCATGTAAGGGGATCCTTGGTTTAGCAAAAGCTTAAATATTAGACAAGGTCATATAAGAGAAGTTTAGCATTAACTTAAAAAGTGAGGTAGTCTCTTTAAGATTTATGGACACCAGAGTAGATAAACACAATCGAGAGAATGCCCCGTATATGGTCAAACATTAAAGCTGTGTGTAATTTCTGCTGCTAGGTGTCTCTCAGTTAAAACAGTAATGACTTAATAATAGATGACATTCAGATTCAGATGGACTTTATGGATCCTGAGGTTGGATTCATCAAAACTCCATCCAAGTGGTGTGGGATTATACATTTTCACCACCACATAGACAAGGTAATGTATTCAAGTTTTATTCACATTTGACTTTATTAACTCCCTGTACTATTAAATATTGGTAATGTTAACGTAGTAAAGGGGGTATGACACCATTAACAGACAATCACATTGAATTACACATTATAGAATAAGGCTCTCGTCTCATCTTGATTTTAAGAAGACAAGTTAAACAAAGCATATATCATAGGCCTAGGCATTTAAGACAGAAGTATTACATTTTGTAGCTTTACTAATGCATTTATATTAAGAAATTGCTTTTTACTGACACTGCTAATGACTGTTACCATTAGCCACAACTAGGATCCCAATGCTAAATTTTGAGCTGCGAAATCATCTAAAACCAGGGGTCAAAACAGCTGCTGAGTTTGGGATTTTGCTGTTCTACAGTACAACCCTGAGGGAAACTCCACTCCACAAATACAGTCTGGTGTTACACTGCAGACTGAATCAGATGAGATGACTCTGCAGAGTGCTTAGTTAGGGTGGATATGGATGAGGATGCTGTCCAACCAAATAGTAGTATACATGTGTATTGCAGTGGCGGAATGTAACAAAGTAAGAGTGCTTTGTTTCTGTACTAAGTAATGTTTTTAATGTATCTGTACTTTACTTAAGTAAATTTATGGAGGGGTACTTTATACTTTTACTTCACAACATTTTAGAGTGGATATGTGTACTTTTAACTCCACTACTTTTTGAATTGTGTTTGCATCACACGCAACTTTTGTTTTCTTCTTCATTTTGTAAACTGATTTTTTTAACCATGCACACAAAACGCTGTGCAACCATACGCATCACTGTAATCGAGCTGTAGTGTACAGTTGGATTGATTTTCCCTCCCAAGAGAGCATGGCTCAATTCAAAAAACTTTGAAAATCAACTCCTTTTGAAGTTAAATCATAAATACTGGTAATATTCAGATTTAGAAATGTCTGGCCTGTTGGGTTGATTACTGTGCTGGAAGATTCTGTTTTTTGTGGTTCCTTTTTACAGTTTGAGACCAGAGCTTGTTATGCTTCTGTTTCCAGTGCTCAGTACTAAATAAGTCGAGCAGTCAGCTATAGTGCTGGTTCTTGTTTACTGCACTCAGTTCTAAATGTATTGACGTGATACACACGGAGTACAGCTCAGTCGGAACATTTATTTTACCAAACGGCTTCCAGGTACAACATCCTCTAACCAGGTAACGGCCTAACAGTCACACTGCCAACTAGAGGTGAACACATTTCACATCATTTATCAATACACTAAATAAATAAATGAGTAGTCATTTAATATGCTGGTTCTTTCTTTGTATATTTACCAAACGACCAATTCCATCACTTTTAATAAATATTTACTTTATTAAATATAATGGTTAAATCTGGATTAAATACTTTTACTTTTTAAGTACATTTTAAAATGAATACTTTTGTACTTTTGCTTATGTAGATTTTTCCCTGGATACTTTTACTTAAGTACATTTTTTGCCCCTGTATCTGTACTAAGTATCTGTACCTAAGTAAAAAAAAAAAGTGAGTATTTCATCCACCAGTGGTGTATTGCGCTGACAATGGTGTGTCACTAAGTAAGGGTGGTGGACACTGGATGTAATTATAGAAAATCAATGACAAAGACAGGAAAGGAAGCCAGTGTAATGACAGAGGGCTCTTTACAACCGCGTGTTCATGAATTAAACAATCATTAAACCATAAAATGTAGACTTTGTTCCTGACAAGGCACTTTTAAATGATAAATATCCAGTTGTTTTTTTTTAAACACTGCATTATTTTCCCATCAAAGACTAATCTGAAACCAGATGTCCATCCTCAAAAGCATTTATGAACCACTGATAGCATCATTTGTTTATATTATGAATTTGCAAACTTTTGGAACCCAGGGTTTGACATGTTCATTCGCTGCTGTTTTAAGGGCTGCCATTAAATCCTTTATGTTACTCAAGTGCTGGTCTCATAGGGTTAGGGTTGGGAAAAAAAATTGTGTTCAGGAAGCCGCAAGCAGCGTTGTGACGACTTTCATTCACTTCACCTTAACGACCACCCAACCTAATATGGTCAAATACTCAAGAGTTAAACAGCCAGACTCCCAGGGGTTCAAGTACCTGACAAAGTGCTCAGGTATGCCAGCTATGGTACCACAGCTGCTGGAGGTCCTGTGAAGGTTGGAGGCAGCACACCGGACGTAGTGTTTTTTCTTAGCCTAATTAGGGCAGTTTGAGAGGTATCGCTGTAGGAGTTGTGCTGTGTGTGTCCATATGTGTGTGTATGTGTGTGTAGAGGAATAGGTGCCTTGAGCAACAAATGACACGTCCACTTAATGGGATTAACATTTAACCAATGCACTCACTCTCTGTCACACACCTGTCTAAAGAAAACCCAGACTAGTGAGTTAGAAGATTTGTGTGCATGTTTCTGTGTGTGTGTGTGTGTGTGTGTGTGCGTGTGTGTGTGTGTGTGTGCGTGTGTGTGTGTGTGTGTGTGTGTGTTTGTCCCTGTAGGGGAGCACTGACTGTTGATTTACTTCATTCAACAATTACCACTCACAGGTGGCAGGAATTTCAAAAATGAGGAAAAATTGTGTTCCACTTCATTCACTCAGAGTGTTTGCTCTCAAGGAATGACCTGAATTAGATGCATTAGTTGGCTTAGTTTCTCCTATGTCACTCTACATCTCACCCTTGATGATCCACTTGTCAGACATAGAACTGTACATACAGGGGTTGGACAAAATAATGGAAACACCTTAAAAAAATCAACAAAATATAATTTAATATGGTGTAGGTCTGCCTTTTGCGGCAATTACAGCCTCAATTCTCCGAGGTATTGATTCATACAACTTGTGAATTGTTTCCAAAGGAATTTTAAGCCATTCTTCAGTTAGAATACCCTCCAACTCTTTTAGAGATGATGGCGGTGGAAATCGACGTCTTACCTGAATCTCTAAAACTGACCATAAATGCTCAATAATGTTGAGGTCTGGGGACTGTGCCGGCCATACGAGATGCTCAACTTCATTAGAATGTTCCTCATGCCATTCTTTAACAATTCTAGCTGTATGGATTGGGGCATTATCATCTTGAGGTGAAGGTGTTTCCATTATTTTGTCCAACCCCTGTACTTCTGCACTGTGACTTATGCTCACCATGCACGTAGGAAAAACATGGTTAACTGACTTTCAGGAAACAGTCCTTCATCATCATCATCATCATCATCATCATCACCATCATCATTAATACCTGGGTTTCCATTACAGTTTTCTGCAAAATAAAAGCAACATTTCTACAATTTCGACATAGTGCTACTTGTAGGTGTTTCCACTGAAGAGTGTTTGGCTTCTGATGCAAGATTTTAGTCAAGTCCCATCTCGTGACATGTCGTAATTCTTGTAAAATACTGTATAGTTCTAGCAAGACGCTGGTTTAAGGAAGATGTTTGCACTGAGTTTGATGCCAAACCTCCACGGTGTTGCCACTGTAGTGTCTGTTCATCTACTGCTATTGCACTGACTGTCTGAAACTAAAGAAGGGAACGTAGAATCGTCCCAAGGCAAAGTCATTATTTATGGCAGCGGCCACGCAGAATAGATTTATGGGACAGAATTGTACATCAGGAATTCACCAACGAGTTGCGGATCCAGAATTTCCGAATGACCCAGGCAGCATTTAATGAACAGTGTGATGTTCTTGAACCTCTGGTGTCCCCAGACTTGTCCCGCCCTCTGGAAGCAGTTCCTCCACTAAAGCCAGTGTCTATTGGTCTGAACAAACTAGAACCACCTGTTCTGAGTCCAGGGTCATAGGGGAGACATTTGGTCTGAGCAAAATCATCGTATACAGATGGGTGAAAATGACCAAAATGTGTTTCCATTACACTTTTGCGCTGTACTTCTATATCAAAACATCTTAGAAACCACCTCATGAGACCATAACAACTTTTTGTGATCTTTGACAATTTTTGCAACATTTCGGTGTTTCCATTTCTTGTTTTCTATCATGCAATTTACATTTTTTTCATTTCTGAGGGTGATGGAAACCCAGTTACTGATGAAGCCATTACTTATACTTGAGAAATCCCTGCTAGTCACAGTAAAACAAATGATACATATCAGAAAAATAGATAATCATAATAAAAAGTAATAAAACAGTGCAATACACAATCTACATCTATACATTCTGTTGGTAAAATTGAAACTGCTTCTTTATATTCTTAAAATAATTGTAGGCAACTCACTATACAACAACACTGCTGGAGGTTGTGTAGGACCATGGAAGCCAACCATTCATATGTTTTCTAGAACTGTGCTAAAACAGAACCATATTGGCAAAATGTTAATGTGACTATTAAATCATTTTGGGCTCTGAAATCCCAAATACCTGCATGGGGATGTATCCAGAGAACAGTGTGGATGCTGTGATGAAAGATGTGGATTTGGATGAGGTTTTACTTGCAGTAAGTCAAACAGCTGTTACGAACAATTGGCTTAATGTGAACATTTTAAAGCTTGATCAGCTGGAAATTTTTTAAAGATATTTTGTAATGGAGAAGCTGCAAATGGAACTAGTTATTTATTTATTTTCTATCATTTTTACTGTATTTTACATTTTAAAAGCTTTTAAATTCTCATAAAAAAGTACATTTTCATAAAAACATACAACATAAAAATAAAATAAAATAAAATATGAAGTACTTTTTAGCAAAACACTTACAGAAGGGAAATTAAAGATCATGTTTTTAAAATGGCTGAAAGTGAATTCATTTTACTCTTGTACGTTTTCTCCAGCCTGTCAGACAGTGGACAGTCACTAAACTATTCTGAAGCATTGAGATTTAGTGGTTTTAGTGCCACAAAATCTATTATTGGCACATTTTTACCAACTACCAATTTCACCCTAATCTGTTAATGGATCTGACATACCCTGATTTTTTCCATCATAGAATAATGCTTTATGTCTATAGTTTAATGAATGCTCAAAAATGGACGAGCCACTGTGGGGTCTTCCAGTAAGTAGAACCAAACCTTCTCTGACTTGAGTGAACTGACGCAACTGATGACAGAACAGTGATAACAGAGAGCCCTCCCCCCGTCAGCCCCCATAATGCCTGTGGTAATGACAGAGATGACATAGGCAGATAGACAAATGACGGGGGAGAAGCCCAACATAGATTGCAGGTAGATAAATGCGCTGAGTGACAGTGAGTGACTGGACCTGAATGCAGTGTGAAATCCTCTGCTAATTTGTCATTGTCACAGTGGGGGTGGGGAGCATGTGGATTTCTATGTAAGCAATATTTTTCTGCTTTAATCTTACGGAGTTTGTTTATTCTCTCCAAGATTATCAAAGAGTGGAGAGTACAGAATGCAACAGATTATTCAGACAACATTCCTATTCACTGTCTTTGTTTTGGGGACAGCTGGACCACTACAAAATGCACCCAAATTCCCACCGCTTGATTGACAGTTTTCCTTTAGGCCAAATCTGGAAACACTTACCTCATTCTCACAAAGGAGGTTGGAGGTTTTGGAGCTGGGTTATATGAGGTCACAGAAAAGCCAAAATAAAATCTGGCCTGGTGGGTCATGACTAGGGAAGGAGGATGAATTTTGTTACAACCTACTACTTTGCACATCCTAAAACTGTACCTCCAAGTTAAATGTTAGCTTAGCAACAAAGTTGCTGTAGATTCACAGCATTTGCTTGCTGGCTATTTGGATTGTAGGTTTAACAAATGATCCTGACCCACATACAACTGATGAGTCTGACATAGTTTAACAGGGTTAAATGTCACTTAAACAGAGAAATTCATTAGTCACGTTAACAACATGGTGTGTGGTTTTCTAGTATTTTTAATGACCTCATATCACCTTACAGAGGAATCCTGAAATAATACACCACATTTTTTACTTTGTCTGACTGCTATCTGATATACTACCCTGGTCTTATTACAGGACTAATCTGGACTTGTAGCAAACAATACAATATTTTAATTAATTTGTAAAAGTGAGCAGAGAGCATTTTCTCAACATATCTTCAAACCTCTCAAGCTAATAAACTAGCTAGGCCACTGCATAACATAAAGCTGGAGCAGTTCACATGAGTACTGAAGATGCCTTTTACTCTCTTCAACAACCAGATACGCTGATAGAAAGATAACCCCTTCACAGAGCAGTTTGCCATTCATTGCTCATGACATCCAAGCTGCCGTCACAAAGCACGCAGCCCCACATCAATCTGTACTGTTTTCAAAGCAGTGTTCCATAAAGACCAGAGAGAGGACAGAGATAAAGGACGGGATCAGAGATGTACAGCGTGGTGTGCCTGGCTCTGACACTTTCATCATCCATGCTGTGTTTCCATGCACCAAAAGGTGACAGGGGCAGGATTTACTGACCCTAGAGGCCCCCTTTGTGCTCTCCACGCTGCACTGATCCTCGTTTCCTCTTTGGCTGCATGTGTAGGCCTATAGGCTTACCTTTTATACCCTGCTCTCTCTCTGTCTGTCTGCAGTAAATAGGCTTAATGTTACAGATGTCTGTGTGTGAGCACAAAGAGCTGAGGCAAAGCACAGAGCTCAGCTCTATTCTGCATCAAGGCGAGGAGAGCAGGTGGAAAGAGTGCAATCAGGACACAGAAGATGATCAGATTTCTTCTGAAAAACTCCAGCTGCTATGTGTGTGTTTTAGGTGTGTCGTTGCTTTAACATGTATGTACAACATGATCGGTCAAACAGGTAATAACATGAAGAAAATGGATAAACAGGTTGAACATCTTTCAAATCCCACTTAGTCATAGTCAACTTTTTTGATTTAAGGCACAAATTAAGTATCTATTACCATGACATGAGCTGCCACACTGCTTCTATTTCAGTGTTGGTGATCTCTAATTCTGAGCTTATTTGATAACTGCAATGCTAAAGTTGGTGAGACTTAAAGACTAAGATGTGAAATGTAAATTTAGGGAGTAAATCAAGCTGTCAGAATGTCAGAGCGCCAGCCAGCCAGGTGAACGAGGCTGTCCGTGGGTCTCTCACTGTGTGGGCTGACTGGCTGGCAGGGACAATAAGCCATACTGTTTGACCTGATCTGTCTGTCCCATTGCCAGACTCATGGACATTGAAATGGCTATGTTCACTCCCCTGACTCCACAGCTGAAACTGAACATTCAATCCAACTGTTCCCCCTGCAGATCACGGTCTACTTCACTTAAAAACTTTTTATTAAAATGACTTTGTCTTTTTTTCTGAGTTAATTTTCCAGAAATTATGAATCAAGCAATGCAGAAGTAGATAGAAAAATATACAGAAATAAATAATAACCTCTCTCTTGATGAAAAAATTGACTTCTGATCATATAGTTTCCTTGAAGTCTGAGTAATGACGTCTTAAATGAAGTCATTTGACATAATTGAAATTCCAGACATTGATGGTTTCATGTATCTGCAGAGCCTGGAATAACATGCTGTACATTGGACGAGACCACCGCACAGCATGACGAACCGTCAGTGTTGAGTTTCAGGAGGCATGTGAGATACTGTCATACATGCCAAAGAAAGGAAAGGAAACTGTTACATTCAACAAACACAATGCAGTTTCAATATTTTACCTGTTCAATGCTCCTTATTTACAACTTCTCTAAGAAAAGTTGTACTTTTTCATTATAATGTTTGTGACCTCATTGACCTTATGATAATCACAACCATTCCTACAGTGTAGATTTAGGTTTAGAATACTTTATGACATCAATAAAACCTCTGTGTTTTTACTTTTCAAAATGGCACAATTAAAAATGGTGAATGAATTCTTCTTTTGTCCTGCCAAAATACACATGCATCTACTCAATATACCTAAACACTTTGCTGTAATGAGAAGTGGAGGGAGACGTGTGTATGTGTGTGAAGAGGGGGGAGGGGGGAGGGAGGGGGAAGCTTCTAGTTTAAGCCAATAGGCAAACAGCAGAGCTAATGTCATTTCTCGACGCTTTAACTTGGTGCCAGAGCTGCGCAGCGCACAGCCCTGGTGAGCGTCCCTTTCCTCTACCTTGTGCACGATCATGCACTGAAAGACTACAGTTATTACCCTGATTCCTGATTCCAAACGGCAGTGAGCTGTTTTTGTTGGTTGCAGTCATCCCGGATGTCTCTACAGTGTTGATTTTAATCTGATAAACGGAATATCCAAAAACGGCCCCGGACTGTTTTGCTTGTAAGAGGTAAGTGTCAAGTTTTGTTGGCTCAGACCCATTCAATTTGTGAAAGTCTTTGGTCAACTTTTCCACAACTATGTCCTTATTTTAAATTTTTGCTATCAAATAACATCCAAGAGAGTTTGAAAGGGGGTTTGCAGCGGATTTATGATCATTAGAATGTGTAACTCATGTCTGAAGAAACTGTTGGACCCTAATGGTTTGATGATAGCGCATCAAAAGTCAGATATAGAAAGTAGTTGTTGCACACTTTAATAGACAGACAATCCATAAAAGAAAACAAAGAATCTTTTTTGCTGAGCCTGTGTAAACATTTTCCTTGAAGGAACGTGAAAAAAGTGAAACTGGGGCTGAGTCTGGGGGATTTTCGCTTGGAAAGTGTTTGTGCGTAAAGACGCACTTAATGGTGGGTTACATTTTGGTTTCCAGATGTGTGGACTCAGCTGTTGCTTGTCACTCAGGTGGTCTGTGCTTTTCTCTCTCCGTCTCCTCTTTTTCCTCCTTTTACGAGCTCGCCGTGTCTTTTATGTAGCTCTTGAACTCCTCAGAATCACATCAGTGCTGACAGACCATAGCCTAAATCCACAGGAACATTGCAAACTGAAGCCACATCACTTCAGCCACACTGAGCAACTGAGCAACTGGGCAAGGAACTGTATTCCTGTTATTATTAAAGCTTCTGCTTCAGTTGTGTTTCTCAGAGCAGGTGTAAAACGTTTTTAATGTTTTTACATCAAACACTTCAAGTTGAATATCATAGATGTGCTTGACCTTCTTTATTGGAGTTCTTCCATTTGCCTCCCACTGGTATAATATCTTCTAACTCCATCAGATAGCTTAGAAATTACTTTAAAATCATGCAAAGGAAAAACAGTTTTAGACAGTGACGTGTTAAGGATGGACTTCTCAGTGCAGTGGGATTTGTATTGAAGCCAGTGGTGGCACCTAGTGGTGGGATGGATCTGTGAAGATGCTGCAGTAAAACCAGGAGGCTATAAGGTTTTGTTTTTGCATTGGAATGAGTGCTTTTTATTTATTTATTTATTTTTCTTTGTGGGATTGTTGGAACTAATCATAATATATAATGAGTGTGATGAGTGAACACAGTTAAAACTTTTGATTAAAACAAAAAATTTCTCTGAACTGGATTTATTCTGATTTATACTCTCAGAGCAATGGTACATCATTTCATACAGATTTTAGGAGAAGGCCATGGGGGTTTTGTTACTGACCATGAATGAAAAACTGCCATTGAGTTAGCTGATCCAGGATCAGATCAGTGAAGGATCAGGTGACTGAGGTGTGTTCTCCTCTGTGGGAGGCCAGTCCGCCAGACTATGCTACCCTTTGCTGGGGGTTACTTACTGCAATGCTAAGCCTTTGTTAATGAGTATGTATCTGTGTGTGTGTGTGTGTGTGTGTGCGTGCGTGCGTGCATGTGGTACTAGGTGCCCGTGCATTTGCAAGGCATGGTCTTGGTATGCTTGTGTGTGTGCATGCATGTGTGTTTCAGTGTGTGTGCATCCCTGTGTGTGTGTGTGTGTGTGTGTGTGTGTGTGTGTATGAGGTAGGTGTTTGGACCCAGGAGTGTAGCTGCTGTTAATTGGTGAACAATCTGAAACACATGTAAGAGTGAAGTAAAGGAGTAGCTGAAATGATCTGTATACTGACTGCTATGCAGGCAAATAAGTAATACCTTAATTCTCTGTTACTTATGCACAGGAGTGAAACTTTTACAAGCTGAATAAATTGCAGCTGAAGTAAAAAGGCTGACTATCCCCAGACAGTCAAATTAAGGAGAGAAGAAGAAGTTCTAGCCAAGGAAGATGTGAATCAGAGGGGAGGATGTGAACTATTCTTGAGGAGATGACCTTTCAGGTTATACTATAAGGCAGAGCATGAGTGGACATGTAACGTCATAAAATAATGAGTCTGGCCTTGGAAGAAGAAGTGAAGAGATTATGAATGCACCCTTGACTTTTGGTTTCACTGGGAACATGTTTTGTGCATGGATAGTTTCTAAATAGACACACTCATTTTTCAGAGCAGTGTTACTGGATTAGAGACATGAGGCTTCATCCTAAGGCTTTCATTTTCTCATATGCATCCCAGATTCTCATTCTCCAGTGGAACTTCAGTGCCAAAGAGGAAATCCAGCCTGGAGATTGTTTTGATATTGTTGGACACTCTCCTGGAAAACCTTTTTGCTCAGCGACCAAGGGTGTTCTGGATTTAGAGTCATTGGCTCTGCAGCTAAAACACCTCATTTGATCACAGCAGTAAAACTGTTTGAAGGACTCAAGATGTCCAGTGTTTTACCTTTTTGGTTCGAAACTGAAGAGACTCATTTGGAATGGAGACTCATTTAGCATAATGGAGACAAATTCTGTAATGCTTTAACAATTTGTGGTAACCTAAAACCTAAATCTACAGCACTTCATTGTTTTTCAACTAACAACACTGAACAGTATCTACTTTTAGAATGACTTGGTGCTGGTTGGTTGCTTTCTTATGTGTGTGTGTGTGTGTGTGTGTGTGTGTGTGTGGGGGGGGGGTCTTGCAGCATTCACAGATTTCTTGTGTCCCTGTGTTTAAATTGGAGTTCAGATTGGCATTACATTAAATAAATGGAACTAATAAGAAACATAAACATGAGTGTGAAGTGTGTGTGTTTGTCCATGTGTGTAAAAAAAGAGACCTCCATCTATTAGTAAGTCAACACTCTTCTTTCTGTACGCCTCTGTCAGCCGTATACCTCAGACCAGCATGTGTACACACAGGCAAGTTTGTGCTGTCATACTGGAATTAATCGTGTGTGGGGTTGTGTAAATCATTCCAAACCTCAGAAAACACACCCTCACACACACATGTACACCCAACACTTGCCAAGCTGCTATCCCCTGAAGTTGTGAAGGGCCAGCCACAGAACAGAGACACTGAAGAGTGAGCAGTGAAATACCGGCATTTCTCAGAAGCGCAGACACAAGTCTCAAGGTAATAATTTTACATGGAAACCAGAATTACCAGTCACCTGGACTGTTGTTGCACTAAGAGGTTAGACAGGAAGTTAAAGTAGGAGTTTGGGGTAGCTTACAGCCGAAACAAACCGCGGTGTGTGAAGGGGTGTAGATAGTTGGCCTTGATCTATGAACACTAATGGTGATCCTCGTGCTCATTGAGTGGTTACAGACCAAACCTTGCAGGCCACTCTGGCTTCACAAGCCTGATATTATGGTCAGCTTGTGGGGAGGAAAAGTAATCCAGAGCTTAGAAGAATATCAGACACTGAGTAATAGACTCTGAGAGGGAGTTGCACTGAAATCTGTGTTAAAACTTGCAGTAGAACTCAAACAAAGTTGCCCGCAGCACTTGTTAAGCGATGCAGTGATGTTGTTGAGAGGTCCTAACAGTTGCCTGCGAGTGAGAGTCGATTTGGCACCACCTTAATTACCTATACACACAGCTCTATTTGATGATGATTAAAGCCACTCACACACACACACACACACACATACATTCACACTCCTGCCCAGACACTGGCAGTCGCCAGCTACAGTAGTGATGGAGACATTAAAGGTGATGATTATTAGATCATAATAATTAAAAGGCTTTAAAGCTCAAGTTAAGGTAAACAGTATAGATAGAACTCTAGCCGCATATAGGAAGACAAGATCGCTGTGCAACAACCAAGTAATTATTCTCAGTCAAATGACCACCCTGCGGCAGAGGGAAGAAAGAAACACAAATGATAGCTTTCAGTTCAGTTTTTGATAGGGGAAGAAACATTAAAGGTCTCCATAACAGATTTTGGTTTGTTTGGTTCCACATCACTTGCACAATTTGTCTTTCTTAAGGCTGTTGTAATGTGAAAACCCCTTTAATTTTTTTTTTTTTTTTTTTTTTTTTTGCAGTTTAATGGTTGTGGTATAATTTTTTACTCCTCAGTTGTGGGGTATTGCAGGTTGGGAAATGTTTCTGACACCCAGGGCTTATGAATTACCACCATACAGTTTGACATAAGTCTGTTGGAGCTTTTAAAAATGCTTTGCAACAGAACTGAAACATTGTTAGAGAAAAGTTAACTTTTTGGAAATGCTTTTTAGAAGGTATTTATCATGAAATAATATTGCTACAGGTACAATATTAAATGGTTCAACCTGGTCAAAAATGGCATAATTTAGTTTAAAGAAAGATCCAAAATAGATGAGGAAAACATGATTTAGCTTCTGTCATTTCCTCTGAAATTAGTCTCATGTGGTCTCATGTGTCGGACACTTTGTTCCTGAAGCTAAGGCAAGCTCCTGCGCTGAATATCCCAACTCAGGCATAATCAGGGACACTCTGCCCCTCTCCCTCCTCTCACTGCATTTCTTTCTTTTTTTCCCCCTCTTTTCTGCCTCGCTCACACATGCTCATCCTTGCAGTTTTAGCACTCCACCTCTCTGTCAATATGCATGAGTCTGCAGATGGCACAGGATGTTCTCATGAGCTACCTCCCTGTTTTTTCCATGGACAAATGATGTACAGTCTGCTTCGCTTTAATAAATAGAAGCAGATGACGAAGAGGAGTGACTCAGTTTCAAGAAGACTTCCCTAAGGTGAAACATTGAGCATTTACAACATTCTTCTCTGTGATCTATGGCCATAGGGTCATCTGTCTTTAGGGACATGGTCTATCTGACTCAGTGTCTCCTCACACTACCCCTAAGGAATAGTAACCACTTAATTTACCCAGAAGGGAAATGGCTCCATCCAATCTGATGCCACCCAAAGTCAGGAAATGGACAGTTGTGATAAATAGTGTGTGTTGAGGGTGGGGGACCACTAAATTCATCAAAAGCTGCACATTTGCTGAGACTTTAACTACATTGTCATTACAAGTAAAATTCAAGAGCACCAAAAAGTAAAAGTGTTTTCTTTTTATAATGAGGTGCAGTCTAAATTCTTAAAGGACTTTTAACCCATTGCACCCCCTTAGACAAGCCCCCAACTGCCTTTCTGCTCTGTGGTAGAAAAAAAAAATCAAGCAGCAGCATACCCTTCAGCTACGACAATTTCATCTCCAAGTGAGGGAGAATGTTAAACATATTCACCCATAGCGGTTAGCCGATGAAAGCTTGGGGCTTTCCAAGTGTTCTTCACAAAACCAGTACAAACAGTGATTTGACTGTTGTCTGGGGTTCGGGGCTATAAAATCTGTTTGCTGTTTTTTTTTTTTCTCTTTCCTTTTCTTTTTTGTCTGTGAAAGTGAGCTTAAATTGCCACTTGCATTAATGAGGTAGTAAATAAATGTCTTTTGTGTTTACACTAATGACCTCAAAAAACCAGACAGTAAACTGGCGGTTAAGGCGTTCATTATCTCTAACCAGCCACCGTGAAATCCAACATGGGAGGGCTTGTTTATGTATATGCTCATGTATATATGCATGCATATAGACATGTGTTTTTTATTTATTCTCTAATTTGCATATACCTTTTAGTTTGTGTGCATATATGTGTGCATGCTCCCTTCAGAGAGAGGCCTCAGGAATCACCCCTCAGGACTTTTCTGACATCTGGTTGCTGATGGACAGCTTATTTCTCTGACTAATATGTCCAGTTAAACCCCTGGGAGCTGCCACTGTGCACATCATTACGGCCTCCCTTTGCTCTGCTCAGAACGTTACTGAAACCCCATCGTTTGCCTCAGAGAGGTACAAATATATGCTGTGTATTCTTTTATGCTACTTCCACCGGGGTCTGTCGTGCATCTGTTGCAGATTAGCCTTCAGTGTGTGTTTAGAGAGCTGAGCCCGTCGCCGAGCGGGACTGATAGTAAACCCAGAAGGTTTTAGTCAGAACTGTCAGGTAGGTCTGAATTAACAGAGAGGCCAACTGAGGATATGGCTGGCTGAGAGGAAAGACCCAAGGGGGGTTGGAGAAGAGAGACAGACAGAAAGAGAGGGTTAGACAGGCCCCAAAATTACACAGCAATCCCACCAAACGGTTTGTCTGTTTACCCATGAACCTCAGGCCCGCTACTCGAGGGTCGGTGTGGAATGCCAACAGCGGCTGCCTGGCCAAATTCAACCACAGTTCCTGGGAGAGGAGGCAGGCAAACACTCCGCAAAATGACCAGTCACGCAACTTTCCCTGTGATAGTGAGTTTATTTGAGTACAGAGCTCAAAGCTACTTTAATATAGCACATAGTCTTGATATCTGTCGCCCTTGTGGCATCCAAATCCACCACCAAAATGTTACTGTTGCCATGCTGAGCTAAGCTGATATCACTCAGCTGTTTGGTTAACTGTTCTTTCTAAACTACTTCTCTCTGTCTTTCTATTGCTGGATCAGTAACCCATATAAAGCTAAACAAAAAGTGCCTTTGGGAATCAAAAAGCTATATGGTTTCACACACACACCCTTCTTCGACACTATGTTGCCTTGAGAACTATGCCAGCCCATGTAGGCCAAACTGAGCCTGAGTGTGACACAGTGCCTCAGGCTGTGAACTTGGTCAGACCCACTGTTCCCAGCTCTTGTTGCATTTCCAGCTGTAAATTATGGGAAAGTGAGGATGCTGGTTGTGTAATATGCAGCTAGTTTGTATCTGTGTGAATGCATAAGTGTGTGTTTATCTGCTGTGCTTGACTGATGTACCACCCCTCCAGGGTCCTGTCATTAAGCGTCTGTGTACACAACCCCAATCCCTGGCCTACATCTATCTTTTATAGAGCATTCATTGGGGATTTGTAGAAACACACATACACAAAGCCACACACAGCCTATGCTAAATGTGATGCAACGCTTCTGCTTGTCTTGCATGATATGTCATCAGATTTAGCTGTGTTTTTATTTCCCTGTGTTTTTCTAAACGTATTCATAGGAACTGTTTGCATCTATTTTGAGTGACACAACTCATTAAAACCTTTAACTTATCTGTTTATTTTGGCTGAAACATAGGACACTCTGTCAATCAGTCACATGATGCTTTGATTAATGAAGGGATTTCACATAATGTCATCAGTGATGTTGCATCGTTCTCAGCTCATACCAGTGAAAGTGTTAAGGAGTTGTTGATGCCAGTAAAAATAAAAGAAGAAAATCTTTTTTTTCTAACTGGTGCAGCTGCAGTGTGTGACATTAAATTTACTGTTAACAGGAACAAGAGAAACTAGTTTCTTATCTTTTATTGTCATCTTTTGGCTTTCGTTTATAGTGTGCTATAATAGATTTCCTCTGGCTTTACAGCTTTAATGTTTCATAATTTATTTCCTGCAAGTTTGGACTATCATAGTGCATAAACTATCCATTTGTGACCCAGCAATGGCCCCTCTGTTTTTCTTGCAGTTCAAGTGAACCAAAACTGCAGTTACAGCAACATTTTGCAAGTAATCACGAACTAGACATTCTGGTTTTTGACAGTTTTCAGTTTTATCATCATGCCCCTCCTCCTGTTGCAGCTGTAAATATCCCTCTGCCCTCTTCCAGCTGTAAAGACTCTTTTTTTTTTAGTTTATATTCCAGGTCATGTGACCACATCAGCCTGGGTTTTTATTAAAAATCTTCAAACACACAAGATATACACACACCTCACGTTTCAGTGACCTCTGGCTTTTATTAAAGAAGGAATGCATCACTTAACAATATCAAATTAGCTTCAGATGGGTTGTACAAGGGTCCATGCTCCCCCTCTCACACAAAAACACACTGCACTGCAATGACAATAGTACTCTATTCTTTCTTAATAGGTATGACAGTATTGTGATGGTGTGTTTCTCACTTATATTCTAGTTCCTCAGAGAAATGTTAAGAGTCTGTGAGAGTACTTTTTTATTTCATGCTAATTTCTGGTATTGTGAAAGGATTTTCACACAGAGGTTTATTGAAAGTGACATAGTTTGCACTTGCTACCTTATTTAGCTCATCATTACCTTTGACAGCGCGATAGCTGAGGCTCACCTGTTCTGCCTGTGAAGGAAAGACAGACATTATTTGGTGTATGCCGGGATTTATTTCAGTGAACTTGCACATACCAAAATACGCTGGACAAAAATATAAACACAGTAGGAAGAACACTGTGTACCCTGTGTACTGTTCCAGATGGACTTTTTAACATCGCTGACAGTATTAGACTCAAGAAATCTGCTGTAAAGGCAGTGCGTGACTTAAAATATCACCCATGTGTGATGTTAATAATAAATATAATACTGCAGCACAGGCTCCAGTGCAAATGTATTTGTTAAAGTTTTCTTGCTCACAAGTCACAAGATTTGGCTTTTGGTTGAAGATATCAACAAAATGAAGCAAAGCCTGATATTGATTACTAGAAGACTGGGAAACTACCATTATTTTGACAAGCAACGTTATACATTTCATTTGTTGATTTGTGGATATGCATATGACCTCTCAAAAGTAATAATGAAATCGTTTGTATCCAAGACGATACTTTGACTTGGCAAGACACTATAGCCTACAGGGACATCCAGAGCTTGTGTGCAGTTGGATGCAAGTAATGACATGTATTAAGCAGTTAAATTATCGTGGACCCTGCCAAATCATACAAAAATAATGAATATAACTTACATTTAGACATGTACAGGAGGGGCCTCTGCACTGCTTGACGACTTTGTATTTAGCCCTGAAGTAGCATAATTCTTTAACATACTCTAATCAGATTGTGAGTAGTGAGGGTTTAAAGAAAATCTGCTTGATTGTCAGAATAATTGGGTACATATGCAGGGATATACACAGAACCAAAAGGGAAATAATGATTGATAGATACTGTCTTAAGGCTAAACAGTAGCTGTGTACAAGCAGCCAACATTTTCACTGGCCAAGGCTTTATTCAAACCCAGTATTTTGGAGGAAAGTGAATCGGATCTTGCAAAACATGTACTGTCTCCAAAAAAGTTTCAAGTTATGTCAAGATGTCTTTGTAAGATCTGTGCATTTTCTACGTCGTCATATGTTCAATAATCTTTGCATATGTTACATCAGTGTTTTTCAACCTTGGAGTCAGGACCCCACGTGGGGTTGCCTGGAATTCAAATGGGGTCCCCTGAAATTTCTAGTGATTGATAAAAATATATGGTAAAAATATATGGTGAGTCGAGAGAGACAATCCCAATCCATAAAAGACATGACAAACTGTGAAGCTGAAACTGAAGCACTGTGGTACTGTTTATCTGTCAAATGATCATTGTGGTCGGTTTCAGATGCTGCAGCTCTTTCATAATTCATAGTTTGAGTTATTATTTGTTCAGTATTAATTGTCAACCTTGTAAATCCAAGCTGGACTGACTGTACATATCCTGACCAAGGAAAATAAAATTCTCACTTTGTGCAGTAATCTACACCTGGCTTTTCTGCCTCGGTCCATAATAATATACATTATATAGACTAAATGTCCCCTAGAATTAACGTTTATTTGTAACATAGTATAGCAATCTATTACATGATCAAAAACAAATTAATTTTAGCAAAAAAACCCAAAAAAACAAAAACAAGTCTCCGTTTTGAATGTCTGAGGTCGCCAGAAATTTGTGATGTTAAAATGGGGTCACAAACCAAAAAAGGTCGGGAACCACCGTGTTACATGTTATGTGTTGTCCGCTATTGTTGTGTGAAATGATGGTTTGTGTAAATATGTGTGTTACTTTTTGCAAATGCAAAAAAAAAAAGTTATGTCAAGATAGCTTTATAAATTCTGAGAACAATCCCAAATACTGCCACTCAGTTTGAACCCAGAGTGCAAAGAGATCAGCATGAGAAAAGTCTTCATGTTCAGTCAAATAAGAACAAGAAGGATTTGAACACAGACAAGCACTTGACAACTTCTGATGCTTCCATCACAGTTAGTTGACAATTTCCTGCATTTTATTGCTGCTCCTATTGTCCCTGAGGTGTGTGGTTAACACCCCACGACAGTTTGCAAATCTCAATGGAGGGTTTTATGACAAGATGGTTAAATCACACTTGGCCCGGTAGCGTCGAGGAATATTAACACTGAACTGGCAAGACCACTGAGCACCACCTTTTCCACAGACTTAATATGCAGCATTGAGTCAAGCTGGTGGGCCTTGTTAGTGAGGGCTGAAGATCCATTTCCTGGTGTGAATGGCTGCTGAGAGGCGTCTGTCAGTGTGAATGAGGCTGAATGGGGAGTCATAATAGATGTGAATTGAGACGTGAATCTGAGGTCTTTTTGTAAAGCGGGTATGTGTGCGAGCTAGTTTGTCAGCTGTTGTGCTATTGTTATGTAGAACACTAGTGGTTAAAATCTGAAATAGATACAGTTTCTGTATAGATATTTTCTCATTTTTAAGGTCAAATTAATGCAGGATGCGTCTCATGTTTGTGGACCATTTGACCCAATAAACCAAGCTAAAAAAAAAAAAAAAAAGCATATATTAATTCAGCAATCAGTTCTAGGGGGGAAAAAGGTTCGGTGTAAGGGTTTTTGCAATGTTCCCACAATAATTCATGTATATGTGCTTGTCAGGTTTTTAGGATTTTTTCATTACCTAACACTTTAATGCAGATGATTTTACAATGACAAAAAAGACTCACACTGAATGTCTCAATTAAAGGTGTAGTCATGAAGCAGAAGATGTCACGGTCAAATTACAAGAAAGCCTCTCCACTGGGTTACTTTTCATGCCATCTCAAACTGTCTGTCTGCAACTGCGTCTCCTGTGAATTCAATTTATCTACTGCTCACCCTGACCTCTACACCATTACTTCTCACTGAATTACAGGATGAACATCAGCTATTTCAGAGGCTATCATTGAAAGTTACCAGGTTTAATTTAAAATGTTCTGACTGGCATTGAAAACGTAATGGAAAATGAAATTATTTCATTATGCAAATTAAATTTCTTAGAAAACATTTTTGCCCATCCTAGCTGCTCCTCATGTCTTTGCTCTCTGTTTAAACACCATCCCTATGTTCTGTTTGCCATTTGTTTTTTATGACACGCTGCCCTGAAACATGTTGAGACTCGTCATTGTCCTTGTTAATTTCTGTTTTGGGTTGTCTCCCCTTATATTTGCATTCTGAGGGATCAGTTATAAACCCTTCTCACCTCCTGAGATGAAACACATTGTTGGTGTGAACTAGTGTTATGTTATAATTGAGAATAAACCACAGCCGTGCTGGGAGAGTCTGCCCGGTAAACCATTCCTGCACAGTAAAGGTTAAGAAAAGGCCAAATTACCAACTGAGTACTGTTCCAATAGATAAATGAAATGCACAGCCAGAGGAATGAGTAAGTGTGCCGTGAATTTGTGAGAGTGTGTGCGTACACTTAGTGTGTAGTGTAGACTTGGTCTAGAATTTCAAGAACTGAAAAGGCCATGAGATCTTGTCTGAGGCTTAGGCCAAATCCTTTGCCAAGGAAAAAAAAAAGACTCTCTTTAGAAAGTCCTTTGAGAGACTTGATCAAAAGGTGTCTATCCAAATTCCTTCTGACTTTACAGAGTTTGGGGTTGGACTTTTGAGTATATTGACTGAATATGGTCCTTTTATTAACACTGGATATCAGCCACATGTTACTCAGTGTAAACACAGATGGAAAAAGTCTTGCAAACTTGTGATTAAATTGTCTTTACACATGTCCACTACTCATTGTGAGCTGCTGCTGATTTGTGCTTAAAGCCTTTAAGTCATATAAGTCTGAATTACACTGTGCTACTCATGCTCTGTGCGCTATGTGTTTGTATTCTTTGCATTGGGGTGAAAGGTCACTGCATAAACCCCCCATTAGTTATTTCCTGCTCATCAGCTTCAGACATGTGAATGTATCCAGGGCATCATCCATTCAGCACATGTCCAATTGCTCAGCACAATGCTAATCCATGATGCCTTTGCTTCATAATGACCAAGACCCACTGAAACGTTTGCACTAGGACAGGAGATCACAATATTTCTCACATTTTTCAGTGTCATGTTGCTACAAAGAAGTGATTATTCTTTGTGTCAAGGAAGTTGTGGTGTTGTGGCTACAAATTTAATATTAAAGAAATTAACATCTTTAACACAGATGATAAGGCTCAATTAAAAAGATATATAAAAACACTTTTCCCTGTTGCTGCTTCTAGTCTTTTCTAACAGTCAGCAGAGGAGATGGTAAGGTCAGACCGTCCTCTTGACTTTTTCTCCAGAAGGATTGGTCTCAAACCCCAGCTAACTTCGAAAGGCTAATACATGTGTCTGTGGTCAGGGGTAGAACCACCCATCCTTAGACCTGTCCTCTATTCACACTATAGCATTCCTCTCCCCTCTTTGTCTTTCTTTATTTTCTAAATTAAATACTTACTTGCTGAAATAAAAATAGATCTTTTCCTTTATCTGTAAGGCTTTCTTTGCCACTCCATCATCTGAATTTCCAAAGCTTTCAAAATGTATAGATACATATCTTAGATGGACATTATTCCTGGCCACAAAGTGGTTTTGCAAAGCAACAGTGAGATCCCGGGAAAACCTGAATGCTTTTCCAAAAAGGTTTACCCTCCGACTACGCTGCCAATCTCCTCTCTCTTTCTTTCTCAATTTCAAATATTTATTTGCATGCAAGGAAATATAGGTATTTTGGCAAAGCACATTTAACAGTCTCATGGTTTTGTACATGGAGAATCTCTTGCTCCATCTCATTCTTCTACGCTAGTTAGCAAAGCGAGTCATTTCTCATTTGTAACAGGTAATTTGGCATGTGACAAACAGCTCAGTTGCCTTCTCTGCTAGTTACTTTGTGGGGTTGTCAGGGGAGAGGCCATCTTTGTCTGCTGGACAATTGAGCAAACTCATTTGTCATTTTAGACTCTTTAAATGAAGCCGTTGCTGTTTTTCAGCCTTCCACTGTGATGGATAGTGCAGACTTTGCCCAGATGAATCACAGCGAACTTCTCCTGGTATTTAGAGTGCATTTTTGTTTTGTGTGTTTCTGCTGTGGGTTTTTTTTTTTTTTTTTTCATTCTGTAATTACTTATCCAGGTGCTGTGATTTCATTTGGAGCAAAACTCTTTGCTCGTATTCTGACTGACTGTCAGGAGTTTCCTGATGTGAAGTGCATTTTGACAATCATACCATTGTGATTGGCTGAAGTGAGAGATGAGGACCAGAGACCTCTCTCCTCTCGCTCATTCAGATGTCCAAAATAGGAAAGGGGGTGGCTGGGGTGAGATCCTTTTCGTGAGAATTTCCTGAGATGGATGAGGCTGGCTTGGGAGGAAGCACGGTCAATATTATACAAAAAAAAAACAAAAAAACTCCAAGAACAAGAAGAAGGATTTACTTTTGAAAGGGGAGATTTTTAAGTACCTCTAAGGCAAAGGAGAGATACTTCTAATGTGAAAACTGGAGTTAACTAATATCCTTTTTAGTAGGCTTCCTTTATTTGTTGCAAGTTATTTCAAAATAAAGTTTTATTTTCTTTTTCACCTTGATAACTCTAATTTTCCACAGAGGAATGTTGTTGAGTTAATTGAACAGCGGGACACTTGCGCCCACCATGTGGTGTAATCAGTAAGTAGAAGTTAATGTGACATTATTAAAGTGAATGACATGAGATGCATCAGACTGAAGACCAGAGGCATGGACCTGGGGCAGAGTGTGCAGTCATTTGCATCACAGAGAGGTGTTTTTTTTCTCAGACAGACAAAATTGATGATGGTCATATGCAAATGATTAGTAATACGACATTTGTATGAGCTCTTTCATGGGAGAAAACTGAATTTGGCATGCAGTGTGCTACAGTACTTTGTAGAAGACAGTCAGCAGTTGTCTAGCTTTTAGAAAAAACAAAGACAGAGGCCAAAAATGAGAAAAAGGAAAGTGAGAAACAAGAAGAGTGGACATGTCATCTTGCTCACAGGAATCCTCCAGTCAGGATGGGGGTGGGGTGGCGGTCACTGTGGTGGAGGGAGGGGTGGCGGGGTGAGGGGTTGTTGACTCTGAAGTACGTGTCTGTGTGATTGAAGTGCGGTGGCAAGCGATTTGCTCTGGAGGGGAGGAATGAGGGAGGGGCTGACAAGGTTTGACTGCTCTGAGCGCACACACTCTTTGCATATCCACTCACAACCTCTCCCACACACTCACAGGGATCACCATTCTCCCTGAGCATCACCTCACTGCCCTCGTCTCTGTTCTTTGGACTTCTACATTCTGGACTGGAATGAGCTGCTCCCCAGCTGCGTGGTAATAGCTGCGTCTTTCAGGCTCCACTACAGCTGATGTTGACTTTCAAAGGCTGAGACGTTGGGGGAATACTTCCTGAGTGGGGTCTGGAGCTGATTAGAGTGTGGATCCATTGGGCTGATGTTGCAGACATGTAGCCAGAACTTGAATGCTGTGACCAGGGGATTGTGGAAGTGAATGAGGGCTTTATTTAGAATTGGATGGAGAGATGCTTTTCCTGGAGGTAAACTTTTTGATGATTGTGTGCTGAAGAATTTGGTCAAATTAATAGTGCAGCTGCAGTTACAGTATAATGTGAATATGCTTGCACTTAAGTTACTTAGATCTATAGATGAAAATGCATGCTCTGGATGCTGGGAATATCTAAATTGTGCTCTGCATAAGTGGTGGCAAGGTGACACTGTTTATGCTGTCCTATTTGTGTTCCCACCTTTATGATATATGTGTGTCTGGTTGTACATATTACATCAGAGAAGCAGAGATGTGATGAAGTATGTGCACACTTTGTGTGTGTTCCCCTTCCAGCTGTGTTAATTCTCCTGTGCACCCCCTGACACCCATTTGGCCTTAAAATAACACTTCTTACCCGTCAAAGAGTGAGGATGACCTCGGCCTTTGAACTCCACAGTTTTCCTTAAGAAAATACTGTGACATGTAAGAAAAATAGACTTTTTACTTCGATAAAATAGTTTCTGAAATTCGTTGCAGGTACCTAAAGGTGTGACTATTTAACCAGTTCGGAAAACCTGAAAGACTAAAATACATTTAGGAATAAGATGTTTTGTATTAGACTATATGGGTCTATCTTCATCTGAAAATAGAAAACTATTCCTCTAGCCTCATTGGTGAAGAAGATTCCTTTAAAAGTGTCATTTAAGCGGGGGAGTGCACATAAAGTTAACCGTTAGCTGACTACATCTGGCCCATGTTTACTCAGACCCAATGTTGTGACTCTTTAAACGCCTTTTTCCAAAAAAGTTTTTCCCCTTTTTAACCCTCTCAACCTCCTCTGTCAAGTCTTCACCACAGTGCAAGTTTAGTGGAGGATTGAGTGGACATTTTGTTTTTGTGTTTGACAAAGACAGCCATTGTATTATTGCCAAGGGGTGACAGGGTGTAATGCGAGTTGCTGTGTATGTTGGCTCAGGAATCTGCAGTCACCTTTTCTCTGAAACTTTTGGAGATGAGAGGCAGGCGAACTGAAGGGCAAAGGAGGATGAACAGAAATCGTTAGCTCAGCCACTGAAAAAGAGACAAAAATTGAGGAGGAAATTTGGAAATGGATATGAATAATGAATAATGCATAAGGAAATGTTTTAGGAGCAATTTTTTTTGTGTGCATTCACTAAAACTATCCCTGTACCTGAGCAACAGTATGAACATTAAAATAATAACAATACATTCAATTACAGATATATGACAACAAAATAACTTCACAAAAATGACTTCATCTAATTGCCCCACTTATGGGTCTTAACTGGGTTACAAGAGATAAAGCAGAACAGGTAAGAAAAGCTTCTGAGTGATAACATTATCTATCCTACCATAAAACCTTATAGATTAGTCACTGAAGAACAAAGCAGCTCCAAATACCCTTTTGTCCTCTGATAAGAACCTCGCTTTGAGTTTTAAAAGCATTTCTAACCAGTAGATTCAGTGTTTGGAAGCCTTGGGCCTCATTCAACTATATGCTAATTTGGAAATGCTAATATTTCCCCTTTGTTGTAACTTGAGTTTGACTACACAGGGAACTATGGGAAGTCTGTAGGGTGGGTGGGATCATTTCTACAAGGATGGGGCTGTTGGAGGTGACCCTTTGGGGGCAGCTTACATAAAGCACCTGTGAACCTATGCTGTTGCCCATAAAGTTGGAATTAAATATTGTCACCTCTTTTTATGAATTTATTGTGATGTGATTTATTCTTGATAGATAGTGTAACTGGGAATCAGTATGTAATTATTGTACCTGGTCAAAGGTGATTACTGATGTGTTTAAATAGGGATTAAAAAAAAAAAGGAATGTGTTTGAAAACAAAATTCTTCCAACTTCATGGGCAACAGTGTATACAGTCGTGGGAAAAATTATTAGATCACCCCTTGTTTTTTTTCAATTTCTTGTTCATTTTAATGCCTGGTACAATTAAAGGTACATTTGTTTGGACAAATATAATGATAACAACAAAAATAGCTCATAAGAGTTTAACTTCAGAGCTGATATCTACCCATTTTCCATGTTTTCTTGATAATAACCAAAATCCCTTCAGTTCTTACGTCAATATCTATGGCACTGTACTGACAAAAACAGTGCTTTTAGGCATTCCATGTTTTCTTTTCTGTCTGTTTTAGTCACATGATACATACAGGAGTTAGTACTTAATTGCATAACCGTTGTTTTTGATGACTTTTGATGGGCTAATAATTTTTTTCCGCAACTGTAATACACTCCTGATAAATCATGACTAATGGAGGTTGTTTTATGTGATGAGTAATTCACTGTAAGACATTAGTGCAACAATGAAGCATTAGCATTTTAATACTTTCAAAAGACTTCAGTAAGTTACCTAGTATAATGTTGTTGTTTTTTCTAATGGAAGCCATCAAGGCCTTTTAATGTCACTGACAGTATTGCTTTTGTTTCACAACCTTTGGCGTGGTGCTCTTTTGCTGTTTTCAACCAAATAAGCTCTATTCTGATCTGCATTTGCACGTCAAAGAGAAAAGGCAAATCACGAGTGGCTTTTTCAGCACATTGAGACCAAAGAGTTGTTATCAGGCTGGGGTGGGGGGCTCTGAAGAACATGGCCCGTGAGATAAGAAGGCTACTGCTAAAGGCGGGAGACACACAGTGACAACACTGATAAATCCTTGTTGATTTAAGAGTCTAACTGGTATCTGGTTGTAAAAAAAAGAAAATAAAAAGTTGTGTCAAAGAAAACTGTGCTACTGAAAGAAAACAGCTACATGCGTGGGCCCATAAATTGCTCTCTAGGCTGTTTTTTTGTATATTATTATATGCAAAGTGTGGATTATTTATTGCTTTTTCACCACTGTCTAGCACTTTGTTACAAAAAAGAAATAGATGTTTGCTGGCTAACATCAGAATTTTTCTGTTTGATCATGTTACGTCAGAGTATTACAATCTTATAGAAGTACTGTATACCCTGTGTCTGTGCTGACTGATACCACGTGGTAATACAAAGGTAGAGGTTTTAACGTGAATACACAAACTGGCTCTTCATGCGTCATATGAAATAAACAGACAGTAAAGGAGGAAGGAGTCCTTTACACCTCAACACAAAGTCATGTGCAGATCCTCCAGCCTCATGATGTCTCTTGTTGAATAAGTACCTCATTCTGGAAAATCCTGGTCGAATTTTCCATCATATATTATCCAAAGTTTGACTAAAGTGCCCATTTCAAAGTGGGTATGTGCTGTTTTGAAAACTTATCAAGTACAGTTCTGCAGTGGATAAACAAAGTGGTATGATGTACCTCACTGAATGGATGGAAAATAACTTAGTTATTCTTGAATGTGACTCAGGAAGTTTGAGTTTCAAAACAATACCATTGGTGTGATGTGGTAAAAGAACCTTTGTCATCTCTTCCTTTCCTGGTTCTGTAATGTTGTTTTTGCACTCTTACAACAGGGATGGGATCGAAACAATTATGTTGTTGAGAAACAGAGATTTAAACTAATTGAACAATTATAGGCAGTTACAAAATACAGGAGAATTTACAACAAATCCTACATCAGCAACATTTGAACCAATCAGAAAGAAGGAGTGAAGAGTTCAAAGTCAGACTTAAGTATCAAGAAAGCAGAGATTACATTAAAAAATAGGTAGAATGGTTTTTTTTTAGCACAAGGTAAATCATCCTAAATCCTCCATTTTGTTCACAGCACCCTTGTGTGATGAACCTGGAGTGCAGTGAGAGAGGGGAGCGTCCTTCACCTCGAGGCCCAGACATGGAGCCTCATACCGGAGGAAAGATGGGGAAGATATCAGTAGGTTTTCAGAGGAGCTCCACTTCAGATGACGACTCCGGCTGCGCTCTGGAGGAGTACGCTTGGGTGCCACCAGGACTCAGGCCTGAGCAGGTAAGACACTACATATCTACGATAACGAGTCAGCCGGGATAACGATGTAAATCCCAGCAAAAAATCGCAAACACGCACATACTGTATTTGAGAGTCTGGTGTGAGAGTTTCCAAAGGTGGAAATAGTAGAGCATGAGAGCAGGACCGCGTGGTTTTTAGTTCAAATAAGGTTATGTGTGGATATTCTGTTCTCTATGGCTCACTAGCAGATTAGTTGTGCCACATGTTGACTTCTCGCTGATGCCCAACATCTGGCTGTGGATTTTTCCCCATTCATTAGTGTGAATATAAGATATAAATACAGCACAACTCATTCAGGCGTTACTGGTTCAAGGGCTTATAAAGATATATATATGTCCCTATAAGTCACTTTTAATCTCGTATGTGTCCACGAATGTCACAGTCAGGCATTTGTGACTGCATTCAGATTGACATGTTTGCCCCACAGTGTCACAAAATAGGGACATACAGCAGGAGTCATTATTTCTTGATATCTGTGTTGCCTTGTCTTCTGACTGACTGAACTCTCCTCTATGTTCTATTTTCAGGCTGTTTCTTTTACTCTTTTCCTTTCCATCCCTCCTACTTTTCTCCCAGGCACACTGATAACACCACTGCCCTCCTCACAGTAACATGGCACGTAGCTGATCTGAATGACCATAAAACAGAAAAACACAATGTAGAGTCAAGACCTTTGATTTTCCGTGAGCTGAAGTTAATGTATTTGACTTTATCTGCAGGTTCAGATGTATTTCTCTCGTCTGCCAGAAGACAAAGTGCCATATGTCAACAGTCCAGGAGAGAAGCACCGGATCCGGCAACTCCTCTACCAGCTGCCACCACATGACAACGAGGTAGAGAAAATGAGAAAATGAAAATGAATGACAGTGAGAGAGAGAGTGAGACATAGAGATGAGGAAAGGGATGGGAGGAAGAGGAGGCAATGAGGACTGCTGCTAATCTTAAAAATAGCTCTGTAACCTCAGAACTTTGAGTCTTCACAATGATCCTGATTTTATCAATGTATGGATACTTTTACAGGGTGGGGAAGCAAAATTTACAATGAACATTTAGTTGTTTTTTCTCAGCAGGCACTACGTCAATTGTTTTGAAACCAAACATATATTGATGTCATCATCATACCTAACACTATTATCCATACCTTTTCAGAAACTTTTGCCCATATGAGTAATCAGGAAAGCAAACGTCAAAGAGTGTGTGATTTGCTGAATGCACTCGTCACACCAAAGGAGATTTCAAAAATAGTTGGAGTGTCCATAAAGACTGTTTATAATGGAAAGAAGAGAATGACTACGAGCAAAACTATTATGAGAAAGTCTGGAAGATACTATTAAAGAAGAATGGGAGAAGTTGTCACCCCAATATTTGAGGAACACTTGCGCAAGTTTCAGGAAGCGTGTGAAGGCAGTTATTGAGAAAGAAGGAGGACACATAGAATAAAAACATTTTCTATTATGTAAATTTTCTTGTGGCAAATAAATTCTCATGACTTTCAATAAACTAATTGGTCATACACTGTCTTTCAATCCCTGCCTCAAAATACTGTAAATTTTGCTTCCCCACCCTGTATTCAGATAACATATAAAGAGGAAGCATGTTCCTGGATAATACTGACCTGATAAATCCAAATAATGCTCATTCTAACATTTCTAAGGATTAAAGTAAGGTCAGCAGTAAAACCAGTGTTTTCTTGTAAAACCATAACAATGGGCACATTCCCTCAGTCAACTGACAAAAGTTCTTCTGTGACAATAAAGAACATGCCATCGTCTTCTGTACAAAAGCTTTATGGTGTGTAAACCAGCACCCCTTTCACATCGCTGTTAATAGAGTTTACATTAGGAGATACGGTGAGGGGTTATCACCAGAAGGGACGGACGGACGGGGGGGCGGGGGGGGCGGGGGGGGGGGGGGGGGGGGGGCTACTGTCTGATGGAGGTGGTCTGTATGCACACATGGACGATACACACACACACACACTTAGACTGAGCAGTTTTATGGTGTTTGCCTGCAGACCTGGTGGATGAGGAGGCTAACTGCTCGCTGGTGGATTCCTTGCGTAACTGTGGTTAGAAAGGATAAGCACTCTATGTGTGTGAAAGGCAGAGACAGGGACAGCGTGTGCGTGAGCTCACACGCCGGCATCGTTTACTGTTGTTTAGAGAACAGCCGGGTTGGTTGTTAGGATAGTCTTGGTCTTTTATCAGAGCCATCATCACCATTTCTAAACATTTGTGTATCGCTGCCGTCATCTTTTCAACGCAGCCTTGAAGGGAATTAGCTGTAATTAAACCCTTTTCCAGCCATTTAAGGACTGTGTGTGATACATTCTCTCGAGGCTGCATGCAAAGATGAAAGCTGAACCATCCACAGTTGTGCCTTTAAGTGCAATTGCATCCTTCTAAGTGGCTCCCTCCTGCTAGAAATTGCCTACTCTTCTGTTTTTTTTTGGCCATTTTAACTCTCCTTTTTTCTTCTACCAGGTACGTTACTGCCATTCTCTGACTGAAGAGGAAAAGAGGGAGTTACACATGTTCAGTGCTCAGAGGAAGAGGGAGGCACTTGGGAGAGGAACACCCAAGATCCTGCCCCGAGCTTTGCAACACACCCGCTGTGAAAATGTAGGTGCCATACGTAATTACCCATGAGCACACAAACACACACACACACACACACACACATGCATATGCACACATGTATCACAAATCCCAGACCACTAAGATCTGTTTGCGTCATTTAGGGCTCACATAGCTATAAGGTAAGCTACACTGAAACCAACTGGTGGGTTTTAAAAGTTATTTATATCCAGAGTAACACCCATTATCCTTTCCTAAAGTTTGGCAGCCTAAAGCACAATCCTGATTTGCTAAATGTGATGGTTTTAATCATGGACATAGACTTCCTCATTAGGGTGAGAGAGGAAGTAGGGAAATTGGGAGGCTCATGCTCAAGCCAAGCAGAGAAGTCAGTTCCTCGTGAGGAATTTGGCCAATTTCCTGCCACCAATCTATATCTCAGCATGACAAGCTACAAAAAAATGTACAGGTTAACAAGTAATTCTAGCTTAGAGTCTTAAAATCTAACTTCTTCCACGCAAGTCACAGTATGTGGTGGATAATTCCATCTCTCAGTATAATTACATGCAGCTCAGCTCAGTATGTGTAGTTGTTTCCAGACTGTTTCCAGAAACAAGTCATATCTTTAAAGACAGTAAGATGCAGACAGACAAATTTCTGCTTCTTTTCCTAAAAGAATGTGGATTAAATTAGGTTATATTCATTCATTGCTACATTTGAATTATAATGCATTCTGAAATGAAAGCATCCTTAAACAATGATGGGGGTTTTTTTTATTGAGCAGTGTCTTTTTCAACCGTCAGTACTAGTGCACCCACAGTTTAGCTCACTGAATAGCTGCAGAGGAATTCAACTCATGATTTGAATGAGTTTCTGGATTTTGTTTTGAGATTCCGACTGCAGCCATAGTGAGCTTTGAGCAAACACAACACTGGAAACTATTCTAAAACCTAACCTCTGTTGCCAAATTGTGATTGGTGACAGTGTTTTAAATATAACATCAAGCATCATTTAAGCTGCTCTTGATCATATTTCTGAAAAACTCCCTTTCAGTGCAATAAACATAAATATTACTGTTATGTGGCTTCTGGCAAATTTAGCCTCGATGAGTGAGTAAACCACATCCTCTGCCAGGCATCCAGGAAGCGCAAACCAGCCATGCTAATACCTCCGGACAGGCAGAAGTACTCTGTCACCAGTCAAACACACACTCATCAGAATGGGTCATGTCACGCACGCTGAAGTGATCTGAGACACATCCACTGATATTTTTAGACATATTGTACATCCCAGTCTATCATCAATTTGGACAAACCTACATACATGCACGTTCATGCATGTTCTTGCTATACGTGCATTTGGACAGATATATCATGAAGACGTGGGGGTGCACACACATTTTTCCACACATGTGCATATGTTCACACACAGTTTGTCAGGCTATGGTTTCCTGGTGCTGTAAATCCCAGAGACACACAACACCCTCATATCCAAGGCCCCTGTCTGTCCACTCTGGTAATAATGTTTAACAGCTGGCCATGCTATCCCATAGCAGTCTATTGGTGGCTCATGGCTCTGCTGGGTTGTTCAGACATGGACATGCTTGAACAATATCTGCCTGATACCACATCCATGCGGAAGTCATTCAATCTTTTGACCAAGGCCAGTGCTAGTTAAGAAAACAAAAATACTTCCTGTGTTACCAAATGAATGCATTAATAAGTTTACACCAAAATACAACAGCACTGAATGTAAACGTAAAATAATTTTATAGCTGGTGCATGTCCCATAGCTTTTCTAAGCAGATATATTCATGTTAATATTATGGGGTTTTTTTGTTTGTCTTTTAAACATGTAGGCCTCACACTTATCTTTTCCTCTGGGATTATCTACCAACCTTTGGAAAGCGCCTTCATTCATTTTCATTTGCAGTGTTAGCAAAGATATGGTGTTGTAAACTGTATCATGGAAAAGTATGTGTGTATGTGGTGATGGAGGAGTTGTCACAGATGCAGTACGTTTTAATATCAATTGTTTTCGTGGCCTTGAAAAGATTTAACCACATTGTGCCCATATCAACTTCTCTACCTTTGTTGTAACTGTAACCATTATAGGATTCATTGGTGTATTTTTGAAAGGATCATATTCCTTTGGCACTTTCAGTATGATCATGTGTAGCCTTCTTTGTTGAAGCATCAGTGTTGTAGATATGTGCAATATTTTGAATAGAAAGCCTCATAATCTCCTTTTTGTTTGTGTTGCATTCTTCATGTGTCACAGGCATCAGCTGTATGAGACATCTATTTTGAAATGACATTCCTTAAAGGATTTATGTCTTGCCTGTGTTTGTTTCCATACACTAGTATTCAAGGTTCATTCTCAAGGTGGTGTTCTTTTCTCCAGATTTATAAATAGACACATGAGTGAGGTTCCAGTTTTGATGCTAAAAGCATTTATCACTGATTAGTCAAATGTGACAAAAACGGCATAAACAAGATTACTCAAGATTAATCTCATGCATCATGTGTTCTTTGTGTTTAATTTTCAGTGTGGTGGAGGCATAAATGGAGGGGAGATGGCAATTTTTGCCTCCAGAGCAGGCCCGAGCCCCTGCTGGCACCCGGCATGCTTTGTATGTTCAACTTGTCAAGAACTTCTCGTGGATCTCATCTATTTTTACCAAAATGACAAGGTCCTCTGTGGAAGACACCATGCTGAGCTTCTCAAACCACGATGCTCTTCCTGTGATGAGGTTAGAGCATCAAGTCTAATGTCATGACTCCTTGATGTTCTTGTTCAGTATACCATGACAATTCCACAACCAAGTGCTCGGAACTTAAAGAACTAACTGCTGAGTGTGTCTTATCTTAGATCATCTTTGCTGATGAGTGCACTGAAGCAGAGGGTCGTCACTGGCACATGAAACATTTCGCCTGTTTTGAGTGTGAGACGATGCTCGGAGGACAGCGCTACATCATGAAAGATGGCCGACCCTATTGCTGTGGCTGCTTTGAGTCACTGTATGCAGAGTACTGTGAAGCCTGTGGTGAAAACATAGGTGAGTTTGTGTGTTGTGTACAATCAACAAATAATTGGATATGCTGCAAAAAACCATTTATCATTTGGGATCAGAAAAACTATGACTATGAATAGTTTCAGTGTAGTTTACATAACCAAGTACTGGCCCATTGTTGCATGTATCTCCCTTCCTGGTAAATTCTTATTCCAAACATAAATGTTAAAATTACACCCTGATGATTTTCTTCTTCCCACCATTGTCTAGGTGTTGACCATGCCCAGATGACCTATGAAGGTGTACACTGGCATGCCACAGACCATTGCTTCTGTTGTGCACAGTGTAAAACATCTCTGCTGGGTTGCCCATTTCTGCCAAAGGAGGGCCGCATTTATTGCTCAAAGGCCTGCAGTCAGGGGGAAGACATTCATGCCTCAGACTCCTCTGATTCTGCCTTCCAGTCTGCCCGCTCACGTGAATCACGGCGCAGCATCCGCATGGGAAAGAGCAGCAGGCCTGCCGAACAGTGGAGGCAGTCACAGCTGTTTACCCCCGCTGCTGCTGTCCCCTCGTTCGAGTACAAGTTTGGGGACTGTGAAGGTGATGGAGATGCTGATGGTGACATAGATATTGTAGGGCGTAAACTGGCCCATTTAAATATGGAAGAGGAGAGGTTCTGGAGGGAGCGGGAGGAGCAAGATGCTGGGGGAGAGGAGGATCCAGAGGAGTGGGCCCAACATGAGGACTATATGACTCAGCTCCTGCTCAAATTTGGGGACCGTGGAATGCAACAGCAACTTCAGCAACCATCCCTAAAATCTCCCAGCCCTAGCATTGAGAGAAATAGGTTAATAAGCATCTCTGACCCATGGCTGAAGCCTGATTCTACATCTATGGGGGTTACCCCCTCATCTCCTACCCCTGCTAGTCCCACCCAGAGCCAGACGTCCAATCAGTCCAGAGCCAACAGCCTTAGTCCTGGGCTAATGAGCAAGAAGAATCTGCCTGAAATGTATTGGGCTCAGTCCCAAGATGGGTTGGGAGACTCAGCTTATGGGAGTCATCCAGGCCCTGCTAGTGCAAGAAAAATTCAAGAGTTGGAGATGGACCAGGATCAGGATCAGTCAGGGACAGGAAGACAGGCCTTCTGGCCAGACACCCGGCAGTGGTATGAAGACTCCCTAGAGTGTATCGCAGACGAGTTGAGGAAGGTTGGGCAGGGTGTTGGAGACTCCATGGATTCCCTTGCACTTTCAAACATCACTGGTAAGGAAGTTATTAAAAGCAGGAACTGTGAAGACATGTTTTTTTTCTTCTGAACATTTTTTAAAAAACCTGTCTGTCTGCTCTGTTCCTTATTAGGTGCTTCTGTGGATGGCGAAGGTCGAGATAGACCTCTACGCTATTCCCTTCATAGCATTCAGGATCCATTGCTGGGGACAAATGACTGTGAGAAGATGAGCAACATGGGAACCTTTAATTCCTCTCATCTTCACCATAGTAGCAACTCCCTCAACCTTAACCTGGAGAAAGGAGAGGTGGGAACAGAGGAAGATGTTACTTTGGCCATGAGGGGAGGAACAACTGCAGGACTTCTTTCATTGTCCCCACATTCAGAGGTCCTCCCTCCCTCCTTTGTCCATGCTCCTGCTTTGAGAAGGAGCAAGTCTCAGTCCAGGCCTCCTCAGATGGTTAAGTTCTCAGAAGACACTGTAGACAATGGGTACAATGATGGGTTTGACGTCAGTATGAGAAAGCATCCCATGAGCGAGAAACCACAACGGAGGGTGTACTGCCCAGATGAGATGAGCCGAGACAAAAGCCGCCCCACAAGCCACCACGGCCGCAGTAGGCAGCACCACCGACAAGGCAGGCACCACAGGAGTCGCAAAACCCGTTCAGATAATGCCCTTCACATGGTGCCTTTGGAAAAAGCACAAAGGCTGTATGAGCCCCAGCAACAAAGTGTGATTGACCCCGCAAGAGGAGGTGCCATGCTACTGCAGCATCCCTCCCACAGGCTGCCCCTGGCCTATTCCCACACCCAGTCTGACTACATGCTTCAGGGTTCAACACAAGGAGATCCTCGGGCAGAGAATTTCATGGCTCTTTACAGGGATGAGGATGACTGGTGCTCTACATGCTCTTCGTCCTCATCAGACTCTGAGGAGGAGGGTTATTTCCTGGGACAGCCGATCCCCCAGCCTCGAGTGGCTGGGCACTATTATGCTGAAGACTACCCAACTAGGGTAACAGCCCTCTCATCCCAGAACCATGGCTCACACATTAGGCGCAGAAAAAACCATCGCTCCAAAAACTGTATCATTTCTTAACAATTCAGACTGTTCTTTAATAGTGTATATTACGGTACACTAATAAATTTAATACAGATCCTCTGAGCATATGATGCTTTAGAGATCAAATACAGACTGTGTATAGTGCCCTTACAGATGGAGCATATCGTATTTTAGGTCCAAATCTACTGAAAGAAGAAAATTTTAAATAAAAAATGACCATCTGTCATAATTTTGTATGTGTGCAAATATGCCTTAGATACTGGGATTTTTTTAATTTAGCACTAATGTGATGCTTGGACTGGTATTTTAGGAAGCCTTCTCTTGGATAGCATTGACTGACACACTTTGGCAGAGTGAAGACACACTTTTTTTATTTCAACATTTGCCATGAAGTTGTTTTTGCAATGTTTTATGATCAGTTACAAGTTTTTCAGCAATACCTTTGTTGATGTTAAAATGGCAACGCTATTGTACACAAAGGCTGATAAAGGTAGAATATAGAAACTAACCAAATAATTATTTAATGCATAATAGTACAGAATGATAATGTATATACTAAGTTAAAATTTTAATACTGGTATTTTTATATCTGTGGTTTAAAAACTGTTTCTTGTGAAGTGTTTGGAAAAAAGCTGTTGTAATCGTAAACATAACAGACCTCATAAATATTTTGGGACACAAAGAAGGCACCACTTCATTATTCTGTTCTTCAAGTGCCATGATAGTTGGTAAAACTATTGAATTTTTAACACATATTCCAAAATGCTCACTGCTTGTGTGCAAAATATATAAAATGGCAGTAGCAACCTGATTTTCCATATTCAGCCTGTCTTTTCACTACCCTTGCTTTGCCATAGCCAGTTAATTGCTTTGTGATGTAAAGACGCTTGTAATAAATATTTTTCTTCAAAACTTTGAGTGGTGACATGTTGATTATATAATTACATCCCTTCTTCATGCTCATATTTTCACAACGAGGAGCATCTTTATGAATCACCATCTGTAACTGTAGGTCATATAAGTATTTTAATAGAAGTGCTGCTTAGAGTTTGTTTGTGGGCATGTTTCAATTTCAATGTGAGATATGTTGACCTTGAAACTAAAAACTTCCAATCAAAAAAATATCCAACTGAATGTATTGTATGTGTGAAATTCTAGAATGGCACTTAATGATGCCAGTAAACATAATCTCATTAAATTTATATCAAACCAATAAGGTATCTCCACCCTGTTGAGAGATCACAGTAAAACACCTTAAATTATTATAGATATCTTTTACTTTCACTTCCAGAGAAATGACACTTTTGTACATAGCTTTTCCCTCAAACTCTTCAAATAAAGATTTGTGCAGGAGGGTACATGTAACAAAGTTTGAAAAGTAAAGTATGACAACACAGAAATAAGAAATCAAACTTTCAAGACAATACAAATTTATACAAGTTGTAGAACCTTTGTCATTTTTGCAGCACCAATTCTGATCTGACTGCTACAAATGAAATTTACATAACTGAAAAAAGTATAAACAAAACTTTGTCTTGGCTGGCTTTCTTTATACAAAATGTAATCATGCAGGAGTTTGTTCCAAACAACAATGCAGTAAAATCAATGTTGTACACTGAACAAGAGACCAAGCTTTTTTAAAAGTCATTCCCGGTCAAATATGTTGTTGAATTTTCCACAATGAACAATTTTCAACAGAGAATGTGAAAAAAATCTAAATAAAAAAAAAAATCAAACACTGTTCATTTCTACATACAATCAAAACAGCGTCCTCTTGCCATGTTGAGATTGCGGTCGTCAAATGTCTCAAGTCCAGCAAATCCAAAATGTATCCAAAAATCTGGCCCATTACTTCATGTTGGGCAGTTTTTGCCATATCATAATGACAATCACAACATGCTCAGTCTCATAAATGGAGCAAATGAGTCCCATGTGTCAGTAAGAGCTGTGATTCACTCCATTCTAGAAAGTTTATGACTGGTCAGAGATGTAGAGGGAGCGGTCGAGTCACACCACATGTTCAGGCCGAACTGTCTCGTCCAGCTCGCTGATAAAGTGCTTGAGATCTTCCAAGCAACGTTCCCGGATCTCCCCAAGGTTCTCCCTGAGGGGAACCTGCAGCTGCTTCTCTAGGTTGGGGTCTTTGGCCACCAGCATCTTCACAACCACGCCAAATGTCTCGCAGTCCTGACGGTAGATCTGGAAATGAACAAAAATCTGACTTAAAAAGTGTCCATTTTAATGCTTAACATCTAATTTCAAAAACAGAAAAGGCAGGAATATTTGGATCACTAATCGAGGCGATGTTTCCTTCCTGCTGTAGCTGGCGCCTAGATGCAAATACTCCTGTATCACTGAGGCCGAGCTGATCACAGTGGTGTTAACATACATCATTTAGTGCTAAAGGATAAACACCTCTCCTCTCAGGTTTAATAAGGGTCCTTTATATAGGACAGGGTAGTCCCCAGAAGCAATAAAATCCCGTTTTAGTGGCGGCTCAGAGCCTTATAACAGGTGTTAAAAGGACAATGAGAAAGAGTTGGCGGGATCTTCCTTGGGAGCTGCTATTTCACACCGAGCCTCAAATGTCTCATAAAACAAAGGAGAAAGACTTCTTCTTCCATGCAAAGTGCTGTGATTTGCAAAACACCAAAACAGAGGTCTGAACTGGGATAAAACTGAAAAAGATTTAACAAATACGACAATGAAGATGTTATTTTTCCATGTCAGACTGAGTTATGTGAAGAATTTATTATGAGAACTTACATTATTTTAATTTAATTCTTGTGTTATAATGAATTTTACACAAATGTTACTAGCTCTGACATAGTAAGACTGCTGTCAGAAATCAAAAATTGTTTTTATTTTTGCCCTTTACTAATCTCTCTACACCTTGTTAGCACTTAACCTCTATCCCTTAGTTCTCCTCTCCTGAACAGAAGTAGATGAACCCTCTTGTATTGTAGCTCATCAAGCTGGGCATCGAGGCTTTGTTGTATGGCTAAAAACGAAGTGCCGCAGGCAGCTACAAGTGCACCTCCATCGACAAGGGCTGTGTGTGCGTTTGTATGCGTAAAATAAAGCCAGACAAGGGTGAGTTTCAGTCATTCATCAAATACCAACAGTGGCTTCTGTGCTGCAGGGCATTATAAGTCATTGGCTTATTTATAGTTTTTCACAATGTTCCTAGAAGAGAAAACACATCACAAATAAAGATCTGCTGTCATACAGAACTAACAGTGGCATAAAAAGATGGCAAGTCTCCAAAACACGCATTACACAAAAATATAACTGCTGCTGAAAAAAGGCTGTTTAAATGACAATCCATTTGTAAGTCCTTGAAATGAATCAATGGAATTTCAGCTTTTTTCCATTTTAATATTCTTAATTGGATTGGAACATATGTGAATGCACAACATGGTGCATCCTAATTTTTTAAATTCATTTTTTGCAAAACTACACAAAAGCACTGACTTTCGTGGCAGCAGAAAAGAGTTGCTGAATAAAGGACCGTGCTTCTCCAGGGAAGAACTTCGTAGACCAATGACTCAATTCTTTTTCATAATTAACTGAATACAATGTTAAACATCATTGAAAAAGGAAATCTGTGTTAAATGCTAAGTGCAAACAGTTTCAGAAAACAGCGCCGAAGTAAAACCAACAGTCTCATCTGGATGTTTCTATGACCTACATACAGTACATTCCACTTGTACATATCTTGAAGTAAATAATCAAATGGAAGATGTTGCATAACATCAAAAAATGTAATAAACTGTTTAAAAAGCAAACAGTTTTCTTCTTTGCTGTAAATTGGTATAAAATTTATACTCTATTTTTTAATTTCAAGCTAAAATTAGGTGATCTTTTTGGAACTGCTCATAAATGATGACAGTGAATTTTATTTATCTGTTTCCCTAAAGGAAATATCCAATCAGTGTTCTGACAACAACCTCTATACATACAGAGACAGTTTTTTCCTAGAAAACAATGTGCTGAAAGTGTACTTCCTGTATTCAAACGTACTTCCTCAGATTCCTCCCCTGTTATCCAATCAGGAAGGAAAAGACCTGTTCTTGGCTTTGGGTGGAGACGGTCTAATAATAAGCATGTCTTGGTTCCACTCGTTGCCTCCTACTTGTCCAACATCAGATTCTAAATGCAGTTAAAATGGTTAATTATGGCATTTAGCTGTTATAAAAAGCATGGGAAGTAAGTCCAGTCCTGCCATCTTTATGCCTTAAAAAAAAAAAAAAACAAGTCAGTGATGCTGGAACTGTCTGCTTCCAGTCTTCCAGCCAAATGTATTTAGATTTTTCTATAAATGAAATAAAACTCCCTTTATATCACAGCCTGGCCTATGAGGAATAAAACATAATACACTTTATTGCCTCTCATGCCTTGTCACTCACTTTAACCAGTTAGTCTGTACTGCAGCCAAAGTCAACTCTGACAATGAGAGTGGGTTCAGGTTGAATTTCAGCAGACCAATTTCACTTAGCTACACAAACACACACCGAGGCAACAACACGACCAGGCACAGTGTCTAGCTGATGACGGAAAGGCCAGCCTGTGATCTATGAGAAGTATATAAGACAGTTGGTGTGCATTTGCTGAGCTACTGGACTCAGTGTATTTGTGTCCATGTGTCTACAGGAGATGGCTAGACCAGATTGGGTGCAGAAAGCCAAACATCTGGCTGACACTCAACAAGAGTGCCTACTTCAACAGAAACCCTGGTGTAGCCTTATAGAGCACATTTGACAGTCACTTTATTTTAGACCAAAACTGAAAGACCAAATCGTGAGTTAGTGTATTAGACATGATGGAAAATTAATGCCAGCTACCAGATGACTACATTTTCCAGTAGCTGAATGGCTCGTCTACTTTGTGAGGCGCTTTGGCAAACATGTGAAAGCAGCTCTGTACAGTTCTGATTAATGTTCTCCAAAGGTTTAAAATATCTACCAACACAAAACAAATATTCTTTATTTCATCTATGATATTCTGAAAGTGTGGATCTTTTTTGTTTCAGTACGATCTATTTTTCATCCTCAACCTGTACACAGAATAAGAAGAGATGCTTGGCAGAAATTTAGATTTGATTAGTAAGCTTCTACTTGAACTTGGGCGTGTGTGGAACAAATAACATGACTTCACTCTGAATGCTATGGGGAATGATGCGGGAAATGATGACTGAACAAGTTAGTGTTTCATAGAAAACAGTGACAACAACCAATTCACAAAAACAATCTTCATACTTGTGATTAGAACATTCAGAGAAAGAGACAAAACCAGTGAAAAACCTGAAACTGTCAGTTTTAATGCATGACAAACAAATGACCATCCATTTGGAGGGAAAGCATGATAGTTCATATCCCTGAAATTGAATACATTGTTCAGTCTAATTTTATATTTTAACTAATGTTCTTTCCAGACCTTAATTTCATGAGTATAACTGAACATTATAGCAGGAGTGCCTGTAAAGCTTAACTAAAGCCTATTTTTACGATGCAGTTCTGACGACACATCAGTTTTCAGTTAATGTGTGTAATCATTTTAGGAATATGTATGAAATTAAAACCTTTAATCTTTCCTTAATATCTAAAACCTATGAGAAATAATGCTCACACAATAAAGCTTAAATGTTTTATGGTGTGTGTTCCACAAAGAGTTAAAGGAGACACAGATGGGGGGGACAAATAAAACAGGCTGGGAGATGCAGCGTCAGCAGCATTGTTATAACTGCCTATAGGCTTTAGTGTGCAGCTCCATGGGTTCTGTAGTGCAACTCAATGTGAGAGTGTAATGCATGCTCTAGGGCAGAGCTGGCTCAGCTTTAATGGTCCCAGTAAAGCAGCGGTAGTGCTCACTGGTGCAGGAATGGCCTTCATTAGATGACTGCACAGAGCTGGAACCTCGTGCCTCAGGTGGTTTTGCTTTGTTAAGTGGGTGACCTCCCAAATTATTTCAGCAAACCCTATGCTCTGTCAAAGCTGCACTTATGTTGCTGCATTAGTTTGTGTTAAAACGTTTATTATCCAAGTGTTCGCAAAACCCTGTGTGGAGACTTGCATGTGTGCATTTATAAAGGAAAATACTGGTACATTAGTCAAGTTTCCCTGCCAGCTACTTGGCAGATAATGAACATTACTAAAATACTAAAACTGATATCTTGTTTGCAACACAGTGAAAGTGGCAGTGAGTGTGAGGATGTACCAACCACCACCAAAAAAAATTAATTTCCTGCCTTGTTAGGAATATAATACTTGGCTGTTCTACTAAGACCAATCTAGTAAAATAATCCATAGTAAAATAAAAATCCACATGAGTCACAAAACCCAAGGCTGACACATGTATGGAAAAGTATGCCAAGGTTACAGTACGTGCCATGCATGCACCAAGCTGACATTTATAGAAAAGTATTACATTTACATCCTTTTAATGAGTGCATTGTAAATCCAATTATTTTCCCAAAGGGGCAACTAAGAGCCAGTGACACATTTCCATTAAACATCACTAAGTGCATAAGAATGTAGAGTCCCAGTTACTGTATCACTCAAAAACAGCAAGGCATAATTTTTCACTGGCTCATGGTCAGCATACAAAGAAATGTATAAGTACATGTAGGTTCAAGTTCAACAGTTAAGTATTATATGAAAAATGTATGCAGCACATGATACACACAGTATGACTTGGAAAGGTACCTTCTCAATCTCCCGTGCTTTAGCTGCGATGGCCAAGGCTCGTCGCTCTTGAAAGTTTTCAGAGGACTTCTGGCCCTCTTCCACAGCAGGTTCCACCAGGAGTCCCTCTTTTTCTCCTTCTGGAGGATTATTCTCCTCCTAAAAGGTAAAAGATGGGAGCGTGAAACACTGTTCTGAGGATTAAGGAAAATGGGCACCCCCCCCAGAGACCAATGAAATACAAACAAACTAAAAATATATAGAATTCAAACCATAAATAATAATACAAAGAAGAGTGAATAAAATCAACATATAACATCAATAAAAATTAGTGCACAAAAGCTGCAGAAAATAGAGAGAAGAAATTGTGAAAAGGGCATAAGTTAGCGAAGGGTGTCAAATTAAAGAGTCTGGGCATGATGCTGCACTTAACCCACTTGCTGTTGTATTAGATAGAAAGACTTATAAAGTAAATTGAAGGATGAACCACTGATATTCTGAAGTAGCAGTTAAGGATATAAAGCGTTACAGATATACAAAAAGGCCTACAAATGTTTTATTCAAGAAAAAGAGGAATTCTGTCACAATTGCAAAATGAAAAGAACAGAGATTCTAGCTGCTTTACAATGAAACAGTATAGATAGATTAGCCAGACAAGCTATGATGAGAGATCTAATATGTAAACTGGAAACTGTAGTTACCATAAGTGTCACTGTGGAAGCCAAGGGAAAGAGAAAAGGGGGAAAACGGGGCCAAGTTGGATCACTGTTCAATTTCTTTTGCTCATTTCCTGAGTGTCTAAAAGCTAGGGAGCAGAGCTGACCAGGCATGACTAAAGTCCACTCATACACTGAAGGAAACAGGCCATGGACTAAGTCGTATTAAATCTCTACATGACTGATGAAAGCAATTACAGGCAATGGTACATCGCAAAGACGAGTGTGGTCTAAAATAAAAGCACAACTCATAAAGCATCATCCAATTATTCCCCCTTCTTATTCCCTCCCTGAAGCTATCCTTGGGAGAAGTTCAGTGTGTACACTTATGCATGTTTGAAAGATCTCGTTTGGCAGTCTTCAGCCTTCTTGCCTCAGTGAAAAAAATATCCCTGTCCGAGTCTCTCACTTCAACTTATACTTGGCATGCCCCAACCAAGGAGGGATGCTCTATTTCCAACACAAAAGCTTGTAAGATCTAAAACCTGTGCAACATAGAACAGAAGGAGATGACGACAAATGTTGATAAAATTGTATTGAATGAAAAGTTACAAGACTTACAATATTCTTTTTGTTTGGTTTCTTACTTTAAAAAGCTCTGCATCCTGTCTGGTCTGCTGAAACCTGACCAGATCTGATATATCTATAAATGGTCCAAATTACTGTGCTCCATGAAAAAAATCCACTGTTGAGATACTGCTTGGATGGTTGCTAGTTGTGTATTTTTCTTTACTGATAATCTGTCAAAACACATTAAGGGAAAGATAAGGTTTAAGGGTCATGATCAAAGCAACAGAGCTTCATTTTAGTTTCACTATCTTGCACTGATTTCAAACAAACATCCAGACAGAAAAGGGCAAATCTGTTCTGTGACCTGACAAATAAACAAGAGTCATTACATGCTTGCTCACCGGCCATACACATGCCTATGGTTTACTTGTCAACAAAGCAGACAAACCATGTATGTTTGCAAGTACTGTTGAATTTGAATAAAGAAATAAAGAAAATCAGCAACTGAAGTGATGAGGGCATTGGAAAGGTGTTCCTGTTGTAACAATGCCACCAAACCACACAATGTGACAAGAATCCATTGCCCAATGCACAGATGAAGCCTTTCGTTAACCTTTTTGGTAACAACACAGGCTTGCCACCCAAGAGTCACCAGGGCTCATAGCCAGACCTGCTCTTTAAGTGCTCGTCTTTGGTCTCCTCTGCCTTAGATGGCTCCAGAAAGCCTGTGTGTGTTTGCTGAATCCCTCAGCAGGCAGTGGCTGGGACCATTAGTGCAAGCTTTACTGGGGGCACAACACAGGCCTTTCATCTCAGCCAAGGTTATGGGTTTGTGCCACCACAACAGGGAACAACAATGCACCATAGGCTACATCAAACACGACAGCAGCAGCCATGAGCATGTGTGTGTGCAGGGGTGGAGCACTTTATAAAACTTTCATCACAGCAGTCAACTGGGCGGTGGTGGGTGGTTCTTTAGAAAATACATGTTAGGAGGAGAGGAAAACACTACATTTTCATGTTGCATCTTGTAATTTTTGATCTATAAAGCATACAAGACATCTGAGTGCCCACTCACCCGAGGATGGTACAGTGAAAAAATACAGAAAGGTTGTAAATATAAGGACTGGAAAGAAACAAGATACACAAGTGTACAGGCATTTGGATCACAAAGGAGTTGTTTCTGTATTTATTGAAGTCAGTCACAACCTGTAAGGTTTTCCTATTTCAGTGACTCAAATTCATTGTAATAAATGTGGTCATGTGCTTATCCACGGTGGAGTACAGTAACTAGTGAGATGGGGTTAAACATGTTATTGAAGGACACTTCATTACACACAGTTACATAAAGGCCTTTGCAGCTTCTCCTGGGACCTGTGTGTTACACATCAAAAGCAGCAGATCTGCTACACTAACTGAAAAACTCACAGCTACTGAACAGAGCTGATCATACTCTTTGACTGAGAAAGGAAATGATTGTACATTGTGCTAACCTGAAGTAAACATCCTGACAGGTTCCACAGGGACTCCCAAGTTTTGTGGTAAAGATCTTGTGATAAAGTCTTGAGCTGGGTGACCGGGTTGGCCTCATCATTTCTGGGTGGTCACAGCAAGGCCAATTTAACCTAATCACATCAGATTCTATTTACACTCCTCTGTATAGCGGGATGGATGATATCTGAAAAAACAGCTCTTACTTGCAAGACAGGTGGAAGATATCCATGTAAAGATTTTTAAAAGAGCTCTATTAAGTAGTTCAACTCATACTTCTGTCAGCATTTGAGCCCTTTTCCCTACACAGTTACGAGCGCTTGTGATTGAAGTCTGCTTACACCACAGGTAAACAAAGCACAGGCCTTATGGCTTTTACGCTCTGCGTGAGGGCCACTTTAAAACCCATTAACATACTTCAATGCAACTAAACACTTATTAGAAGGATGGAATTTAAGAAGTTCCAGATGGATTTTGTGGTACTGTGACAACGGTAGAGAGAGGAAAAAAAAAAGATTTAGGAAAAATGGCTAAAATGTACCATGTCATGAATCATCACTTGAGTACGTTCTGGGACGCCAGATACTAGTAACATTGAAAAAGTACAAAATACACCAATACTGTAGTCAGATTAAGTAATTTGTACATCTACTTGTGCCCACCTTCATTGAAGTTGCACTGTGTGGAGAGCCTTCTCTTGACAGCCCAGGAATTTTGTCTAAAGACACAGGAAAAAGGACAAAAAAAGTTTGACACAATGAGTAAACAATGGACTAAAGCAAAAAAAAAAAAAAAAGATTTAAGATTAGGAATAAGGAAACGTGAAAGTACAAAGGGGAGCATAACAGTGGAAAGCAGCTTTTCAAGTGAAAAAAAATGACAGGTCTAAACTGTAAGTGAGCATGAATGTGTTTATGTTAAATGGAACTCTGTAAAAGGATTTATTCTGCAATCCAGATTGCTACCTAGGCTAGAACATATGGAACAATCAAGAAACAGATGATTCACCAAGGTGTTCCAAACTCCAATGGGTAGATTGTTTCATTCTCCTCTACAGATTTCCATTCAGACATCACTTCCACTCTCAATTACTCATTCTCCATTTGGTCTCATACCAAATGTTTTTTCTAGTGATCCTGCCTCAGGTTAAAGACATGAACACAATCCAAGGCTTTGTAGTCATCACACTAAGTCTAGCACCAAATAATAACTCTGAGGACCAGACACGGAACAAAACACTCCAATTTGGAAGCTTTGCCTTCAGGAATATCCATCAGATATCCTATACCCGTTCCCTCTTTTGCTACACACGACCTGGTGGCATCTTTATGAGGCTTGACAAAGTGGCAGACAGATCGGGAGGAAGGCTGGCTGCTGGACACATTAGAAACGCTCTCTGTCTCTCTCATGTTACCCAGACTCCAAATAGGTTAAGTTTAACGATTGTAACCTTATGTGTATTTCTGATACATAACCTCTACAGGTCATCTTTAATCTTTCTTTCATTAATTTCCATTTACAATACATTGGTAAAGACTACACTATGTGCACCACTTATGGTATAATGTAGATATCGTTAAAGTATGCAGTCCTGAATTATCTACTTTGCTACCAAACAAAATTTAAGAGTAGAAAAACCTCTGTAAGAGCACTGTTACATACCAGATGTAACAGGCAGCCATGATGGAAGACATTTCCTCTGGTATTAATTTTGTAATCTATCCTGAACTGTCCTTACCAGTCATCCTGCTATGTAAATAATTCTCTTCATACCCTGTAGGAAGATCAAACCACCAGGTACATCGTACCAACTTTTACCCTAACGTATAACATAATTAATCCTACAGCAAACCCACTCGGTCCTCTGCTAATCTGAATGGTGTATGTCGACCATGCAGTGTGTTTATTTTTTTAATACAACTACTATCCAGAATCACAAATAAACTCATTACATGAGGAAAAAACACTGATCAAATGGAAATGTAAAGGAGAGATAACCAGCTCAAGAAGTGTAGCACACCTCAGTGAAGGTAATGTGGAAACAGAGCCAGAGATTCAGAGCTAAAACAGTTATAAAAAAGCATGCACAATGCAATTACATACTTAGATATGTGACAGTATAGTTGTTGTTATTATTATTATTATTATTATTATTATTATTATTATTATTAATAATCTGTCAGAAATGCTTTAAGCTTACCCACAATCTAACAAGTAAATGTATGCTAATGATGGAACACTGTACAATACATAGTATAATTTAAAGGGATTAGTTTGGATGTTTTAAAGTGGGATTGTATGAGGTACTTAAGCAGAGTCAGTGGTCTTAAGAAACACTATAATCACCATAGAAATTAAACCTATGCTAAATGTTGGTCAGCAATCCCCCAGTTTAGATGGGCAGGAGGATGGAAGCCAACAAAGGAAAAAACATTTCAGACCCCTAAAAAAGGGCCACATAAACAAAAAAGACTGTTCTAAATTTAGATATTTAGAATATTTTCATCACTTTGCCTTGCTGCCAGAAAGCTAGACCCTTTCTGACACAGAACCTCCTCCAAGTATGTCATACAACCCCATCCTGTCATATGGATTGTTATTCTATTCTACTACTAATGAAAACGCTACTTCAAGATCACTGTAGCTCTACATAAACATTCACACATTTGTTTTGCTCAACCACAAGTGCCAGAGTAACTCCACAACCCAGCATAGTCACAAGTCACCATTTGGTACCAAATGGGAGAAAAACATAAGGGTTCAACTTAGTGAAGACCTGAGTGAAAGATAATCTTAGTCAAAATGGACACTTCAATTTACAGTGCCCCAGTTTTAACAATGAATTACAGTCTGTGGGTTTAAGTTTAATTCACTTAGTGTTTATCAATCATTGGTAATTTTTCTTTTCCCCCAGCAACTCCCATAATTGTGCACCCCCACCCCAACATCTTTTTCCTGACATGAAAAATATGCAGACAGGGAAAAACAACAGACCATCTTATTTTCACCCAGGTCTCAGCAGTTTTACAAGGCTCAATGTACAGACCCAAAGTGTCATGTCCACTCTGTGGAAATAGTGCCCCCCAAAGGTGCTCAGAAACACCCACGTGTCCCTCTGGAGTATCCACACCTGAAAAGCCAGTCAGCCGGATTATCAGTGATGGAGAGACAGGGAAATCATTTCAGAAAAAATAAAATACAGATAATGGTTCCTCAACAACAAATTACATTATTGCAGTAGCTGCAGGAAATCATTGGCCAGAGGTGCTCATTTCTGTTTCACTGACCAAGTACACTTGCATACACTTGGTCAGCTCACAACAAATAAATCATGACCAAAATTGTAGATGGAAGCACAGAGAGTTTGACTATGAATGTTGTGCTTTATTCTAACAAAGCTTTCAGCTATCCATTGTAGAATTCATATTATAAAATCTAAGATTCTTCATAGGCTTTTTGAAGAGCACCACAATAAGTGGGCTGAGAGAACACTTTGACAATTCTACATACTCTTGCCTTGCTGTGAGGGAAATGGCAGGTTCTTGGCTCTGTCTGGTGAGTAGCCTCTGCTGCTAACACTGGAGCCGGACCGACTGTGGGGGGAGCGGGCCACCTCTCTGCGTGCAGGAGAACGTTCTCTAATGGGAGGGAATGGAGCTGCCTTTCTCCTGAAGTGGTCTCTGTCTTCCCTGGAAGAGCAGAAACAATTCAATAAGTACAAGCACAAAAAGTTTTGCTTGAATGCATTATTATTTAAATATCTCTGACAGGTACTGTTCTCTTCTGTAGACTCTAGACCCAGACTGTAGACCGATTTTCTCCTGCCTCTTCCTGCTCTAACATATCACAACACTGCCATCTAGCAACTTGAAGGATACTGCACAGAAAGACCATAACACAAATGTTTTCACTGGGAAACAAACTTTAGGTTGTGTTTAAAACAACATAATACTGGCAAACTGCTTGAGACAAGAAGTATTAAGTGGTATGGAGTATTTGATGTGATGGACCGGAGGATGGCTCTCCAAGTAAATCAATAAAAAAGCTAACACTGGATACAAACTGTCATAGGTATGATGTGAATTTGTATCAAACAATTTAATTGGGTTTATGTGAAAAAATATCTTAAACTTCTGTTACTGTCTGCCAGGTAATTGTATCAGTGGTAATGAGCTTGGAAGTCATGTGACTATGATGTACATTGCAGTCATTTTCACATACAGCATACTGCAGTGTGGTCTGGTATAGAAAATGCCAGATGGTATATATGCTGCTGTAACAGTGATTTCACAGCGAAATTAGCAAAAAAAAATCTCACCACAAATCATGGTGGAAAAAACACCTGGGCTAAACAACATACTTAAAATAAAATGGTGTTAGAATTTGTCTGTACCCTCTGTCCAGGTTGAGGATGGCTTGCACTAGCTTGTCTTCCCCACCCTCTGGGAGCGATCTAGGTGCTGGGTAGATGCCTTGGTTTCTCACACTATGAGGAGGTGGCGCGCGATTGCTGAGTAAATAAAAACACAGATTGAGATAAAGCTTCCATCTCTGCACTCTCTCAAAGCCTTACTTGATATCATACATTTCTCCAGACAAGAAAGAAACAGCCAGTCCTATCTAAGATGGTTTTATATTATAATATTTCCGTTACTAAAATAGGTGTTATAATGTTACTGGACTTCAACCAATTTTCACTGTTGTATACAGGGGTTTAAAAATGAAATCTTTTAACTTTCATATTGAATTAAAACAAATACTGCTGCATCTCCTGAGCTCTCATCTTTGTTGTTTTATCCAGTTAAGATAATTACCAAACACCGTCCAAGTAACAGTAACTGAAACACAATACATTCATTCTGGCGTGGACATCCACACAAATGCAACTTGACAAAACTGTGCTCAAAACACCGAGTACTTTCTTAGTGTACTGATTTTAACATTTAGATTATATTAGAACTTTACTGATCCTTTGGGCAGAGCCCTCAGGAAATTGAAGTTCCAAAAGCAGCACAACACCAAGCATACACACAAGAAACCCCACAAGGAAAAAAGCAATAAAAATGATATACAATAACATAACTATGGGAAAAAAAAAAAAAAAAAAGTGAAAAAAAACACAATTGCACATTGGAAAGTAATGGCAGAAACAAGTGGTAAAGTAATAATAATAATAATAATAATAATTATAATAATAATAATAATAATAAGTTGCTTATTATAATATTATAGTAGGCACAATATGTGTACACACACATACACACATATATATATAGTTTACTAATCACAGAATAAAAGTACTAGTAGAGACAGTGACAAAGTACTAAACAAATAATAATAAGTAGCTTACTATGTTATAATATTATAATATACAATATCATAGTATGCACAATATATATGCATATGTTTCCTTGTGCTACAGCACACGCAGACAAAAAGCTTTTTTTAAGATTCAGCTTAAATACATCATTTACAACATAAAATCCTAGCAGAAACTGCTAGAGATTCTGAGAATACTGAAAAACCGCCAACCAAATTCTGTGGATTGTGGTAAAGAAGTTAGAGAAGGCTGACCCATACACTATGAAAGCCTTGAGACTGCAAGAAATGTAAATAAGGATGGACAGGCCAATATGGGTCAGAGCAGACTGTGATTTATGCTTGCTTTAATGTAAACAAACATTTCAGACAGGAATACTGAAGGCCTGCTCCTGTACAGAGTAGCCTAACCAGAGGAGTGAAACACAGAGCATTTGTTTACATAAGTGTGCAGGAAAAGACTGTCCCCTGCTGCACAGAATAATAATGTCCAATTTTCCTGTGATCTCCTACTTAAAACATAGGAGAAGGTTTGTTTCTCTACAAAACTATTCTGTTTTGGGGGAAAAAAATGTCAAATAAAAACTTTGTATAGAACAGGCCTTAAGTGTAAAAGCAGTTTTACCCAAATTCCAAAGGTCGTCCTGGGTGTGGGTCCTCTCTGGGCACTCTGTAAGGATAGTCTTCCTGCTAGACGGTATAAAATGATAACACAGAATGAGTAAAAATGACTATTGTTGGGAATCATTTGGTCATATCCTGAGAAACAAATCATCCTCAAATATCTATTTTTAGCCATAGTTTTTTTTTTTTTTTTTTTTTTTTTTTTTTTTAAATGGTACAACAAATGATATCATACAGTTGACTTCATTTCACAATATAAAAAACTAAACAACACAAACCAATGTGCATAAATAAAGCAACAAGGGAAGAAAATATAATGATGATAAAGGAAAATTGACACGAATACCACGGCGGCTCTGAAATTATTTTAAATTCAACCTTACATTGTAGATCAACAGGTTTTGTATGTACCTGTGCCAATCAAAACAACAGTGTAACATGAAATTGCCAAATGCCTACAGCTACAGAAAATTTACCATTTTCCTGAATTTATTTATATTCACTGCTTATTATGTTGTTTTAAAAGTTGTCTTTGAGCAGCTCAGTTTATATTTTTTGATGTTCTTGACATTTTTACTTGACCTGCTGAATTTTATTGTATAAATTAATGTAGCTTGTTCACAGGCGCACAACACACTATGAAAAAAACATTAAACATGTTAATAGTCTCACCCTCCTTGAAGGTGGAACACCTCTGCGTTCACCAGGGAAATGCACACCATCTGCATGAAAGCCCCTCTGATCTTCACCATGGTAACTGCGTGGACCACCTCCATTTGGGAAAAACCGAGGACCTCCTTCATAATCATACCCACTACGGCCATAGTCATCCTCTGGCCTACCAAAGGGCCCTCTTCTCTCGACCGATCCACCTGATCGTGGGTATGGACCCTAACAAGATTGGCATAATTTCTGTGATTTTTATGCAGTAAGTTCTTTCAAATTAGTCATACTATGGGCTACAAACAACTTCAACTCATAGAAAATATCTTTACACTTTCTTAGTTGGTATTGTTAATCTAATATTTGTCAGTTATTCATTTTTTGTGTTTACTAGGGATATGCAGTAAAAGAAACATGCTCTATCCATGGAAAACACAATTCTACGTAATTTTGTTTCACTGCCATATTTTTTTAAACATTTCAAAAGACATAAAGAGACAAAAATAAGTAAAAATGAAAAAGACAATGTCCCACCTGTCTCTCATTTAAAAAACGGTCATCATAGACTTCTCGTATACTCCTGTCTCTTCTGTATGTCACTAAAAAAGAAGATGTTTGTCATTATTCAAGGGTGGTACTGTAAAGTAACTCATGCAAATACATTCCTTTTTATTGTCAGTATCTTCATTGACTCATTTTAGCCGCCATATCCCTGTGAAGCTGGTGTAAAGCTATATTTCTAGGCTCTATTTCAATGATAAAAGATCCACTATATTCATTAACTTACTTTTTTACCTCAGGTACGTCAGTGAAGAATGCGTAGGTGTGAAGAGCGGAAGTCTGTAAAAAATAACATTGAGTACAGTGGTGTATAAAGGTAATGGGAGCTGAAATGTAACGGCACAGCATCCAATATATGTGACAATGAAACAATATGATAGCAGCCAACTGTTTTTTCTATGTTGAAAAAAGCTGTACAGAATATTCTGTGTTTAAATATATTCTCGTTTACTAATATACCCTGGGTATGGATAAAGTAAGCAGTTAGCATTGCTATTTAGCTAGCCTCCATATATTCTGCAAAGATCGGCACGTTTTACTTATGCTGAGGGTTATTTTTCTGTCCAATCCTGACACATTAACCATAACAAATCGAATTACAGCGAGTTAAAGTTTCAAATGAACAAACCCGAACAACTCACTTTCCCACAGGGCAGTTTTTCTGTCATGAAAACAGCAAAACACTCTCCTAAATATTGCGATAGTTAGCCTAGCTTCTCCCGGTGGCTACATGTCAACGGACATGACGAAAAGGACAATTTTATTGGATGAGGTATGTTTACGTCATCAAACTGAGACTGAGAGACATGGCGTTTGTTTCTTTTGCTAAACATTCGGAATATTGAAATAAAAAGCTATTGCAAACTATTACAAACGTGAAAATAGATTTAGATAGTTTGTGGCTCTGTGGGTAAGTAATTTAGTACACAATAAATTGGAAGAATTGACGTTTTTGGTTGCCAAGTGTCTTTCTGTTTTCTGAGCATTTTTATAATTATTTCACTGATATATTGTGTTTTTCAGTTCAGCCATATGAATCCAGAATGAGTGGGGGTTTGGCACCAAGCAAAAGCACTGTCTACGTGTCAAACCTGCCGTTCTCTCTAACCAACAATGATCTACACAAGGTAAAACAGGAAATTGTTTAAGGCATTTAATGGAAAAGTGATGAGGGATGCTGAATCATGATGTGGCCCAGAGGCTATGCATATTTATTATATCAATCGTTTAATTTACCTATGCTTTGTTTTATTTCAGCTGTTTACTAAATATGGAAAAGTTGTAAAGTAAGTAATGGCTTCATCACAATTGATATTTCATTCCAATGTATTAGCTGTTGGTAGAAGTAGCCAAAGCACTGTCTCCTGACAATGTCATTTTATTTTATTGTTTTACCTTAAAAGCAAGCATTAACAAACGTCATATTTTTTAGGGTTACAATTGTAAAAGATAAAGACACTAGGAGGAGTAAAGGAGTGGCATTCATTCTCTTTCTGGACAGAGAATCGGCTCATAATTGTGCAAGATCAATTAACAACAAACAGGTTAGTATGCAATATTACAGTATGTAAACAAGTGTTAGAAAAAAAATTCTTATCTCTGTGATGAAGTAATGAATTATAAATGGACATTTATTTGTCAGTGTTAGAATTACATTTCTCTCTCAGTTGTTTGGCAGAACAGTGAAAGCCAGCATTGCCGTCGATAATGGGAGGGCAGCGGAGTTCATCAGACGACGGAATTACACAGATAAATCCAGATGTTATGAATGTGGGGTCAGTATATATTAAACATCTTACCATGTTTCAAACTCACATCCCTCATGAATGGGAAAAGATATATATTTTTTGTTTAGAGTTTGTATCAATTATGCTCCAAGCGCCATGGCTAAAATTAACGCTACATGAGTGCTTTCGAAGTGTGCAGATAGTTTTTCTTATTTTGTCCTTTTTGTTTTCTTTCTAAATTTTGTTTTCTTGCACCCAGTGTGATATACTATGAGGCTGTGTATGGCTTTGTTCTTTACTCTGTTTACTTTTTTTTAGCCATTCACACAGTGCAGTCAGATATGTAGAAGTCATTTGCTAGTAATTTTCTTATGCATGCTTGTGTGTTCAATGTTACAGGATACTGGACATCTAAGTTATGCGTGCCCAAATAACATGCTGGGGGAAAGGGAACCTCCAAAGAAGAAGGAAAAGAAAAAGAAGAAAAAGGCTCAACAACCTGAGCAGATGTAAGGGTTTTATTCTGGATAGTGCATAATTTAAGGCTCTGCCATTTTTCTAATGTCCTGTTCTAATGTTTTTCCTACTAATTTCCCCTCAGTGAAGAAGAAGAAAGTGAAGAGGAAGGAGAGGACCCAGCCCTAGACAGTCTAAGTCAAGCCATAGCTTTTCAGGTACATGTGCAGATATGAAAAACAGTATTTATTTTTGATACTTGACTTTGTATATTATTCACAGTTTTGTATTATGCAGGGTTTGTTGCCCATGTCTTTGTGACCTAATTGTCATTTTTAAGTTATTCTCAAGTAATACTTAGAATAGGGTACAGGTAGGAATTTAACTTTCACTGCTGTTAAAGAAAGTGTCAAATGTATGATTATCACTGTCTTCTGTGCCTCTCTAGCAAGCGTGTATGGAGGAAGAGGAAGACAAGCGGAGGAAGCACGTAACTCTGTCTAAAGAAGACGGTGCTCAGCCATCCACATCTACAGACTCTAAGAAACCAAGGATTAAAAAGAGCGCATACTTTAGTGATGAGGAGGAGCTCAGTGATTGATTAAAGTCTGTAAAATATTTGTTTCATGTTTAAATCAGTTTTTTCACTGATAAACTTGTAAATTCTTAGTTTTTCATTAATAAAAATCATTCTAATATTTTGTCTAATGATTACTCTGCTGAAATGTTTCAGTGTTAATTGAATCTTTATCATTAACTGACACATCATTTAGAAATAAAAACTAAGACAATGTACCACTCAGTTTGTTATGGTGAAAAAAAATCTATGTAGCAGTATATTTACTGGTGAGTTTGTATATTATGTAATTAAAACCTCAGACTGTGGATTTAGTATGACCAACAGCAAAATACTGTAGTTAGCTGTTCATTGTTGGATGACATAATGTGAAAAATGAAAGACTGTATTTCTGTAAATATGTTGGATGTGGTTGTGTACAATAAATATTCTATATTCTTAATATAGAAGGCCAATCTGATTGCATCTGATAGATTACTAAAAACCCTAACACGCTAAATCGAAATTATATGCAGTCACCAAGACACATTTTTGAGAACAGTGAACCCAGATGACACGTCCCTGCAGTAAAATCCCATCGTCGCGAACTAACGGGCTGTCCTTGATGGGAAAATGTTTGGGAACCCCTGGCTTCCTCGGTGTGTTCATTTTGTGATGCTCCTATGCGTTGCGTCACCACGCAAATAAAGTGAGGGATTCCCCAATATTGTGTGTGTCTGTGCTCACACTGCGGCATATCTGCAGTCGGAGCAAATGCATAGAGGCATTAAAGGATTTCTAGTAGCTAAAACCTGATATGAGTGAGACCGCGTTAACACACCGCTTTATCGCAATATTAGCTACTGTGGCTTTTGTTGCATTCAAGTGCTGTCGGAATTTTTAATCTTCGTGTGTCTCATGACGGAGAGAACGGTTAGGCGGGAATTAGATACAAATAAGAGATTATTTAAAAACTGATGAGTATTGGTCTGTTGTATGTTTCGCTCTTTAATGCAGCTTTTTCATCACGCACTTCATGTTTCATGCTGCATTTTCTTGCTCGTTCAATGTTTCTTTTTCTCACGGTGTTGTTAATGTGCTGCTTTTTAATTGGAGCAACTCACTATATTTACAAGTGGAGCGGATGGAATTAAAACTAAAGTGATTTTTTTTTTCAGTTTAGTCAGATTGTGGGAAACAGTAGCCTTCGGTGTTTTTATGTTTGAATAAAATCTGGCGCCTCAGCTGAAAATAACACTCAGATGAGAAGCGTGTTCGTGCAATGTTTTTCATAATAAGTGATCATAATAATGTTTTGGTTATTTACAATAGTGTGTGCATAGAAGCAGGAGTTTACTGCAGGAGCGTGAAGGCGGTATATAGATTCATCAAGAGGAATGTCAGCCTCGGGAAGTGACGCGGACTGTGATTGGCCGAAGTGAGTCACGAGGCCATTTCCCAAGCGGAGTTTCCACGACAGCTGGAAGCCGAGCGGTACGGGCGCATCGCTTCTTTGCAAAAATTGTTAGAAATAGCAAGACCTCTGCTCGTTTTAGCACTTCCACGTAAACCCTGGTCTGGCATGGGCGACAAGAGGAGTCCCACAAGGTAACGACCGAGATAGTGCGTCCCAGATATTGAAGCTGGGGGAGCGGACATCGGCGAGCGCTTGGAAAAAAAATGGGTTTTCTCCACGGTCTCCTTCTCCCTCTCTCCCTCTCTCTCTCTCCCTCTCTCTCTCTCTCTCCCTCTCTCTCGCTCTCTCTCAGTGGATGTGTATGTGCGCGTGCGGTGGCGCGAGCGTGTGTTAAAACCTCATCGCCAATTACAGTGTCGGATCACAGCGCGCTTGCAGATGATTTCCTAAATCCTATCTGGCTTACCCAGATGTTTGCCATCGATAACCTTCGTGGATGCGAACTAAACTCACTCTGTCTCTATCGTACAGCTTTCTTCTTCTCCTTGTACATCCCCCTTTCGTTTCCTCCTTTTAATTTGTTTCTTTTTTTGCCTTTCATTTATTGTTTTAAAGGCCGAAGCGTCAACCGAAGCCCTCCTCCGACGAGGGATTTTGGGACTGCAGCGTGTGCACGTACAAGAACACGGCAGAGGCTTTTAAGTGCATGATGTGTGATGTCAGGAAAGGGACATCAACAAGGTAAGACGATGGATGTACATTATCTTTGGTATCTTTCGCATTAGCGGGTCCCAAGGGAACTGAGGGGCAGCCCCTCGTCTCCCCTCCCCTCGTAAATGATCTCACTATCAACACTTTCCTCCAAGCAATTTGTGGAAGCTATTTGGACCCTGAGACAATAGATCAACATAAATATTGTATATGTTTATTTAAACAGCCGTCTAATCCCATCCTACTGTTACCACTCACAGTAAACCTAAACAAACATGGTGTAGTTATTAGAAGGCATGTTCTCTAGTGATATTTTCTGTACGTTTGTGTAACATATAAGATATTATATAGAAAATGCAGGACAATTACCTGATTCATATTTCCCATCAGACTAATCAGACTCTTAGTAGAATATGTCTGTGCACCTAACACACCCTTGAAGCAGTGCATTGACAGTGTTCTTGCTTGGGTGTTGACACTGACCTGAACGATATAAGGGAGAAGGATTGCTTGCTCTTTAAGCACACACATCCATCTTGTTGCCCTGGAGATATTTGTAACAGACGGGGGACTACATGCCTCTTATACACATGCACTTCCACTCAGGTACACACTCAGTGCCCTCTGTTTTTTTTCTGCTTGTTGTTTCTTCCTGACATCAGCGATATGAAGCCGGAAATTCGTGTTATTCCTTTGGTGTTATTCTTTAGTGGTAATCCCTATTAAGATGAAAGCACAACAAAAGGAAATAGAGGAAACATAGCTGTTAATTCTTGCAGTGATAAACAGTGTGTTGTTACATCATCTCTGTTTTGAATGCATCACCAGTGATCCTTTTCTGCATAAGAACAACTTTGCCAGTAAGCTGCTCAACTAAATAACAGCACATTAATGCAGTTGTCAGCTTTTATGATGTTTCAGAAATCAATTTCCTGTGTTTTTGCATGAACATGCATGAAGTTACACTTTGCCAGTGTATGTGTGTGTTTTGTGTGTGTGGGAGGGCTACTTGTGAAAAGAGGTTGTCAGAGCAGCTGCCAGACAGACAGCCATAGCTCATTACTATGCAACGGCTTAATCAGCCTGCTGTCATCAGAGACACAAACACGCTCACTTACAGATGCACTCAACATGCAAATTTTACACATGGCTGCACACGTATTTGTGCACAAACACACATTCTTAATGTGCATGTTCGTAAACACACACTCATGTGCACAGTTGCATACAAACAAAGAGACTGAGTAGCAGACACACTGCTGTCATGGAGTCCAGCTTATTGCAATTGAGCCCTGATTGTTGAGAGACACTCCAGCGACCTTGTATGCAGCCATAGGAACAAGCTGTCTGCAGCTTTGCCAAGAACCCGTCTAAATCCTCACATTTCCCAACGCTGTGACACCCTTGGTCTTTACCCATCTGCATATTTTTTGTAGAAGCTGGCAAGGACACAGGAACCTCAAATTCCTCTTTAACACTTTTACAAAACATCTGCGAGAAGGTCTTGTAGTTAATGTTAATAACCCACTGTCTTCCAAATTGCAGTCCTGCAGAAGTGTGATTATATTCATGTTGTCATGTCATGAGAAGGCCACATACAAGCACAAGCATACACATTACACGTAGGATAATGCTGCAGCAAAATGGCTACACAGGTGGTCTCACTTGTTAATGACCGAACAAAACAGACAAGTGGATTTCTCACTGAGCAAGCTGAAGGTGCTAAAGGGCAAACAACACACAGAATATAAATGTAGGACACTTTAAATTCCTTGGCTGGTTGCTAAACAAGCATGACTGAACCATTACTGTGAAGAAATGAGCAAATACTTGATAGAAGCATGTAGTGTCCAGTTGTTAGATGAAGTTTTTAAATAGGCTGAAGGTCACAAAGGAGCTGATGTATCTTAAATCATGTCTTTACTTATTATGGGCTGAGAATGACATAATTACGGTTATTGTGTGTCTTTTGAGGAAGCAGCAATAGATTTTAATGCTCAGCTAGAGAAACATTTTAGGATGTAAAGATAGGTGGTAGTAAAAGGAGAGGGTCTGCATGAAGATTGCTGTCAGAAGATAAAGATGAATGTTTTATGGAGCTGAGTTTTAGCAGATCTTGCCACCAAGATCCCTCTGATGTGGAGAGATGATCTACTGCCGGAGCCTGAAGCTGATTGAAAGCGCTGTTGAGGTTGAGAGTTTGACTGAAGACAGGGATACATCAGCAGGATTGGACACGCTTATCGGCAAGGGTAGAGTAAATGGAAGTAAGAGACAGATTGACAAAGAGGGAAGAGGCTGATGCCCTGCTAATTCTGCCAGAAGCACTGACACATGTTTTGTATAAAATCAAGCACAAAAAGTTAATTTTCACCTTAGAACCATTAAAATAAAATACAGTCACATTTTTTAGTGTCTGCTTAAATACATCCTCTTGTAGCCTGTCAAATTTGTTCATGTGTTAAGAGGTAGTTTTCATTGCAATGAAGTGTTTCATACTCATCTACAGTGTGTGGCAGTTTTATTTGTTTGGCAACTTTAAATGCTTTCTCAGGTATACAGCACTGTAGTGTTTAATGTGCTCTGCACACCTAAACCTTGTGCAAATGCAGGGATGTCTTCAGATTAAAATGAAGAAATATGCTTCAGACAACTTTGAGTATTTAATTAAATCTGTCTCTACAAAGACTTAGTTGAATTTAGGGTAATGCAGCAGATATTGCAAAGAAAAGGTCACTAAACCTTTACATCCTCTTGCATCTTTTGGCTTTTCCTCAGTTTTTTTAAAACCAAGCAAGTTTCCAGGTTTGAGTCTCACATAAGCTTAGAGAATATACTGAAGGCAAACAGTGAACGTCTCCCAGTTAGAGTGTCATGGTAATGTTTAAATATGAGGGGAATGTAAGATCAGTGTTGCAGTGTGAAACACTGTAGAAAGTGGAGCTGTCAAAGCCTTAAAACATAAAGTCCTCCGTCGTATACTAAGAGAGAAGTGTGTATGTGTGACCTTCTCTGGTGTCTAGCCTACACTGCCTGCGTCTGTTCTCTGAGCTAAGCTGTGACAAGTCAGGCCCACCAGGGAAACACTCACTGTGTGCATGCTCTGCATTCAGGTGCTTGTTGGCAGCATTATATTTCTACAGGTCAGGACAGTGAGCTTGATCATGTCCCGATTAGCTTTTCTATGCCGTGGGCCCTCTTATTTATCTTTACTTTCTTCATACCTTCACCTCTTCTTTCTTAGTTGTTTGTTCTGTCTTCTGTTCCTCATTCCATCTTCTTCTCCCTCCCCAGCAGTTGAACTTAACCTAAGGCATCTTCTGGTGACAGGTTGACTGATGTGCAGGTTTCGTCAGCTCTAACTAAATAAGCACGAGCCATTCTGGTTGACTGGGATCCCGTCAGTATTTGGCTGATTAGACGGTGTGTTATCACGCTTTGCACCAGCTCTGCCTGACATTTCATGTGCACAGTTGATGTTTTTCTGGTGCATACTGCACATTAAAAATCAGGTTGTGATAAAGCTTATGGCTTCAGTGTTGTTGCCCTTTCAATAAAAATATTCTCTCATGCACAAGTTTTGTTCAATGTATTGTTGTGTAAAAGTACATAACTTAATGTAGAGTATATACAGATAATTGCATGGAGCAAATATTTATCTTATTAAGAATTTATTTTTTGCGTCAATTTTATGAAGTAAGCACACATTTATCCAAAAAACATGAGATAATCATCAGCCTGCAATTGGTGTCTGATGATGTGAATCTAACATGAGCAACAGAGAAGCTAAGTTTATCTTCACTTCAGAGTGGATTGCAGATTTTCTGGGTCGGGTTCATTTCAAATGCAAAAAGGAAATGATTCATTATGTATTTTCTGCCTGTTTATACTTTGACAGAATGTGCATACATTTAAAGCTGCCTAAAGGAAAACACTCTCATTTCAAATGCATAGTGTAAAGTGTGAATTAGCTCCTATATCCATAATGTTTTCAGAGCCTTTGTACACAATTACACAGACATGACTTGAATACAAGTGTTGACATTGGAGATGGAGTCAATTTCCTTATCTGCTCTCTATCTTCTAAAATATCTTCTCAGCAAAAATCTCCTTCTTTAACAGGATTTTGTAGTTTTATTCCAGTGATATTAAATCTTCAGCTGTTCATCAGTAGGCAAGCTGTGGGAGAAAGCAAATTTTTCAGACATATCCAAAAATGACTGCATTTGGCAGCTGCTTGTAATATTTTTGTTAGTTTTATGATCTCCGTATAGAAAACATGTGAATACCAGAGAGCAATACATTTGACTTTCACCCTACAGCCATGTGTTTCCATTCACCTCTTCAAATCATTGGGTTTGTTTTCAAGGCTCTGCAGCAGAAGAATTACAACACACAGCCAGGTATTTTGGGCTGCTTTTAGTTTTGTGTTTTTAGTTCAGGAATAGTTGTGTCAGATCCTAAATGTTCTGGCACAAACTCACGTCAGAACATTTAGGATTTGACACATATTTTTATCATAATAATTAGATCACAGTCTTACTAACAGGCTTCATGCTGGGTAAATGATTCAGTCAACAATAGAGAGCAAGAAATTATCTTTACATGAAAAGCTGACTGTTAAAGCATATTTGAAATACTTGATGACAGTCATTAGGAGGACCATGCTGTATTTGCAATCAAAGTCGATCAGCTTGTCTTAATTATTATATGTCCATGTCACACAGTAGACTCAGTCGTGTGGGTTACTGTTTTAGCACTCACATAGCATACAAACAGGGAGTGAACACCAGGGACAATGAAGCTGGCTGTTATCACGTCACTGTGGCTCAAGATTATGGCTACGTGATAAGCCTGTAATTACTGTGGTGACACTGATGCATGACATACTGCTCTGTGTGTGTATGAGGGTTAGCCTTCTGTGAAAGAAGAATGTGGTATAGTGTGGCTAGCAGGCTGCAGAAGGTGTCATAAACCACAGGACATGGAGAGCCATCTGTCTCTCTCCTCCATGCATGCACATAAACGTACGCACACAGACACGCACACTTGCACATGCTACTACACTCATGGTAGTAGCGTGTACAAGCAGGAAGAAACATTAATCATTGGGCTGGAGGAGATCCCAGGAGCAGCCTACAACCTGCTGATAGAAAACCTGACACACACATGTGATCTCACACACATGTACACCTACACCTGGGTTGAAGCTGTTCAACAGGGCATAAAATAAGCTATTTCACAATAATCTCACAATCACCACTGAACCGTGATATGAGTTTTGTTTAGAATAGCACAAGCTAGTGCTTATTTGCAGTCCATCAGCAGTCTGTGGGTTGTTTGCTCATCACACAATGTACTCGCAAATGTTAGCAGGCAATCCAAATGTCTGCAGAAGGCTGTACTTGAGCTAACATACTGTTATGTATACTGTGATATCTGTGGGATTTAACACATATCCACATTTCTACAAAAAGCAAGTGCATGACATGATGGCCAGAGCAGCCCTGTTATGAGTAAAGATGCATTTTGTAGCCTTGAAAACCAAAACTTAAAATGCTTTCCTACAGACTGCTTCATCTTTCAGTAAAAATACACACACCTACATCAGTGCACTTTACCCCCACAGGTCTTGATGTGCTCACACAAATGTCACACCTCCTGAAGTGGTTCTTGCTCTTCTTTTTCTTTTTTTTGCAAGATCAGCCCACACAAAAATATAGAAGTTTTGTGTGGAGATCATACAGTTGTAGAACTATGTTCATAAACAGATCTGAACAGTTTTGAACAACCATGTTATCATTTATAATAATTTCCACTGATGTTTTCGCAACAAATGCAATGCTGCCCTGGAGTTAATGTAGTCGGTGGGAAGAGAAGTTACAACACCAATCAGAGCTTGTGTTTTCATCATGTGCGTTTTTAAAAAGCTTATTTATTTATCTGTCAACAAATTCCAGTTTATTCATTAGGCCTAGTACACACAATGTGTGTTCACAGAGCAGAAGTGCCATAACTTGTTTGTCCACAGCGGCAGAAAGGGGACTGTCAGGCCAAGGCTTCTTGTGCCTCTGTTTGAATCCTCCAAATGTCTTACTGCCAAACACTCACTAACAGATCATGACCTATTCCCTGGTTGTGGTGCTTCATCAAGTACTTTGTTCCCCTTCAGTTTTTAAACAGATTCAAGTAGGAGTATAAGGTCAGTGGGTGCATTGTGAGGAGGGAGAGAGTGAAAAAGGGTACAGACTGTGATTGCGAGTGTGTATGACATATTTGAGAAGGGGTCGGCCAGAGTTCTTCTGTCAGTAAAGAGTGTGTGTAGTAGGGATCAGTGACAGCATTTGTCCATTCGAGGCAGTCTAGTTTGCACAGGCCAGGGCATGTTTGCAGTAAGCATAAAAAAATGGGTTTTTTTTAGAAATGGAAGGGCTACGTATATTTCTCATGACTATGAGTTTATTAAAGCCAAATTCTGGAAAAAAAAAAAAAAAAAAAAAGTGTGATTAATATCCCTGTTTTCTTTCCCCTCCACTTTTAAAGACTCAGTTGAAGTTCTCGTCATAACATCCTAATTTCCCAGTTTGGGTTTCCATTAGCTGCTGTAGAACGGCAAGCGGAGCAAATATTGATCGTAACAACAGTTCCAACACGCAGTATTAATGTCAGAAAGAATAGGCTGTTACATTAGGCCTAGAAATTCCTGTTAGAATCAATACACAGACACAAACACAAACACATACACACAGCTCCCACAAGCAGATGGAGGCCAGCAGTGAGGGTCTAAGTGCTAAGATAATAACCATTTGATTTGGTTTACAAAGGCAGCTCTGTTTAGGCCTGCTGCGTTGACTCCTGTAATATTGGGTTGTTCATCTCCTCTTTCACCTCCATGGCCATGAAGTGTCTCTATTAGCAAAAAACTACTTCATTGTAATATTTGAGGAACAAGATGTATAGTAAATAAAACTCATTGCTCTCTGGCATTGCTGGTCTTTTAGTTTGAAACAGCCTAGGTTGACTTCTTTTTTTACCCTACATCAGCATACAGTTCTAATTCACTGAATTATTTTTTTTACAGCACAATTGATCTGCAGTAAATTGAGCAGGATACCTCAACTCATAATGAGACAATCATCCATCTTGATTTTATATTTGGAAGCTGAACATTTGGCACGGAAGCAGGATGGTTCATCGTGATGTAACAGTGTGTGTTTTTGTAAACTTCACCAAAGGAACCAGGCACTACATTGTTTCTGTTAAGAGTAGTACTTGGGTTAAAAGATGTCAAGGAGAGCAGCAAATTACTTGAGCTGTGAACAGAGGACTATGAAAGGCTTTTTTTAAAGGTGTCAGCAGTTCTGCAGCATCGTGCTGACAAGACAGACATATTAGAGGATCTCTACATCTCCTCCCTATCAGACAGTTATGTAGGCCAAGAGACCCATTTGCATTTTATTCTAGCCTTGCTCGCATTGCTACACATTCTGTAAAGGAAATGGTAACTCATAAAAAACTGACTCTGGAAGCGACTCTTTGAAGCTCATCCCCAATTTAGGTCATCCCTGAATTGCCAAACAACAGCTTTGCCCCTAGAACAAGGCAGACCAGCAGTTTGCCATACACATTTCCTCATAGAGAATGTGGTAGAAGCCTCTAAATTAAACTAAATAGGCCACCAAGGCTTTTTTGTTGGCGCATTGCACATCAACACTCAGCCAGGTGCTTAAACTCATTTTTTGGATGGATTGGGTTTAGTACAGTGCATTTGTACACTCCCTGTATTACTCCCATATAATTACATGAAGCAAATGCTAAAGGGCAGTTGATTAAGCACCAGGAAGCCAATGTTTTGTAATCGTAATTCTTTTTGAAAGGTTCACACACAGGTTAGTACACTTGAGTGGAGCTTTTGTGCAGTGTTATCAGTACAGCTTGTGGAATTACAGGAGCAGAGGAACTCAAATTCAGAGATACATACTGCAAGTAGCTTGTAAATGTGACAAACATGTGTAAACCAAACAGGAAAGGTTTATGACCCTGTGCCATTGTTTAAAGCTCCTGATCTGTGGTTAAAATACAATAAAATAACACACTGTTCTCTTTTGCTGTTTTCATCATGCCCTTATGCTTCATCTGCTGTGTGCAATCATGTTGATGTGTGTCTGTGCCTTCCTCTGTATCTGGACTTTGGGTCTCTTTCGTGATTGCATTCATTTGTACGCTTGCATATGTATGAACATTTAATTTGCTCACTGATTTTGATGCAGTATCTTAATGCTGTCAGGTGCATTAGTGTATTTATACATAAATATAGCTTTGTATCTATATATTTGTGAACATGTGTGTGAGTGCATGCACAATCAGGCACTAGATGTGTAGGCTTTCTCAACAGATGGCCTTTTCAGCACACTCGCCTCTCTGCTGGTGCTCTTGCCAACCCCAAAACACAAGCACACACACATACTTTTTCATACACAATCCTGCACAGAAGTACTATTGCAGCTCTCTTGCATGCAGACTGATGCTAAGATCGTTGAATAAGATCGTTGAATAATACCGATACAGATCAACTTTATTTATCCCCACGGAGAAATTAATTTTCCATCAGTCAAAGAAAGTAAAAGGCCAAATAAAAATAACATTAAACAAGTAATCATCAGTCAGTCAGTCACCAGACTAAGGCATTGTGCAGTCTGATGGCAGTGGGGATGAAGGATCTTTTGTAACGTTCAGTCCTGCATTTCAATGAGGAGTTGCTTCTCTTTTTGATCAGAATGTGGTGAAAAGGATCATCCGGATTGTTCAAGATGTCATCCACCAGGTTCAATGTGCATCTCTCATCACAGGCCTCAGTGACTCCAGCTTGTCTCCAAACAGAGCCAGGTTTCTTTTACAGGTTTGTCTAGGTGTTTCGCATCCTTTTGTATGATGCTGCCTCCCCAGCAGACCACAGCAAAGAAGAGTGCACTGACTACAGCCAACTGGTAAAACATGTGCAGCATCTTAGCACAGGGTGCAAAGGACCTGAGCTTCCACAGGAAAAATAGCAGACTCTGTCCATTTTGATAGACTACATTTGTGTTCAGGGACCAGTCCATCTGTTTGTCCAGATGCACACCAAGATATTTGTATGCTGGCACTACCTTAATGTCCAGCCCATGAATGTCAGCAGGCTGAAGAGGGGCTTTAGACTTTGAGAAATCTATCACAATTTCTTTGGTGTTGGAGGTGTTTGGTAGGAGGCAGTTTTTGTGTGTCCAGTCACAGGAGGCTTTGGTCAAATCTCTGTACTCTTCTTCCGGTCCGTTCCTGATACACTTCACAACAACAGTGTGATCTGAGTATTTTATGGGTGTGACAAGACTCAGAGTTGAACATAAAGTCTGCTATGCACAATGTAAACAGGAAGGGAGCCAGAACAGTCCCCTGTGGAGCCCCAGCACTGCCTATTACTGTCAGAGAAACAATTCCCCACCCTGATCATAATGCATAATTTTTGAGAAAGTAAAGACTCATTATTAGTGGAAATATGACTGTGATGAAGAGTATTAACCAATACCTACTGAATGATGTTGACTGTGTATCTGGTGTATGTTTATGAAGCTACCATGTCAAAGCGTATGATCCTGATTTGACAAGCTATCATGATGTGATGAGTGGTATAGGTGATGTAGGATTGTGTACTTCCTAGTACAGCAGTGTTTTTCAACCTTGGGGTTGGGACCCCATGTGGGGTCGCCTGGAATTCAAATAGGGTCACCTGAAATTTCTAGCAATTGATTTAAAAAAAACAACAACAAACAAACAAACTTATTAACAAACTAGAAAAGCACTCGGAGAGCGCAGACCTCCGCCAAGCGCAAAAATTCCCCACATAATCGGTGATACAAATCCTACATTTATTTTTTAAAATAAAATCCACCTTCTGGATCAGATCCGGATCAGCCTTTGAAATGTGATAGAGGACCCCATTGTCAATTCTTGAGTTAAATTTCATGAGTTTTGGTCAATAATTAAGCGAGATATTGGGAAACGAAAATTTTGGCCCCATTTACCACAATGTTAACGAAAATTTCAAAGTGATCCAGAATCCAGGATTTCTTCCGGATCACCCCCAAAAGTTAATCATTTCTTCCTTATCCCATTTCCAACAAACGCTGAAAATTTCATCAAAATCTGTCCATAACTTTTTGAGTTATGTTGCACACTAACGGACAGACAAACAAACAAACAAACCCTGGCAAAAACATAACCTCCTTGGCGGAGGTAAAAATATATGGTGAGTTGACAGAGACAATCCCAATACATAAAAGACAAAACAAACTGTGAAGCTGAAACTGAAGAACTGTGGTACTGTTTACTGTCAAATGTTCATTGTGGTCGGTTTCAGATGCTGCAGCTCTTTCATAATTCATAGTTTGAGTTCTTGTTTGTTCAGTATTAATTGTCAGCCTTGTAAATCCAAGCTGGACTGACTGTACATATCCTGACCAGGGAAAATAAAATTCTCACTTTGTGCAGTAATCTACACCTGGCTTTTCTGCCTCCGTCCATAATAATATACATTATATAGACTAAATGTCATCTAAAATTAATGTTTATTTGCAACATAGTATAGCAAATAATTATATAATCAAAAACAAATTAATTCTAGCAAAAAAAGGTCTCAGTTTTGAATGTGTGGGGTCGCCAGAAATTTGTGATGTTAAAATGGGGTCATGAGCCAAAAAAAGGTTGGAAACCACTGCAGTGCAGGATGGATAATGTCTGCTGTATAGGGTAGTTGGACATATTAAAAAGGAAAGGTCAAAAACATAATGGGTGAGAGAATGTTGTGTAGTTTTTCCCTTTTTCTACATTGCACTGCACTGGATTTTGGATTGATGCCCAACTTTCCAACACAGTACAAACATACCTGTTCTGCATTCTGCATATACATAGTGTGTTTTGTATATTTTTCCACACATCCTTTTGTTTAACATATCTCATCATGTTCTTGTACTAGTGCCTCTCTGTGAGTACTAAAACAAGTCTGTGCAGGTATATTCCATATCTCCTCGATGGTTTCATTGTGAATTCACTCAGTATGTGTGGCCATTGGCTGTGAGTATTAAGAACACTTCAGCAGCTCCATCCTAACCAGCACTGGCAGTGATTATTGGCTCTTGATTATGGTGGTACGCTAGCATGAAGCAATGTGTTCACTGTGATTTTCCCTCTCATTAATCTGTCACACTCTCTCTCTCTTCCCCCTTCATGTCTCTCTCTCTCTCTCTCTCTCCAATCTTCCTTCCCATCACTCCCCACTTTCTCTCCACGGATCAGGAAGCCTCGCCCCGTCTCCCAGCTTGTCTCCCAGCAGCAGGTAACACAGCAGTTTGTGTTGCCCTCACAGCCCAAAAAGGAAAAGAAGGAGAGAGTAGAGAGGGAAAAAGGCGACAGAGAGCCGGCACTTAAGAAGAACAGTCACAAGAAGATGAGGTAAACAAACTGACACCAGGTGGCGGGTGTTTTAAGGGATCAACAGGAATCTGATATTACAGGGATGCATGAATAAACAGTGGAAGATACAGATGGTGTTTATGGTGCCATTTTAAGTTATGTTGATGTTTTGTCAGATGCCATAAAGATGAAGAGATGAGAGAACATACCTACTATATCATCCAAGATAGCAATTATTGTATACTATCTTAAAATGATCTATTTCCCTTTTTACACCCTACTGTTTTATAATGTTCCTCAGGCCAAGATTAAAAAACATCGATCGGAGCAGTGCTCAACATCTGGAGGTGACAGTTGGGGACCTAACAGTCATCATAACAGACTTTAAAGAGAAGGCCAAGCCCTCATCCACCTCGGCCACCTCATCCAGTGCAGCATCATCGGCCGACCACCACAGCCAGAATGGCTCCAGCTCAGAAAACACAGAAAAGGGGCTTTCTCGCTCGTCTTCGCCCCGAGGAGAGGGGAGTTCGGTCAACGGAGAGTCCCACTGAGTTACCCTAAAAACCCAGCCTCTACTAACACCTCATTTGCAATTTCAAGTCTACAGGTCACTGGTGGATGATCCTGCCTCTACCTTAGAGCTGCACGAAAACATTTTTCTGTGTGTTTTTCTGGATGTTTCAGTTTCAAGAAGAATTGTGAACATATTTTTTCTACATCATGAATCAGTTCTTTTCTGCACTCTAATTCTGGATCCAGTAAGCAATACAAACACCCTTAGCTTCACCTCGGAGGTGCAGTAGTTTACATTTTTGCCTGCATATTTTATTCAGTCAAAACGATACCACATCTTGTCTGAAGCTTGCTATCAAAATATTACAACAGATAGTTTTCCAATGACAAGCTTTTTTCAGGATTACACTAAGAACCTAAGGTGTCTGTGGTATCTATTATTTGACTGTGTGCAGATGCACTCACCACTGAAGATGTTTTTTTCTGAATATTTTTGTTGAGTACAATGTACGCCCTATCTTGCTTTCATCAGTGGCCTGCAGAGTGACCTGTTCTTCCTCCATGTGGCATTATCAGCCTGAGTCTGGCTGATAATACTTCTGCCTGGATTCTTTATCTACCTGAACCATCTGTTACACCATCTCCATGGCCCTACAATGAACCTTAAAATGCCTAAAACTTCACAGCAGACTCCTGATCTTGATACGCTAAACTTTTTTTCTCCTGAACTGCCTCCACTGTAGATCTTTGAGTGACTTTTTATGACTCAGCATAACTGCTGTGCTGGCACCATTTGTTGTTTTTCCATAATGTCTGGGAAAGGTACAGTACAAATATAATTTAAAGGATAATACCAGTGATTTAGTTTCTTTTTGGTTATTGCCAAAAACGTAAGTTAGCTCCTCTTTTACTTGATTCTAAAAGCCTAGCTGCTTTTCATTATATTTGACAAATACTACAAACGTGTTTCAGTATGGACAAGTTTTGAAATGTGTTTTAAAATCATGGAAAACAATTGTCAAATAATGAAGATGGATAAGGGGCTGTGGCTCTGAATAATACTGGTATTTTCCTTTAAGTGTGTTCGCTGCACACACAGGCCTGCACCTGCTCTGTCCCACAGGAAAACAATAGGGTGCCGTCTCTGATCTGCACACAGAGGACCCAGTTTGGATGCAACTTGGTGTTTGTACCACAGAAATAGAATTTTGACTTTAGGACATTCACATTTATTAACTGTACAGGTTGTGGCTTGCAATGGACTTTGGAAATTCCATTTCAATGCAGGAAAGTGGAGGAACAGTAGGATATAGTAAAATCCCAGCAGAACAACTATAGATCCAGCTAACTAAACAATATCTTATAAAACCTGTAGATTAAATACACAGATAAAATGGATATTTCTAAAATACAGTGTTTTGATGTGGTTGTATTATCCATCATATCAGTGTTATTGTCAGAAGTTTTACGTTAACATTTTAATACAGATTCTGCAGAACTGTCATGGCATGATAAT